>NC_044396.1:94484105-94840947 GCF_006542625.1 Nomascus leucogenys | reverse complement strand
CGGTTGGGACTACAGGCATGCACCCCATGCCTGGCTAATTTGTTATTCTTTTGTAGAGATGGGATCTCACTATGTTGCCCAGGCTTGTCTCAAACTCCTGAGCTCAAGTAATCTTCCCACCTCAGCCACCCAAAGTGCTGGGATAATGGGCGTGAGCCACCTCACCCAGCCGAAATCCCGATTTCAACATCTTACATTCCTGTGGTCCATTTGTTACAGTTAATGAACCAATATTGACCCATTATTATGAGCTGAATCCACACTTGATTCAGATTGGCTTCATTCTCCCCTAATGTCTTTTTCTCATCCGTTACCCTCCAAGAGCCTGTGTGCTACATACTCATCATGTTTACAGAGGCTCCTCTGGGCTGTGACAGTTTCTCAGACTTGCCTTGTTTTTCGTGACCTCGACAGTTTTCAGAGGTACTGGTTGAATATTTTGTGGAGTGTCTCTCAATTTGCCTGGTGTTTTCCTCGTGGTTAGACTGGGATGGTCGTTTTGAGAAGACTGAAGCAGAAATGAATCATTGTTTCTGTCACCACATCAAGAGTAGGCACTGACATTGGGATTCACCACTGTTGATGCTGACCTTGACCACTTCCATGGTGTTGTATCTGCAGGTTTCTCTCCTGCTAATGTTTCTTCCCTGATACGGTTTCACTGTGTCCCCATCCAAATCACATCTTGAATTCCCACACGTTGTGGGAGGTGCCTGGAGGGAGGTGATTGAATCATGGGGGCAGGTCTTTCTCATGCTGCTCTCATGATAGTGAATAAGTCTCATGAAATCTGGTGGTTTTAAAAATGGGAGTTTCCCTGCACAAGCTCTCTCTCTTTGCCTGCTGCCATCCATGTAAGACCTAACTTGCTCCTCCTTGCCTGCTGCCATGATTGTGAGCCCTTCCCAGCCACGTGGAACTGTAAGTCCATTAAACTTCTTTCTTTTGTAAATTGCCCAGGCTCTGGTATGTCTTTTAAGCAGTGTGAAAACACACTCATACATTCCCCCACCCCATTTCCATGCTGTCATGGTTGGAAGGAAGTCACTAAGTGCAGCCACATCTGAGGAGTGGCAATTTAAGCTCCACCTTTTCAAGCAAAGTATCTATGTAAATTATTTGGAATTCTTATGCAGAAGATTGGTTTTTTCTCTCCAATATCTTTCTTTCTTCAGTCATTTCTTGATATCATTATGAGCTTGTAAACTTTTATTTTATGCACAGGATTATAATCCAATACTGTTATTTATTTTGCTGCTCAAATTGTTCAAGCTCTGGCCATTGGAAGGGTTTTCAGCTGCCTGATCTATTCCTTTCACAATCCGCACCATTTTGGGTCTTATTTTGTTAGGATTTTCTTCTTTTCTGGCCCCACATGGTCTTCCACAACCCAAATGTCCTTCAACTGATGAACCGATAGACAAATGTGCTCTATCCACATGGAGTATGTTCCGTGGAATCAAGCACTGACGTGTCACAACGCAGTGAGCCTTGAGAGCTTGGTGCTCAGGGACAGAAGCCAGACACAGAGGCCACATAGCATATGATCCGCTTTGCACGAAAAGTGCAGAACAGACAAATTCACACAGAGACAAAGTGGAGCAGGGGTTGTCAGGGGCTGGGAGCAGGGAAGCTGGCACTGACTGCTGATGGGCACAGGTTTCTTTTCAGAGTAAAAACATCCCAAAATTAGATCGTGGTGATGGTTGCACAACCCTGCCACTAAAACCACTGAACTGTTCACTTTAAATGGATGAATTTCATGACATGAATTATAGCTCAATAAAGAATTTTAGTTTTGGTTTTGTTTTGTTTTTAAAGGTACTTTAGCCGGGCCCAGTGGCTCACGCCTGTAATCCCAGCACTTTGGGAGGCTGAGGCGGGTGGATCACGAGGTCAGGAGATCAAGACCATCCTGGCTAACATGGTGAAACCCCGTCTCTACTAAAAATACAAAAAATTAGCCAGGCATGGTGGTGGGCACCTGTAGTCCCAGCTACTCAGGAGGCTGAGGCAGGAGAATGGCATGAACCTGGGAGGTGGAGCTTGTAGTGAGCTGAGATCGCGCCACTGCACTCCAGCCTGGGTGACAGAGCGAGACTCCGTCTCAAAAAAAAAAAAAAAAAGGACTTCAGGCTCATCTTGTGTTCTCCCATCCCACCCCTAGAATCAGCCCTTTCTCCAGGTAGTGCTCATTCCTGTGAGTGGAGAAGGATGTCAGGAGTCAAGATACGGGTGCTGGGTGGGCACTGCTGGTTGCTGGCTGGGTTTTGGGCCTCCCTCTCCACTGCTAAGCCCACCCCAGAGCAGCCTTCTGTGCTGGTCAGCATTGCTGTCACTCTTTTTCTTCAGACAACTAATTGCAGGCTTGGAGAGATTGAGGGGCAGGCCCAACACCCCACAGCATGGGCATGAGTGGGGTTGAGACCTGAATCGGGGCTGGTGGCTGTAGATACCTTTCAAGATGCCCCCGTCTCTCCCTGCGGAAGGAACTGGGATTCCTTGTGTCCTCTCTCTGCTTCGAGCCCAGGCCATGAACTCCCGAGTGACCCTGAATTCCCCTGGCACAGGGGCCCTCATGGGGCACAAGCACATGGGAGCCCCACGTCAGCATCCGAGTCTCCAGCACGGCTCCTTTCCTGCGGCTGGCCGCCGGCCGAGGGGCCTTAGTTGAAATCCTGACTCCTCCACCCGCACCCGGACTCAGTTTTCCCTGTGTGAACTGGGCAAGGAGGTGGCACTGGCTACACTCCCAAGATCCTCCTCTACTCGGACAAGCTCACGTCGCTAGGGAACCACTTGGGCCTCACCCACTCTGGGCCAGTGACTGGGGGGCCCCAGATGGTGTAAGGGGCCCTGGGCAGTCTCAAGGGGGTGTTGTGGGGCTCTGCAGGCATCAGGTGGAGGAGGAGTGGCCCGAGTGGGCCTTGAGCTGTGATCTATGAAGTGCTTCCTCACTGTGAGGCCAGGACAGGGATGCTCCCCCATGGTTGAGGCAGGACGGGATGCCCATCAGGGGGGGACGGGATGCCTCCACCCATCGGTTAGAGGGCAGGACAGGGATGCCTCCCATGGTGAGGCAGGACAGGGATGCCCTCCACCCATCAGTTGAGGCAGGACACGGATGCCCTCCACCCATCGGCTAGAGGCCAGGACAGGGATGCCCTCCACCCATTGGCTACAGGCTGCCGTGAGGTGAATGTAGGTTTCCAGCTACCGAACTGGGCATGAAGAGAACAAGGTCCTGAGAATCTCTAGAGACTCAGTGTGGCTGGCATGTGCCCATTGCAATTCTGGGGCCTGGGTCTAATGCCCCTCCAGCCCCTGCCCCCAGCACTGGCTAGAGAGAGGCAAGGTTGAGAGAAAGGGAAGGATGGAAGGAGGGAAAAAGGGAGGCGTGGAGGGAAAGAAAGAGGGAGAAAAAGAGGGAGAGGTGGAGAAAGGGAAAGAGAGAAAGAGGGAGGGGTGGAGGGAGGGGTGAAGGGAAGGAAAGAAAAATGAGTGGTTGGAGAGGTGAAGGGAGGGAAATAGGGAGGGGCTGGAGGAAGGGAAGGAGGAAGGAGGGCAGAGAAAACTGGAGGGTGGGAAAGAGGGAAGGGTGGAGGGAGGGAAGGAGGGAGAGGTGGAGAGAAAACTGGAGGGTGGGAAAGAGGGAGGGGTGGAGGGAGGGAAGGGCTTTCAGAGGGAGGGAGCGGGAGCAGGACTCATCCACTGGTTCACTCAGAGGTCTAGGGCTCCTAACCGCGGTCCCAGGTCCCTTCCTGGAGGCGGGATCCATCTCCTCCGGGCTGGCAGGTTCCTTGCTGGGATGTCGCTCCTGCAGGACCTCACCCGTGCCCCTGTTCCTTCACCTGCCCTGCTCATCCCTGAGTCCCCTCTCAGCCACCCTAGGGAGTTGAGTCTAATGCCAGGCTGGGGAGGCCCCGTTAATTATGGCCCTGAGAGAAAGCCTGGGCTGTATTTGGAGAACACCCAGCTTATAAAAGACTCGGACTCGGCTTGTAAAATGCCTGATCAGCTTAAAGAGGAATGGCCCAAGCCTTCCCCCAGGCAGAGGAAGCCAGGGCAGCTGGCAGTGGGCGGCAAGGCTTCATTCCAACGCCCACCCCCAGCCCGGCCCAGGGCAGCCCCTGCCCTCAGCTCTTCCCTCACAGCCTTCCCTGAAAGCCTAGAAGGATGGCCCCTCTCCCACACGCCCACCCTGTGGGGGCTGCAGAATCTTGGCTCCTAAAAGGCCTTTTGAGAAATCATTGAGTTGAGCATTTCTCAGAGCCTTCTGCTGAAGGAAAAACAGCTTTCACAGACTCCCAAGAATATAGACGACAGTTTGAGAACTGCGGTGTGCACAGGGTAAAATCCAGCTGACGCCCACACTGAGTTTCTGGGATTCACTACGCCCTCGTGTGCCGTCTACACAAGCTAGTCCTTTACTCTCAGGATCCCACCTCTCTGCGCTTGTACTTCAAAATGCAGCCCAGCCCACCTGGCCTTCTCCAGGAAGGGGCAGCTGGCCCTGCACAGCCAGACTGCAAACTGCCACCCCACTGGTGTCATCTGGCTGTGACGATTTATGCTAATATGGGTCCCACCACATGCACACTCAGACTCATACACTCGCACACACTCACTGACACACTCATACACTCTCTCACACTTACACTCACACTTACACACACACTTATACACACATACTCTCACACTTAGTCACACACTGTCACACACACATTCGGTCTCACATACTCACATTCTCACACTAACACACACTCATACACTCCCTGACACACTTTCACACTCATTCAATCTCATACACACTCATACACATGAACTCAACTCACACTCATACACTCACGCTATACTAACACACACATTCTCACACTCACACACACTTATACACACATTCACATTCACTCACATACACACTCATACACATGCACTCACACTCGCATCCTCACACTCACACTTGCACACCCACACTCACACTATGCTAACACACACTCTCACACTTACACTCATACACCCACACTCATACACTCATTCACATTCTCACATGCATACATTCTGACACACTTTCACTCACACTCACTGGCACACACACATTCATACATTCACTCTCACATACACACTCATACACATGCACTCACACTTGCACGCTCACACTCATGCACTCACATTAACACACACACTCATACACACACTTATACAGTCTCACACATTCGCACACACACTTATACACACATAGCACCACACACTCAGTCTTACACACTCAGTCTCACACTCACATTCGCTCACACACTTATACACATGCACTCACACTCATACATTCACACTATGCTAACACACACCTTCTTACACTCACAGTCACACACTTTCTTACACTCACACACACTCATACACTCATTGTCATTCACAAACTCATACACTCACACACCCCCATACACTCACTCAAGCTCATACACTAACACACTCACACACACATTCACTCACATACACATACACTCACACTATACTAACACACACTTACACTTACATTCATGCACACATTCTCATACACTCACACTCATACACTCACACTCATACACATACACATGCTCATACACTAACTCACACAGTCTGAAACTCTCATACACTCACATTCTCACAGTCTTACACTCACACACAGCCTCACACACAGTCACACTCACACTCACACATGCACCCATCAGCCCCAGCCCGTCCTGCCCCTGCAGCGGAAGGGGCCCAGCCTTGTGCGGATTGGTTACTACTCAGGGCAAGGGGAGCCCAGCTCTGGGGCTCTCTCCCCAGCCCACTGCTGCTGCTGCGACCCTGCCCCTTCTTCGCTTTCACAGACTCAGAGCCCTGTGGCACTGGGATGGGTGGAGGAAGGGCACGTCACAGTCCGCACCATCCACAGTGGCACTGGCAGCTCACCATGCCTTTCTTCCTGCGGCAGGGCCCTGCAGGGAAGCTGGAGAAATGCTCCCTGCCTCAAAGTACCCATAAGGGGCCTCCTGGCAGGTGTGCATGGAGCCCCTCTCCCCCTCCCTCAGAGGCTGTGTCAGGGCCTGCAACGCCCAGCCGTCCTGTTACACCATGGGTCTCGGTTCCTCCCACTGGCCCTGACCCTCAACCCCACCAAAGGGTGGGTGAGGAAACCTTCCCAGGCCTGGGCTGAGGACTGAGGTTGTGTCTGCAAAGGTGCCTGACCCAGAATCCAGTCCCTGTCCCATGGAAGCTTTGCAGCTCACACGCTGCCATGACCCATGGCCAGGAAGCTGCTAAGCCCAGAGGTGACCTGGAGTGAGTGGAGCAAGAGGAGCTGAAAGGAACGAATCCTTCCTTTTCACTGGGGGCCAAGGGAATGGGAGCCCATATGCCATGCGTCCCCAAATACGTAAGTTTTCAAAGGAGCTAAAAAACAGTTAAAATAAAATACTGTTGACAAGTATACCATCAACACCACAGGGAAAGCCTGATGTTCATTCAAATTCCAGACTCCTTGGCCTCATGCTGGGAGATGGCTGCAGAGACAGCCAGTCCCAGCCCTGGAGCTTGCCTGCCTCCCCGCATCCTGCATGGCCCCCACCTGGGCATCCAGCCTCACCTTCCAGCCTTGGGGTGGGTGCCCAGCAGCTTGGCCTAGCTTCCGAGGGTGGATGGAGAAGAGGGCCGTTGGGCTCTTGGGTCTGTGGAGAGGTCGGGAACGGGATTCAGGCCCTCAGGGGCACCTTTAGGGCACAGGTCCAGACAGACAGAGGGGATCCAGAGTGCTCCAGACAAGGTGATCTTGCTGAGGGGGCAGCAGGGGAGAAGCGTGTTCAGAGTACAAAGGAAGGCCTGGGAAAGGCTGAAGGTGAGTGTAAGTGTTTCATGCAACGGGTGGAGAGATTGGAGCCATTCCCAGTGGGGAGGGCAGACAGGGTGAGGAGGGGGAGGTAGAAGGAGACCAGAAGGGGAGCCATCCTGAGGCAGGGAGACATTGGGGGTTGGAGGAGAGACTCCCAGGGGATGTGAGCTTGTGAGCTGCTGCCCCTCAGCCTCCAGAACCCCAGAGAGACCCTGAGGATAGAAATGTGGCCAGCCCCGCTGTAAACAGGCCATGTCCCGTGCCCCTAGAATATCCCTGTCACCCCACAGTCCCCCAGGCCTGGCCTGGGGTTGGATGGGTAGTGATTCAGACATGACCGGGCTGCCCTGTGCACCCTGGCTCTGCCACTGGCCCAAGCTAAGCCTACCGTAGACAGGCAACACCACCCCCAGGAGCCTGCCAGGAATGCACCATTCCAGGCCCCGCCCAGGCCTCCACAGCCAGCATTTCGACCGGATCCTAGTTGATTTGTGTGCACACTAAAGATTAAGAAGCACTGGCTCAAAGCTTCCAGCCTCCAGTACCTCAGTTTCCCCATTAGAATGGGTTTGGTGACCCCTGCCTGCCCTGGTGCAAGGGAGAGTGCAGAAGGGAGGGGGCCGTACATACTCAGAAGCAGCAGGGATGGGGCTGTACATACTCAGAAGCAGTGGGGTGGGGGTGGTACATACTCAGAGGCGCTCTGGGCAGTCCCCCCAGGTGCAAAGGTAGAGCCATGGTCCTCTGAGAACTCCCAGGACAGGGCCCAAGCTGCAGGGAGTAGGGGCCCAGAGGCTCAGGACCAAGGGACAGCAAAGAGGGGGGCACAGGTGCCTTCTGAGAGTCCTGGAGGTGGGGCAGAGTGAGGCCTAGGGGCATGAGTCAGGCCGGCCTTGCTCTCCCCAGCGCACCTTCCGGCTAAATTACCAGGGCTGGCTCAGTCGCCGGCCGCCATATAAAGGCGCCTTTGCACTGTGGCTCCCAGTCCCTGGCGGAAAACCCCGCAATGAGGCTTCTCCTGGTGCTGCTGCTTCTGGCTGCTCTGTGTGCTGCCCTGGGTAAGACACTGGCCACACCAGGGGAGGGATGGGGACAGGCGGCTCCTGGGCTGGGCACCCTGGGGCTGGGCGCTGCCAGGGCAGGCTTTGCCAAGGATCACTAGCCTGGACTGGGGGCTGCAGGGAGTTGGGGGAGGCCTCTTCCTATGGGCACAGCTTCTGGTGTCTTTGTGGCTTGTGTAGGGAAAGCCCTGATGCTGGTCCTGGGTTCCAGCCTGGGTTCCGTCCCCCTTTTCCCAAGACAGAGGGGAATTCTTGGGATGTTGGACTCTCAGTGCTAAAAAAAGAAAGTCCTAAGAAACCAGGGCTAGTTGGTCACCGCCCTTCTAGCCCCACTCTACCCTGACCTTGATGACCTGGCTTTGGGGCCTGAAATGGGGCCAGGAGGCAGGGCTGTGGGTGGGAGGGACAGAGCATGTGATTATCAGCTGAATAATTATCATCTAGCGATAATTAGCCCCATCAGCTTCTCCTGAGCGTGGGGTGAGGGTAGTGGGGAAGCGGGGAGGGCTGGGGACTTTGGAGAGCAGCCCCAGCTTGAGGAGGGGCCTGCAGTGGGAAGGCTGGAAAGACGGGTGGAGGGGGCATCAGGAAAGGGCAGGAGTCAAGGTCGGGCTGCCCAAGCTGATCAGATCCCTCCAGCCCCTATATGGAAGGGCACAACCCTTCCATATATCAGGGCACAACCATAGGAGATAAGGGGCCAAGGGTGCTGAGTCAGAACATGGGGACACCGGCCTAGGACATCTGTGCTCTCTGGGGCTTACATCGCTTTTCTGGGAGGTTGGCCCATATGATGCTGATGGTCAGACAGCACCTGCTGGGAGCTGGTCACTGCTCCCAGGATCTAACGAGGGTGACCCCTTCATTCCCATCACAGCCCGAGGGCGTAGGGTCTACCAGGATCCCTACGGAGAAGTGGCGGTAATGACAGGTCCTTGTTCAGAGGAACCTAGGAGTGTTTCCCGGCCCCACCAGCACCAGGAACCCAGCTGTAGGCAGGGAGAGCAAGAATGGTCAGGGTCAGACCCCAAGAACATGGATATCATCAGCACAGGTGCGGGAGATGCCATCACCCCACGCAGCAGGTGTGATGGAGGTGATGCTTTGCCAGAGCAGGTGTGCTTTGCCCAGGGAACTGCTACAGGACACCCCCATCAAGACCACCCTACAGGAAGCCTACAGGGCACCCCTTACAGAACACCCCTACAGAACACCCCCTAAACAACATCCCCTACAGAATACCCCATAAAGGACAAAAATACAGGACATTCCCTACAGAGCACCCCCTACAGGACACCCCTACAGGACCCCTGTACAGGGCACTGCTACTGGACACTCCCTACAGGACACCCTTTACAGGAAACCCCTACAGGACACCCCTACAGAACACCCCTAGAGGACACCCCTACAGAACATCTCTACAGGACACCCCTACAGAACACCCCCTACAGGAAACCCCTTCAGGACACCCCTACAGGACCCCTGTACAGGGCACTGCTTCAGGACACTCCCTACAGGACACCCCTTACAGGAAACCCCCACAGGACACCCCTGACGGAAAACCCCTAAAGGACACCCCTAGAGAACACCTCCTACAGGACACCCCTACAAGATACTCCCTACAGGGTGCCCCTACAGAATACCTCCTACAGGATACTCCCTACAGGACACTCTCTACAGGACACCACTACAGGACACTCCCTACAGAAAACCCCTACAGACACCCCCTATAGGACACTGTACAAGACACCCTCTACAGGACATTCCCTACAGGAAACCCCTACAGGATACTCCCTACAGGAAACCCCTACAAGACACTCCTACAGGAAACCTCTACAGGACACTCCCTACAGGACATCCCTACAGGATACCCCTACAGGAGAACCCCTATAGGACACCTGTACAGGACATCCCCTACAGGACACTCCCTACAGGACACTCTCTGCAGGACACCCCTACAAAACACTCCCCACAAGACACCCTCTACAGGACACCTCCTACAGGACACTCCCTACAAGACACCCCCTACAGGACACTCATACAGGACACCACCTACAGGACACCCCTGCAGGACACCACCTACAGGACACTCCCTATAGGGCACCTTTCTGGCTACCTCCACCCCTAAGTCCTGGTACAAAAGGCTCAAAGGTGCCTTTCCGGGCAGCACAGCCTCCACACCAGGATGTGGTGTTTCTGGCTTCTCTACCCACTGTCACGCCCTGTCACAGCTCGTGGGGCCTCACACCCTGAACAATCTGGCCTTCCCTCTTCCCTGCTGCACCTTCTGTCCAAATGTCTCTCCTCCAACTACAAATAGAAATCCATCCACCCATGTCCCTACAGGGCCACCCACTCCAGGAAACCTTCCCAGATCTCCCTGCCCTCTATCAAAACTGTGTCCCCTGTTGGCCAAGTGTCTCCAGAGGGCATCCATTGTACCTTGCCCTTCTTCCATAGGGCCCTGTGACTGTACATCTCAGCCTTGTCCATAGAGCCGATGGACCCAGTCCTCAATGTCGTTGGAAGCTGGGGGCAACCACACAGCACACAGGTGCCAGCCAGGAACACAGCCCACCCATGTTCCTACCACTTGCAGCCTGGACCAGGGCCTGGCTGCAGACCCCTACATGGCTGGGGTATGGGCATCACCAACAGGCTTCAGGCAGAGAGCCCTCTCAACAGCCCTTAAGCACCTTCTGTATGTGAAGTCCCCAGAGCCACACCTGCCCTAGGTAAGGCAACCCAGCTGCCTCTGGTTTCCCTGCCTAGAGCTTCCTGCAATCCTTTTCCAGTAAAGAAGGGTGGGGCAGGGGCCAATGTTTTGTGCATTTCATCATTTCATCCTCCAAAAAGGCCATAGCATGGGCTGTTATTACTCCCATTTGGTAAGTGAGGACACTTTGATTCAGACAGAAGATGGGGACAGTAAGAAGTATAACACGGGTCACCTCTGAAGTCATCCATCCTTGTATGCATCATGCTGCCCCATCCCTTCTGTCCACCATTTGCCACTCTACCCATGCATCCTTCCATCCACCCACTCGCCCATCTGCCCACCTACCTAACCACCCTTCCATCCATCCATCCAACCATCCACCCACTCACCCATCCAGGCTTCCATCCATCCATCCAATCTTCCATCCTCCCACCGACCCATCCATCCACCCACCCACTCACCCTTCCATCCATCCACCCACCCATCCACCCTTCCATCCCCCCACTCACCCATCCACTCACCCACCAATCCACCCACTCATCCACCCACTTCCAGCCATCCAACCTTCCATCCACTCACCCACCAATCCACCCTTCCATCCACCCACCCACCCATCCACCCACTCATCCACCCACTTCCAGCCATCCAACCTTCCATCCACTCACCCACCAATCCACCCTTCCATCCACCCACCCACCCTCCACCCACTCATCCACCCACTTCCAGCCATCCAACCTTCCATCCACTCACCCATCCAGCCTTCCATCCATCCACCCATCCACCCTTCCATCCCTCCACCCACCCACCCATCCACCCACCTAACCACCCACCCCTTCATCCACCCATCTTTCTCCTGATTTTGCTGATGCGGCTCCACGACATTCTGTAGCATCCCCAGTCCTCTTCCCAGTGGCAGCTTCAGAGGGCAGGGAGGCAGATGTGTGCATGAGTTTACAGGTGCTAGGGAAGCCGTGGGAAGAAAAGGGGTTGAGAAGACCCTTCGTGAGACCTGGGGCAGCCTACACCTGCCCCACACATATCCCTCCCTCATGCTGACAGCCTGACATTCACACAAGAAGGGACAGAAGGAGTGGTCACCTTCACGAAGTCCCTAGCCCTTTGGCCCATCCCAGGGGACCAGAGGCTCTCCTGGAGGGAGGGCGGAGGAGGCGGCTCAGAGGGGCAAAGCTGGGTGGGCTGGGAGCCTGGTGCTCGGCCCCAGCCCCAGGCTCAGACTGACGGGCCTGTGCTTCCTCCCCCAGCTCAGGCCCTGCACTGCCGTGTGCTGCGGCCATGAGCACTGTGAGTCCCTGGTGGAGTGTGCCCCGACCAAAAAGTACTGTGTGATCACACGGGCCAGTGAGTACCCGGGCCAGGCCTGCCCACCCAGCCCTGTCCCACTGGGCACCTCCCCACCTGGGTGCCCCTGCCCTGCCCTGGTCCAGACCCTGGGACACCACTGCCCTCCCAAAAGGATTCCGCAGCATCCACAGCCTGCAGGCTGTCAGTGGCAGCGGCTAATGCACCTACATTCATCATCGCATCTTTCTTCCAGTGTTAGAGGAAGTCCCGCAGCTCCCCAGCAGTATTGTCAGAATAGGGCCAAGAAGGGGCTTTACCGTTTAAACCAGAGGGTGCCCGTTTAAAATACTAGGGCAGGAGAGAGCAGGTGGTGTGTATGCGGAAGTCTGGAAAACGCAGCCCTCCATGTCCCTCTCCGCCAGCCTCTGCCCTGGGTGCCTCTAGCTGAGCCTGGAGCTCTGCCCTCCTGATGACACACCCTTTCTTTCCTCTGGCCTCCTGTGGACGCTTCTTCATTTAGGTCTGGTTCTTCTGAGCTGCAGGCTGAGCGGGGTCCCAGAGCTCACATGTAGGGCAGTGGCAGTGACAGGCAGGGTCGGCATTCAAAGGCAGGAGGAGCCTGGGGAGGGCGGGAGGGAGGAGGCTCTCTGCAGAGGCAGTGGAGACCCTGAGAGGGTGAAGCCTGGGAAAGGGCAGTGGGGCCGGAGACAGGGGGGACCCTGAACTAAGGAAGATCCTGCCCCTGAGAAGGAAAGAGGCCTGGGATATGGTTGGAGGGAGCAGACTGATGGGCTCACACCCAGGACGGCCACATATGACCTGTGAGACCCTGGAGGTAGAGTCACCCCTGAGCCTCAGTGTCCATGTCTGGGGAGGGGATGAGGGATCTCTCTCCTGGTGGGTCTGTGTCACCATTGGGATCACGTCTGTGGGGGCCTCTAGCCCCCGTAAATCACAGCTGTTGTGGTTCTTGGGCAGCTCTCCTGGACTCCCCGTTCTGTGCAGGGGCAGGGGTGTTAGGTAGCCTCCCTGTGTGGTCCTGGGGACCCATCCTCTGAGCCAGTTTCCTACAAATCCCAATGACCACAAAGTCCCCTCCAGCCTGGACTCAGAGCCACCCCATTTTACGGGGAGACACAGCGTCCCTCCCAGGGTGCCAAGGTGCCTGGCCCTGCCCAGAGACACCAGCTATTGCTCTCAAGGGCTAGGGGACACTCCCTCCCCACTCTGGCCACACCTGACACAGGGGACGGCATGGCGAGAAGCCGCTCTTGCCTCCATCCCCCAACAGCTGCCCGTCGAGCGCCTAATGTGGGCCCCACACTGCACTGGGCACTAGGTAGGAACAGGGAAGCCCGAAGCCCTGCCCCCTGGAGGGCCTGCTGCGGGTGGTGTTCAGAAAACAACCCCCAAGCCACAGGCAAAGCCAGCTAGAGAGGAGTCGGGGCACTCTCCTCCCTGGGCGCTCCTCCCATACCCCCCAGGGCTGCTGTCCCCACCCCACCCCTCCTCCAGCTGGCCTCTCACTGTGTCTGCTTCTGTCTGTCCATCTGTCTGGCCAGGCAGCGTTTCCTGACAGAGATCCCCAGGGTCCATCCTCCAGGGGCCTCAGAGGTTACAGCCAAGCCTGACATGGGGTAATGAATGGGGTGGCAGAACTGACACACGGGGTGGGTAGCCAGGAGGACAGCGTGGACAGAGGGCGTCCTGAGCATGCACCAGGGTCTGAAAGCCTCTGGCAGGCGTGCATCCAGGCATGGGTGGGCAGAGGAAATCTACCAGGTGCCCTTGTACCCACCAGCAGTGACCAGCCGGTGACTCTGGGCCCTTGATCTGTTGGAGTCACTCCATGTGGGTGGAGGAGCAGGGGCTGCCTGGCCCTCTGAGGGTTCGGGGGCAAAAGGGGAAGGGCCCCTGGGTTCAACACCAACAGGTGCCACTACCGACCCCGCAGAGTGCCAGGCCCCAAGTGGTTCTGTCTGACTTCTATTTGCTCCCTAGCAGGCCAGCTGAATGTCCCCATTTCACAAGCGAGGAAACAAGAGCCTATGGCCCACGTTTTGACGTGGGCTCACCCTCCCTGGAGCCCGGGGCCTTCTCTCTCCAAACCATCTGGCCAGTGACTGGTGGCTGGGCCCACCCCAGGTCTCCCGAGGGATTACTCAGAGATGGGGCCAGCTAACGCTGCCTCTACTCCATTTTACCCATAAAAACGAAGCTCCTTACTTAAGAATGGAGTGTAGGTTCACTAACCATGGGACTTATGCAAAGAACTGCATGCTGGGCAAGAGGTAAGGGGTCCCTCCATGGAACCCCTGCCGGCTCTGATGCTCTCTTCCATCCAGGAGCAGCTTCCTTTCATCCAGACCTGGCAGCAGCTCTGTCTCTCTGCTTTGCCAGGGCCGGGAAAGGGCTGGACAGAACGTGGCTCTAAACCCTGCTACTAACTACACGCAGCTATGACTGCTGTGCATTCGGCATCGGCTGTGCAGCCCCACCGCTCTGAACACTCGTCAGGAATTCATTCCTTTAACCGGAAATAGTGGCGATGAGGAGACAGAGGCATAGCCCTAGCGAGTGTCTTGAGATAGAAGCCCCCATCCCCACACCCAGCTTTCAACAAGAGGACCCTTGGGTCAGGGCCACAGCTTCCAGAGTGTTCTGAGCAGTGCAGGCTCAGGGAAGCAGCTCCCCTTTACCCAACGCTGCTGGGCTCTGAGTGGCCCCCACAGCGCAGGTGCAGAGGCTGGGGGAGTCTCACACAGACAGCAGTGCTGCCTCAGGCCGCAAGCCTGCTCCTTCTCACCTGCTCCCCGGGGCCCTGGCCGACCCTGCCTCCCTTTCCCTACGGGACATGAGCTTCCGCAGCTCAGCAGCCTGCCCCGTCCTCATCCCCCGCCGTTTCCCGACTTGGCCGAGCATGGGACCTAGGCTTTTCCTCCGCTCCCTGAAACTCTGCAATGAGACTGGGGAGGGAGGAACCACTCAGCTGCTCCTGGCCCCAGATGTCATGGAGGAGCCTGGTCTGAGGGGAGACAGGTCCCCTTAGGCCAGAGGAAGGACCTCGCCCACAGCAGAAGGTCTCTCTGAAACCCACTCCTCCAAGCCGCCACCCCAAGCCCCGCAGGCAGGGGTCTCCCCAGGGTCTCCCAGCATGCACAGGCTGTGCCTGTGGTGCCAATCGATGAGTCCCAGGCTTCGGGCCTTCCCGGGGCTGGGTAGCTGGCACACAACACAGGGTACCCAAAGAGGCTCCTCCTCTCTCCACAGCCAGCCCCGGCGGCATCCTGGTCATGAAGTCCTGCTCCCCGACGTGCGCCAACGGCACTGTGTCCTCCAACAGCTGCGCCCTCTCTGTGTCCTGCTGCCAGGGTAGCCAGTGCAACCACAGTGCAGCAGCAGGCCTGGTGGGCAGCCCCGGGACCCTGTGGGCCAGCATCGCAGCCAGCCAGCTGTGGGCCCTGCTCTGGGCAGCCCGATGAGGCCCTGCGCCTGGAGCTCTCAGCTTGGGTCCCCTCAGCCTGACCAGCTCCCACACACCCCACCCGGGGCAGCAGGGTCCTAGTCTCAGCTGCCACGCCCTCTCCCTCCTTTGCCCAGGCCACACCCAGCACCCCCCCCACGCCCCTCCCCGGCCCTGGAGACAGAGGAAGGACCCCACCCCCTTGGGCTCCTGCCCTGGTGAGGGAGCTCTACCCCCGCCCCAGGGATTTGCTGATGGGATGCCTCAGAGGGGACGCCTGCTTCAAGAGCAACATCTGCAGGACACTTTGCTGGGGTCCTGGGACCCCTGGCCAGCTGCGAGTGGGAAGAGCCCCCCAGTTCTCTCCAGCACCCTCTATCACTATTTCAGAGGTGAGCGGTTGAGGGACTCGAGCCGGGGAATTCTCCCCCTCTCCCATGCCCAGCCTGACAGAACTCCCCCGCATGTGGCCGTCAGACCCTTTGGGCCCCCTCTTCTGCCTGCAGCATCCCTGAAAGAAAGGACATGGCTCAGGGGTTCAGGCATTGCATCCCTTTGACTCTATCCTCTCCGCCGGCCACCCAGTTCTCACCCCATCCCTCCTTCCCTCCCTTCCTCCCTCCCTCCATCCATCACAAACCTGCCCAGGGTATCCTTGCAGCAGAAAGCCTAAGGAGGGGCCTGTCCCCAGGGCTCTCACTGGGGGCTCAGTCTGCTGGTCAGTGTCCCCAGCCCAGGGACCCTTGCTAGCCCCATTCAGGTGAACACCGGCCTTTTAAATGGTCCCCTGGCTGCCCACTGTCAGGGTGGGGCAAGTCACCTTGGGGCTCAGTGTCAGGCACTGGAATTGGGGGGTCTCCATTCTCACTGGGTGTGGGGGGATCGTCCTGGGCCTCCAGGCAGTGACACCTGCCAGTCCACCCCAGAATAAAGCTGCGAGCTCTGCCTGTCCTCATTCTCAGAGATGCCGGGTCCAGGGGGTATTTCTTGTCCCTAGTCAACTGCGCCCTGGGAAAAGGGAAGGGCCCCTGCAGTTGGAGGTGGGAGGAGACGCTTTACAGAGGGGAGCGTGGAATTCTTGGTGTCAAGTTTCAGGTGTGGGAGAAATGCTCGTGCCTTATTACCTGGGAATCCTGAGTCCACACTGAGCCCTGCTTGACCTTCAAGGCAGAAACATACATGCAGTCAGTCCCAGGTGGATGGGTTACCTGGGGTCCTCTGGGAAGCCCTTCTGAGTCTTGGTGTCCCTTGCCTATGCAGCCCCAACACAGGCCCGCATCCTGTGTGCTTGGTCCTCAGCCCTGCAGGGTGCCCCCACACCCCCGCAGCCCTACGTCTCCGGTGGGGGCACGGGACTCCTTCGACCACCCTGGACAGGCCTCTGAAGGCCACGTCTCCTCCCGGGGCTATTCCAGGGTGGCAAGGCCAGAGCCACCCCCTGCCCAGGGCTTGGCTATGGGGACAGACGCAGGGCCCTTCCTCAGGAAGCCACCCAGGTCCTGGCGCCCACAGTGCTCTTGGGGTTTCTCTGCTCCTGTAGCCTGGGGCGGCCCTTCCCTGGCCCAGAGGCCTCCTCCGTCCGGGTCTTGAGTCCTCGCCCTGCTGTTCTGCCCTTTCAAGCTTGGAAGCCAGGAAGAGATGTCCTTTCCCTTCCCTGACTCCTTTATCCCTTGCCTCCCTTCCCCAGGTGATGGGCACAAACTTCCAGGCCAGATGAGTGATGGTGGGCCTCAGAGCTGGTTCCCACGGACCACATGCCTGAGCCAGGAGCCATCGTGCTGGCTGGGAGCCTCCCTAGGCAGGTGTTTGCCTCCTCTCTGGGAATCTGAGCGGGCAGGTGTGCAGGCCAGATGCCCAGCCTCCCCTGCGGCTCTCGTCCTCAACCTTCCGCACCTGCCAGGCCTCCAGGCAGGGAGCCAGGCGGCATGTTCCCACAGCCACTCTGGCCCGGGGCTGCTGCCTGCCGCTGGACTCCTGCTCCAGAAGGAGGAAGGCCTCCCAGCAGCACCCTCGGTCTGCCCAGTGCTTCCTCTCAGCCTCCCGGGGCCGCTGCCCCCACCCAGCCTGCCACTGGTCTCCCGAGCCCGTGCCCGTGCTGAAGAAGCACTCTGCAGGGAGCGCTGTGCTCCCAAGCACCCAGGAGCGAGGAGCTCGGGTCAGCAGGAAAAGCTCCAGAAGCTCCTGCTGCCTCTGCTGGCTTCTCCCCCGTTATCGCACCCTGAGCTGTCTGGAGGCCACTAGAGGGCCGAGCAGGTTGAAGGGACCTGAGCGAACCCCCTGGGAGTCAGGCTGTCAGGATTCCCGCGGGCTCCCCAGCACAGCTTCCCGCAGGCCCCGGCCTGCTGGGCTTAGGGATCCATGCAGAGCTTGGTGTGGGGTCAGGTGCTCTCAGCCATCCTGAGAGTAAAGCTGGAGTTTTCTTTTCTCAAGGAAGGTGGGAATCCTGACTCCGGCCTGAGGAGCTTTCCCAGGCTGGCTGACTCAGGAGGGGCTCACCCTTCAGGGCAGGCCCCACCCTCGCAAGTCCCAACAGAAACCGCATCTGATGCCACCCAGCAGCCCACGGCCTCTGCCCGCAGGAGCCTCTGTGTCCAGAAGGCAGGCACGGCAAGGAGGCTGTTTCCACACGAAGCTGACCACAGCCCCTCGCCACAGAGGAAGAGCTGGGGCACGGGGAGCCCCACTCCTGGGTTGGTGAGCGCTCAGCAGGACCCCTGGGCCCTCTGGCTTCCACATCACTAAGTCAGCAGCTCTGGAGGGCACCTCCTGCACACCAGGCATCATGGCTCTCAGATGCCATGGTGACAGACTGTCCCTGCCCTCGAGTGGGCAGGTGAGAGTGGGCACAGCAGGCAAAGTGACAAGCTCATGTGGGCTGCAGCACCTGGCCAAGGTGTAAGGGAGGCAGGAGGGTAGGAGGGACAGGCCTCCGGGGCCGTGGCTGGGGCCCTCTGGAAGGCGCCAGTGTCTCTGACAATGGGGTCAATGTGCAAAGGTCCGGAGGTAGGAAAGGGCTTGATGGCCTGAGAGGAGACCCGGGCGTCGAGAGAGAAGGGGGTATCCGGCCCCCCGAGATGGACAGAGCACACAGACAGCCCAGTCAGGGCCCAGAGGCAGGACAGGGAGGCTGAGAGTGTGGGGGAGCACTGAGGGGGTCCAGGGTAGGGACTGCATCCAATCCAAGTGCAGGGTAAGGAGCGGGGACTGCAGGGCGGGGCGGGGCAGGCAGAGGCAGGCACAGCCCCCAGCCAGGAGGAGGCAGAGCCAGATTGGGGCCAAGGGAGGGGCAGAGGGAAGATGAGATGTAGGCCTCTGGGGGCCCTTGCATGGCCGCTGCGGGTTTGAGGAGGAGCAGTCTGGGGGAGAGGTGGGGCTGAATGGGTTGGAATGAGTTACCTCTGAAATGCCTGAGGGAGGTCTGGGTCCAGGGAAGAGAGGCCACCAGGCTCAGCAGGGCTCAGGCTGAGATGTGCAGGGCAGTGGAACCCAGAGCCAACATTGTGGTTAGACCCTGTGTCAGCAGGGCCAGCTCTGAAATGAAAGTGGGTGGGGCTTTCTCAGGTCCCTTCAGTGCCGACCTGGCTCCTTGTGACCTGGGCTGCCAGTCAGAGCTGCTCCTCTTCCCGGGCACAGCTGCATGGGCTCAGGGGCTCCTGGGCCTCCATGCTCCTTCTACTTGGCATCTCCTACTCCCCAAGGACCCACCCGCTTCCCTTCTTACGTAACACCCTCTTGATCTCTTAAGCCCCTGGGGTCCTGGTGAGTTCCCTGGCAGAGCCCAGCATGGGCCTCTCTTCCCTCCCCCAGAGGCCTGGCCCGGTACCCAGTGAGGACTGCAGCAACACGCACACCTCCTGCAGGGACAGCCCACCCCAGGCCCTGCCCAGGACCCAGCATCCAAGTGGGGTCCTTGGGGCCCCCAGGCTGAGCAGCGAGCAGCCATGCTGGGCCGCTCCAGCCTCAAAGCTCAGCAGTCACCTGATCCCAGGAGGAGCAAAGACAAGCCTCCTCCACCCAGGTCATGTGGTGACAGCTCACACAGCCCTGTGGAGGTGCTGGTGCCAGCAACAGACTGAAGACAGGGCATGTAGTGCATGGAAGATAGTTCTTTCATTCCGAAGGGCTAGCATCCATGATGTCGCCCCAAGTTATCCTGTAACCTTTAAAAAGCATGTGTCTATAGTCTGGGTGTTGCCAGCCCCGAAGCTGCTATGACCTACTGCAGACCCAAGGGTCTCAGAACCCTTGCCAGGGTGGACTCCTTGGCCTTTAAGAATTACCGTTTTGTCAGGGGCAGGTGTGGGTGAATAGAAAAGGAAGAGCGGGGAGAGAGACAGAGAGACATCATTGTAACTAACTCCTAGAGGACACATAAGTGGTATAAAGGCAGTGCCCACTGGTGGGAACACTGAGTTGGGGACAGGCCCTGGAGGGACACAGCCACTGCAGACCACCAAGTAACCCTTGCCTGAGAAGCGCAGAAGGCTGGTCCAGGGTCTTGCTAGGAATTCCCGTGAGGGAGCTGGTCTGCACTGACTCATGGTGGGGAGTCCTTTGGTGGGATAGGAACCCCCACAGGGCAAGGGAGGACCACAGGCAGAGTGAGAAAAAGAATGCCTGTCCTGAGGACAGGAGAGCAGGAGTGAAACAGCCCACCTACCAGGAGACCCTCTGGAAGGATGCACTCAATATCTTGGGGATTTTCCTTACGACTAAGAGAAAGGTCACACTGCGCCATCAGCACTAAATTCATCCCATGTCTCCAGAGGTGGTCAAAATGTCTGACCCAGTTGCCCAGAGGGGGCAGGGTGGATGGAGGATGAATGAATGGATGGCTGAATGGAGGATGGATGGATCGAGCATGGATGAATGAGTGGGTGAATGGATGAATGGAGGATGGATACAGGATGGATGGATGGAGAATGAATGGATGAGTGAATGGATCAATGGAGGATGAACGATGGATGGATGATGGATGGATGAGCAGATGGATGGATGAATGATGAATGGATGGAGGACAGATGGATGAGTGAATGGATCAATGGAGGATAAATGGTGGGTGAATGGAAGATGGATAGATGAGTAGATGGATGGATGGAAGATGGAGAATGGATGGATGAAGGATGGATGGAAGGAGGGTGGATGGATGGATGGAAGGTGGATGGATGAAGGATGGATGGATAGATGAGTGGATGGATGGATGGGTGGACAAATGGTAGATTGATTGATGGATGACTTGATGGATGGAGGATGGATGATGAGTGGATGGAGAATGGATGGATGAGTAGATGGATGGATGGATGATGAATGGATGGAGGACAGATGGGTGAGTGGGTGGATGGATGGAGGATGGATGATCAGTGAATGGAAGATGAACAGATGGGAAGATGGATGGATGGAGGCTGGATGGACGGAAGATGGAGGATGGACGGATGGAGGCTGGATGGATGGAAGGTGGAAGGATGAGTGGATGGATGGATGGATGGATGGGTGGACAAATGGTAGACTGATTGATGGATGACTGGATGGATGGAGGATGGATGATGAGTGGATGGAGAATGGATGGATGAGTCGATGGATGGATGGATAAGTGAATGAATGGTTGGGGGACAGATGGTAGATTGATTGCTGCATGAGGGATGAATAGATGGATGGAGAATAGACAAATGAGTGGATGGATGGATGGGTGGGTGGATGAGTGGAGAATGAGTGGGCAGATGGTAGATGGATGGATGGATGGATGGATGGAGGATAGAGGATGGATGAGCAGGTATGTATTGGGAGCAAATGAAGGCAGGGGAGTGAGGGAGGAAAGTGAGGTGGGCCCTGTGTTCACCAGCCTTAAACCTACCTCATGGAGGTAAGGGTTGGAAGCCACCAGTTCCAGGCCACAACAGGAAGTAGACTGAGCTGTGGCCTAGCAGAGGGGAGAACCCAGGAGTTCAGCATTAACACAAACCCTCTGACCTTCCCTAGAACGCTGGTGGGAGCATGTCTTAATGTGTGAAAATAACCCCCGTCCAGGGCACCTGATTCTCATCCAGGTTCCTTGGATCTTGCAATTCTAGGGTTCTGTGTTCTGCAAGCCCATGCTAAGAGCCTGCAGTCTTGGGACTCTGAGGTCCCCACAGTTGTTTGCGCTATGGTTCCGTGGCTCCAGGGCTGCACTCCTCTGCAAGCTCTCTCCCCCTACTGCAGGATGGACACAGTTCACACCCTGAGGGATTCTCCCTCATCAGCCAGACTTTGGCACTGGGCACCCTTGACTAGCCCCCTGAATGCCAGTGCCTCGCAGGGACCATGCCGGTCCTAGGTGCTGAAATGGTGCCTCTCCCAGGGAAGGTGCCAGCCCTGCCTGTGGGCACCACCAGCCAGGTCTGGGAACAAGTTTGTTTCTCTTGGGCCTTAGAAACCTAGGGCCCCAGAGCAGCCCTTGCTGGGAACAAGCTGTGCCCCAAGGTGGAATGGTTTCTCTATCCACCAAACTGCTCCCTAGATTGCCCCCCTGGCAGTGCAGGAAAGAGAGACCTGGCAAGGATGAGGGGCCTGTGTGGAGGGGCAGAGCCGGCCTCCAGCCCTGGCCCCTGGCCCGGCCCACGGACAGTAGGTGTACCCTGGGAGGGGTGGCTGGTAGCCAGGGTTCCAGGGGGTGACCTAAGACTGGGGCAGGGCCAGGCGCAGCCCTGGGAAGCAGGTGAAAGAGACTTTGCCTGGGATTGTGGCGCCATGTGTAAAGGTGACTCCGGCACTAGAAGGAGGAGTGGGGAGGCCTGGGTGTGAGGGAAGGGCCCAGGCCCAGAGGCCCGGCCCAGCTGTGGCTCCCGCTTGCTGGGCGATGCCGGGCAAGGCCGGGCCCTTGCTGTCCATCTGAGGCCCCATCTGTGCAGGTGAGGGGCTGAGAGGAGCAAGGCAGCCTCTAGAAAGACACCACACACTCAGCTGCTCAGCTTGGGGCAGCCACCTGCCCCTGTGGGGGAAAGAGACAGAAAAGGGGCCTGGCACCTGGGCCCCAATGCCCTTGCCTGACACCCACCTGCTCACCAGGTGATGGCCACACACCCTTCCCTGCTTAGACAGCTCCACCCAGGTTGGGCCTCCCTCGGCCTCTCAGCCCCAGACCCTCAGCCTCTGCATCGTCCCACCCCTGCTGTGGGTCCCACAGAGCCAGCAATTGTCTGTTCCTGCTCCCCACTGGTCTGCAAGCCCTGGGACCTGGGCCCTGTGTCTCTCCTCTCTTGGTCTCCGTTATACCCAAAGTGCCTTGCATATGGCTGTTCCTTATAAAATATTGTTGAATGAATGAATGAATGGAGCGCCTTAAGGCAGAGGGATGCATTTTGGAAACCCTGGGGTGTGGCTGGGATTCTGGCTTGCCCAGGTGACAGCCTGAGGGTGAAGAAGCCCCTCCCTGTGCCCTGGGGCTTCCCAGCTCCTCCAGCCCAGGCAGCTCCTCCAGCCCAGACAGCTCCTCCAGCCCAGGCAGCTCCTCCAGCCCAGGCAGCTCCTCCAGCGCAGGGCCCCACCTTGTCCACCAGGCACCCACTCAGCCAGGACAGGGCCCAGGGCTGGGCTGGTGGAAGCCTCGAGTACCGTGCTGTGCTGCCCTAAGCCAGGCGCTTCCCTCTCTGAGCCACCACACCCTTGTGTGATCCTAGGGGCCCAGCACAAGGTAGAGGGGGCAGAAGGTGGGGGAAGGGGCATGAGCAAGGAACTTCTGCTCCAGACAGAAGCCTGGGCTTGTCCCCGTGCCGGGCTTGTCCCCGTGCCGGGTTTCCTGGTTCAGGGAGCAGCGGGCAAGGCTAAGGGGGTGGGATGGTGGTTTTCCCTGCCCCAGGCCCCTTCATCGCCTCTCCCAGGTGCCATTTCTGCTGCCAATACCCTGATGGTACCAACGAGGCCCAGGGCCCCAGCTCCAGGGACTGAGTGGGAGGGGTGGAGTGGGGGGGCCCAGGCTCTAGAGAACAGAGGAGAGAGGAGGGGGGAAAGGCTGGCGGTGATAGTGAGACGTGCTTGAGACCCCACCAGGTTCTGCCCCATTCAGGGGGCATCCCGGCACCTGCCTGGAGCTCTCCGACCCTCACTTCCTCACCAGTGAACAAGCACTGGGCAGGGACTGACATGAGGGTCCACGGTGGCTCCTCTCTGTGTTCCAACCCCTGGCTCCGAGGCCCTAGTCAGGTCACTACCTACAAGAAACCCGCCCTGACTGCACTGTCCCCATAAGCTCAGCTGTCCGAGGGCTCTTGGCATCAGAAGCACCCACTTTCTCCTGAAAGTGAACTGTGTGGGGCTGCTGTTCGTGCTTTTGCTAGGACCACCGGGATGGGCAGCTCATTCTCATGGGTAGCCCTGCCAGGTCAGAGGCCCTCCTCCCACAGAACTGGAACCCTGCTCCAGCTCCCACGCCTGGCAGGGACGCAGCCACAGTGACTCCTGAGGTGTCCCACGTGGGTGAGCCGGGCGTGCAGAGCCCTCCTCCAGCCCCAGGTGTGGGGAGCCCACTCCCCCGTGGCCCCACATTTCAGACCCCACTCTCAGGCCACCTGACATCCTGGACCCTCCAGCTCCACCAGGCCCAGCGGGAATTCCAAACCTGTTCTTCCAGCAGCTGTCATGCCCCCGGCCACAGTGAGTCACCCCTCCCCACCTGTCACGCCCACCGAGTCACCACCCTGTCACCAAGCCCTGAGCTCTGCCTCCCAAGGCCCCTGGAAGCACCTTCCCCCAAGCTGCGCCTGCCTCTCACTGTGCCCCATGGACACAGGGCCTTGGAGCTGGAGGAAACCTCCTCTCTCTGGGTGGGGGCCTGGACCTTTGGGTCACCTGCCTTGGCAAGTGAGACTCCACACGTCCCCATCAAGCGCCAGCCAGGGCCAGGCACCAGATGCAAATGTGGGGCTGCCCCAGGGGGCTCCTGCCTGCACCCCTCCTGGTTTCCAAAGGCACCACCAGACAACCCCTCCTGTAGGTGGATCCTCCAGGCCCCGGCACTGTGTCAGGGAGAGCCCGGCCAGGAGCATTCTCAGGAGACATTTGCTGGGATCTGAGACGTGGGGCTCAGCAAGGAAGAGATGCCGGGAGGAAGGGTCAGAGGGTGTGTCTCAAGCCCAGGCCTGACTGGCCCCAGTACCCACGGTGCTCCCAAGAGCCTCAGCCCGGCCCAGGACCACCCTCCCTGGAACTGGCCCTGCCCTGCCCTGGGCCTATTGTTGTCTGTTCATCAGTGACCTGGCAGCGGCGGCAGGAGGCTGGGCCCAGGGCTGACCTCCATCTGTGCTCCCGCTCCCACTCACCTTCAGCCTGGCCAGGGCAGGGGCAAAGCAAGTCTGTGGGCCCCTCCACACCACTCAGGTGGGTGCTGCCCAGCACAGGAGAGCGGCAGGGCAGGCTGGGCCAAGCAGGTGGATGGGGGCCCCAAGAGGTGGGCTCCTGCGCTAGGCAGTGGGTGCTCAGAGACCCCGTCTCCAGGGAAAGAAAGTCCCTCCTGTGAGTATAAAGAGGGTGAAGGTGGGAACTGGCCTTCACTCAACGGGCAGCAGACCAAGAACCTGCTTTGAGGCCCTGGGTGCTGGGGCCCAGCCCCAAGGAGTTCACGGTTTTGGGGAGACTGGAGCCGGGACACCTAGAGCAATAGTTACAAAGTGGCCGGGATGGCACTTCCCCCAACGTAGCAGGAGGGGCCCAGAGAGTGGGGGAAGGAATCCCACGGGGAGGGCTCCTGGGGCCCTGGAGGGTGGGAGGCAGGGCTGGTGGAGACCAGAGGGCTCAGTCTCTGCCTGCACAACGCAGGGGGAAGTTGCTGCCTCCACAGCCCGGGCCTTCCACCCACAGGGCTCCCCAGGCAACTTAGAGGGCCAGGTCCTCACAGTCCTCACTCTGTCCAGTGCTTACCTCTCTGCTGCCCCAGCTGCCCTCCCTGCCTCGGAGTGGCCTCTGCCTCTGCCTCACACACCCCATCAGCCCACAGCTGCCCCGAGCCCTCACAGCTCAAGGACCTTCCGCACCCCGGACAGCAACCCTGAGCCCAGAGCAAGGAGGGTAGGACCAGCACCTGCTCTTCCTACAACTCTATTG
Source organism: Nomascus leucogenys (assembly GCF_006542625.1). Classification (NCBI taxonomy): domain Eukaryota; kingdom Metazoa; phylum Chordata; class Mammalia; order Primates; family Hylobatidae; genus Nomascus; species Nomascus leucogenys. The sequence continues at coordinate 94,815,484 of NC_044396.1, read as the reverse complement.
AGGGAACTATGGAGGGAATGCAGGGACAAGGACACAGGATAGTGATGGATGGTGGGGGGTGGGGGGCAGGGAGTAGCGAGTGGCAGGTCAGAGACAAACTGACCCAGGAACAGACGGCAGCGAGAGAACAAGACCCACAGAGACAGAGAAGTGAAAGTGGGAGAGATGGAGGTGCAGCAGCAGGAACAGCAGGGCCGGGAAGCCACTGGGCCCTGTTGCGGAGGGCAGACCTCTGCGTGGGGGTGGGCAGCAGGTGCAGTGCGCAGCGACAGCCAGGCTGGTGGGCGTGGGCCAGGCAGGGTGGGGCAGGTGCCCGTCCTGGGCTGACACTTGCACAGAGCCCTGCGGAATGCCGCTGGCTGGCGGACGGCCCACCCCCGCCCAGCCCGTGCCTATAAGGCCTCAGCAGTGCAGGGGCCCCCACTGCTCCCAGACGACATCAGAGATGAGGACAGTCCTGCTGCTCCTTGCAACCCTGGCCGTGGCTACGGGGCCAGGTGAGGGGCTGGGCCAAGGGGACGGGGTGGGGGGTGGGCGGCTCTGGCCTGACGACCTCCAGGCACAGAGAACCCCGACACTGTGGGTGCCAGACTCTTCAAATTTAAAACAACGTGGAGCCCGAATCTTAACGAGTGTCAGATTTACAATGTTGCAGAATCTGAGCATCTTAGAACTGACTCCTGGAGTCACGGACCCTGAGAGAGTGGAGCAGGGGGTTGTCTTGAGATGCTTCTCACTGGGAGGGCGGCCATCTAGTCCCTGCCACCAGCCCCTCCCGGTCCCCAGGTCTCCCCCAGCACAGCCCAGGACAGCCCAAAGGCCACCAAGCCCTTCCTGCCAAGCTGGCCGCCCCTGGGGCCTTAGCTTAGTCAGGCCCTTAGAAACACAGCCATCTCCTCCAAGGACAGCCCCTGGGGTGGGGACAACAGCCAGTGTCCTCTTGGCAGTCACAGAGCTCCCTGAGGACTTGGAGGAAAGGCCTGCAACACACCCTAGACAGGGGCAGGGCAGGACACCTCTTCCAAGCTGGCCCAGGCTGGAGCACATGTCCCCTGAGGCTGCATTCAGGGCACGAGCCCCACCAGGACCCAGGGCCCGGGGTTGGGGGCCCAGGGCAAGGGCAGCAGGGCGTCTGTCCAGGAGGGGTCTCTGCAGGTGGGGGAGCAGGCCCTGCTGAGTCACCAGGAGGCCTCTGTTGGGCCTGCTGAGCCCGACTCCCTCCCCGCCAGCCCTTGCCCTGCGCTGCCACGTGTGCACCAGCTCCAGCAACTGCAAGCAGCCTGAGGTCTGCCCGGCCAGCTCTCACTTCTGCAAGACCCTGAACACAGGTGAGTAGCATCTGTCCAGGTGTCCCTGGGGCTGGGGGGACATCCCTGGCCGTTGTGGGTGCCGGCTGGGAGGTTGGGGGGAGGTGAGGGGCAGAGGTGGCTGCCGGGCCTGACCACACTCACCTGTGCCCAGTGGAGCCTCTGAGGGGGAATCTGGTGAAGAAGGACTGTGCGGAGTCGTGCACACCCAGCTACACCCTGCAAGGCCAGGTCAGCAGCGGCACCGGCTCCATCCAGTGCTGCCAGGAGGACCTGTGCAACGAGAAGCTGCACAACGCTGCACCCACCCGCACCGCCCTCGCCCACAGTGCCCTCAGCCTGGGGCTGGCCCTGGGCCTCCTGGCCGTCGTCTTAGCCCCCAGCCTGTGACCTTCCCCCCAGGGAAGGCCCCTCATGCCTTTCCTTCCCTTTCTCTGGGGATTCCACACCTCTCTTCCCCAGCTGCAACGGGGGTGCCAGGAGCCCCAGGCTGAGGGCTTCCCCGAAAGTCTGGGACCAGGTCCAGGTGGGCATGGAATGCTGATGACTTGGAGCAGGCCCCACAGACCCCACAGAGGATGCAGCCCCCAGCTGCATGGCGGGTGGAGCACAGAAGCCCTGTGGATCCCCGGATTTCACACTCCTTCTGTTTTGTTGCCATTTATTTTTGTACTCAAATCTCTACATGGAGATAAATGATTTAAACCAGTGTGGTTGTGTCTGTGCTATTCTGGGACGGAGGAGTTGAGGAGCGGGCATCAGGCCATACAAGTACCCTGAGCCTCCAGCCCATGTCCCCTGGGGCTAGTCATGGGGCGATGCCTGAAGTGGCACCGTCCGTCCTCACCCTGGGAGGGGCAGGCTGCTCAGATGCCTCCCCACTGCCCCAGAGGTGGAGGGTGCTCCTGGGGTGAGACCTGAGTAGGACCACAGGGCAGAGGGCTCGCAGGCCCCTCCCACACACAGCACCTAGGGAGAAGGAACCCCTCACCCTTTCACCCCGGGTCATGTCCCTAAGACTGGGGCTCAGGACCCTCCAGAGAGGCTGGCTTGGGACACCCCAGGCCCAACCCCAGCTTTGGAGCCAAGTAGACACTGACTACCCATAGCCATTGCCAAGGCAAGTCCAGCTGCCCAGAGAAAGTCCAGCTACCGCCCAGGAAATGTCCCATGGACCCCATCCATGGGAACCCAGCAGCCCCTTGAACAGACCTCACCAGGATGAAGCTAGACTGGGCGGGGAGTATGACGCAGGGAATATGAGCCAGGTGAGGTCGCCCAGAGGCAGGGAGGGTTCCGCGCCCACTGCGTGGCTTCTGGCTGTATTTCCGGGATGAGGTTGTGACGTGGAGTGAGATGAGGCCCTCAGCAGATGCCCCAGCAAGGAGCCCTTCCCCTTCTGGAGAGGGCCAGAGGCTCCCGCAGGCTGACCCCACGTCCCCGGCATGGGAAGTCTCAGGCCTCACCCGGGTCAGAGCAGAGCTCTGCCTTCCCCCAGGGCAGCTCCCTCGCAGACCTGGCCTGGAAATTCCATGGTGGCAGAGCCCCCTCTAGCCGCGGCCAGCAGACGGTGGCGTAGCATGGGTGGCAGCTGCTGAGGGGTCAGTGGTGCTCCCTGGCCCTGGGTCCAGGCACTCAGCTCTTTGTCCCACGCACCATGAGACCAGCATCATCACCACCCCCAGTTCCAGCTGAGGGCCTGGGGGCAAGTGGGGTGCTGGATGGTTACTGGAGGTGAAGCGTGATTTGGGGAGGCCTGCTCTTAACACCTGTCCATCCTACCGCCCCTGGGACCCAGGGCCACTGTGCAACCCCATCCTGGAGGGCCGCCTGCCCAGCCAAGGCACTGCGACCCAGGACTGGGTCTGGGTGAGCTTCACTGTCTCCACCTTGGGATCCCCTTTCTCCACACCCAAGCCCCATCTCCCCAGGGTGGCCAAGATGGGTCGCTCCTTGCGCTGACTGAGAGAACTTAGGCAAAGCCCTCCACCTCTGGGAGCCTCTGTTTTCTTCCAGTGGGCACCCACCTGGTGCAGCCAGCACCCCATATGCTGCCTGTGACTGTAAATGGTGGCCCTGGCCTCCTGCAAACCCTCAGCCCTCCTCCCAGCCACTGCAAGGCTGCAGGCATTCCCCTCGTGCGCTCCTGGGGCCCCAGACCCCACCTAGTGCTCCTGCCCTCCGCTGAAACTGTGGGTGGTGATGGTGCTGGTCTCATGGTGAGTGGGACAAAGAGCTGAGTGCCTGACCCAGGGCCAGAGAGCACCACTGACCCCTCACCAGCTGCCACCCATGCCACCGTCTGCTGGCTGGGGTCGGAGGGGGCTCGGCCACCGTGAGTTTTCCAGGCCAGGCCTGCGAGGGAGCTGCCCTGGGGGAAGGCAGAGCTCTGCTCTGACCCGGGTGAGGCCTGAGACTTCCCATGCCGGGGACGTGGGGTCAGCCTGCGGGAGCCTCTGGCCCTCTCCAGAATGAGAAAGGCTCCTTGCTGGGGCATCTGCCGAGGGCCTCATCTCACTCCACGTCACAACCTCATCCCGGAAATACAGCCAGAAGCCACGCAGTGGGCGCGGAACCCTCCCTGCCTCTGGGCGACCTCACCTGGCCCATACTCCCTGAGTCACGCTCCCCGCCCCCTCCAGTCCAGCTTCACCCTGGTGAGGTCTGTTCAAGGGGCTGCTGGGTTCCCATGGATGGAGGTGGGCCCAGGCTGTTGGACTTGCCCTGGGTGGTGGCTGTGGGTAGTCAGTGTCCACATGGCTCCGAGGCTGGGGTTGGGCCTGGGGTGTTCCAAGCCGGCCTCTCTGGAGGCTCTTGAACCCCAGTCTCAGGGACATGACCCAGGGTGAAAGGGTGAGGGGGCCCCTTCTCCCCTGAGTGCTGGCATGCAGGAGGGGCCTGCAAGCACTCCTGGAGGCCTGAGTACAAGCGCCCCCTGGTGGCCACCGGAGAGCCGGGTGCTGGGGCTCCTGCACAGGGAGAATCCGCCCTCGTCCAGGCCAGTGCCGCTCATGGCCTCATCTGTGCCCTTTTCCACTCCACTCTGGACAGGTGGCCTCAGGCCTGCCAAGCGTCCAGGGCAGGGTGTGAGAAGGCACCTGGGCATGGGAGTCGGGCAGAGAGCAGAGGGGTAGGAGTGCCCAGGCCGCAGACCCACCCATCCCCACTTCCATGTGGGGAAACTAAGGCTAGGCAAGGGAAAGTGACTCCTGCCACTTCACGGCAGGCTGGCTGCAGGAATCCTCATCCAGGGCCCAGGGAACGGGAGTGCTCTGTGCCCAGTGCAGCCTGGAGGCAGGCGGGAATGCCACCTCCCCCACCACTCCCACCCCTGAAAGTCGGGAAACGGGGGCTGTGGCCACCAAACTCCAGGAAGGAAGGAGGAGGGAGTTCTGCTGGTGGGTCAGGGAAGACTGCAAAGCAGCGGCAGGTACAGGGACAACGGAGGCAGCATGGGTGAGGCTGCTTGTGGGCCCTGGGCAAAGGCCCAGAAGTGGAAGTGAAGCTGCAGGATCCAGAGATGGCTAGGCTGCTCACATGGCTGCACTGGGGCCTGGGAGCTGGCAGGACTCCAGACCAAGCCCAAGGACAGTCACAGCCGTAGCCCATCACTGCCCCCTGCCCTGTGCCTCCACGGGTCCCTAGCTCAGTCTCCCAGCCTCCAGGCTGCTTCTCTGTGACCCTGCTGGACAGCTCCTCAACTGTCCTGGACACAACCTGACCCCAGCCTCAGCCCCAGCCAAGACTCTGTCAGGCATCATCAGCCCCACACAGGGAATGCAATCTTGTAGGTGTGGACAGCGCAGCTGACCAGAGGGGGCCGACAGCTCTGCCCCCATGTCCCTAGTGCCCCTGAAGGAGGAGCTCCCTCTGCCAGAGCCCAAGCTCAGAACTTGCAGGGAGATGTCTTAGGCATAGGATTGAGGGGTGGGGCCCCAAGGCACAGCCACTGAGGTTCGGCCAGCACCCAGGGGTGGGGCACTGACCCTGTCATGGGGTGCATGGCTGACTCTCCTGGCCCATCACCAGGATGCAATTTTCTCTATGCCTTAAAAATGGAAATGTTAAAAGCAGTCAAAGCACAATGTCCAGACAGAGGGCAGCTCTCAGGGAGATGGTGCAAAAGCAACTGACGAGGTCCTCTGAAAAGGGATCCTCCCTCCACCTGCTCTGAACTTCTGCTCTCCTCGCCGTCCAGTCGGGCCTGAGCTCCCACCCGGCCCCCTCTGGCCAGCTGCACTGTCCACACCTACAAGGTTGCAGGCCCGTGTGGCGCTGATGACGCCTGACAGTGTCCTGGCTGAAGGGCCAGATGGGAGAAAGGAAGGAGCATTATTCGGTCAGATCAGGGGGGCCTAAAAGCCTCCCTTAATGCCCAGTCTCAACAGCCAGATCCCACAGAGAGCTCGAGGGGCAGCCCCAGCTGCCCACTCCACTGGCCAGCCCTCAACTCAGGAGCAGCTAGCTTTGGTTTGCGAGAGGCCCTCTCTCTGGTCCTGCCGTGGACAAGCTGGACTGGGGAGGGTTGCTGAGGTCCTGCTCCCGGAGGGGCATTCTCAGACATCGCTCTCACTGATTTCTCTCTGTCTTCTTTGTCTACCTCACTTTTTTTTTTTTTTTTTTTTTGCTTTTATTTTTGCTGTTTTCTTCATTTTGTTTACCTTGGGTTTGATTTGCTCTTTTTGTTCTAGTTTCTGAGGGTGAAAGTTTAGGTGGTGTTTTTTGGAGAACTTCCTTCTCTTCCAAAAGAAGTTTTAGTTCTGTTTTTTTTTTTTTTTTTTTCTAAAAGAAGCATTAGTGCAAAATTTCCCTCCAGGGCCCACTTCAGCTGCATCCTTTGACTTTGATGAATTGTGTTTGCATTTTCATTCAGCTGGAAATATTTTCTGATTTCCTTTTTGGTTTCTCCTTTGACCTATAAGTTGTTTAGAAATATGTTATTGCTCAGTTTCTAAATATTTGATGATCTTGTAGATATATTTGTTATTGATTTCTAATTTAGCTCCGTTGTAGTCCAAGCAAATAATTTGTATGATTTTAATCCGTATAAATCTACTGAGATCTGTTCTATGGCCCAGAATACAGTCTGCCTTGGAGGACATTATTGATAAATAAAGGTGTGTACCCCCTCTGTGAGGTGGAGTGTCCTATAAACATCAAGTTGGTCATGTTGACTGGTAATGTGATCCACGTCTTCATCCTTACAGATTTTTTGTCTATTTTTATCAGTTCTTGAAAGAGGAATGTTGAATTCTCTGTTATTGTGGATTTTCTTTTTCTCCCTTCCGTTCTATCAGATGTTGTTTGTTTTGCGTTGTGTATTTTGAAGCTTAATTGTTAGGTGCATACATATTTAGAATTGCTAAGTCCTCTTCATGAACTGATCAATTTATCATTTGGTAATGTCCCTCTTTTTAAATTTTTTGTCTCTCTTTCTAGTAGAGATAGTGTTTTACTGTTTTGCCCTCACTGGTCTCAAACTCCTGGCCTCAAACAATCCTCCCACCTCAGCCTCCCAAAGTGCTGGGATTGCAGGTGAGAGCCACTACACCTGGCCAGTAATGCTCCTCTTTATTTCTAATTATAGTCTTTGCTTTAAACCTACTTTGATATTGATGTAGTCATGCCTGTGTTCTTTTAATTGGTGTTAGCATAGTATATCTCTCTCCGTCTTTTTACTTTTATCTTATTTGTGTTTTTACATGTCTGGTGAGTTTCTCACCGACAGCATATGCTTAGCTGTTTCTATTTTTATCCAATCCGACAACCTCTGTTTTTAATTGAGATGTTTTTGTTTTTGAGGCAGAGTCTTGCTCACTCTGTCACCCAGGCTGGAGTGCAGTGGCACCATCTCACTTCACTGCAACATCTGCCTCCCAGGTTCAAGCAATTCTCCTGCTTCAGCCTCCCAAGTAGCTGGGATTACAGGCACCCACCACCATGTCCAGCTAATTTTTGTATTTTTTAGTAGAGAGGGAGTTTCACCATGTTGGCCAGGCTAGTCTGGAACTCCTGACTTCAAGTGATCCACCTGCCTCAGCCTTTCAAAGTGTTGGGATTACGGGTTAGGATTACAGGTGTCAGCCACCGTGCTCAGCCTAATTGAAGTGTTTAGATGACATAGTGTCATTATCGCTGTGGCTGGGTTTAAATATATGTCATCTTGCTATTTGTTTTCTATTTGTCTCATTGCTTTTTCCTTTCTCCTCTTCTGCAGTCTCTGTAACATGTGCTTTTATAAATAATTCTGTATCATCACCTTTGTTGAGGTATTAACTACAGTGTTTTGACCTTTGCTTTTTTCTTTGTCTTTTTCTAGCGACACTTTAGTGTCTTAGCATACACCTTTGACTTACTAGTCTACCTCCAAGAAATAGTAGGCCACTTCACATAGAGGGGAATAAATCTACAACAGCGAACTTCCATTGTCCCTCTCCTGGTCTATTTGTATTACTTTTTTTAAATTTATTTGACACAGGGTCTTGCTCTATCACCCAGGCTTCAGTGCAGTAGTGTGATCACAGCTCACTGCAACCTCCACCTCCTGGGTTCAAATGATTCTCCCACCTCAGCCTCCTGGGTGCAACCACAGGTGTGCACCACCACGCCCAGCTAATTTTTTGTATTTTTTTTTTTTTTTTTTTAGAGACGAGGTCTCTCTACGTTGCCCAGCCAAGCCTGGTCTTGAACTCCTGGGCTCAAGTGATCCACTAGCCTCAGCCTCCCAAAGTGCTGGGATTACAGGCGTGAGCTGCGGTGCCCAGCCTGTACTACTATTATCATACAATTTACTTCTACATTTGCTATAAATTCCTTAATACATTGTTATTATTTTTGCTTTAGGCAATCAACTATCTTTTAACTTGATTCAAAAATAAGAAAAAAATTACCTTCTATTTCCTATTTCTGGTGTCATTTATTCCTTTGTATAGATCCATATTTCTGCCTGAAGAACTTCCTTTAACACAAAGGTCCCCAACCCCTGGGTCACAGACCGGTTAGGAACCACGCCACACAGCAGGAGGCGAGCGGCTGGCGGCGGGCAAGGGAAGTTTCACGTGTATTAATTCATCGTGGTCTGAGGCTGAAGCCCGCGACACACTCTGGTTCTGACCTGTGCGTTCCTTTCACGCCTCTTATCCCACCAGAGTGTGAGCTCCATGGGGTGGGAATATTCTGGAACGGCTGCTGGTTTTATTCTTTGCCCTCTCCCCAACTAGGACCTGGCACAGGAGGGTGCTCATTACCTGGCAAACAGAACAACCAACTGGCCTAGTTTGTTGGGGACCGAAGGATTTCCTGGAACCAGAGCCCGCTTGCCCAGCAGGCATGGTGTATTCTGTACCTCAGGCCTGCAAAAATATTTTAAAGAAAAAAATGAGCTTTAGGGTAGAAGAAAAGGTTTTATTTTTCTTTCTCACACTGAAAAAAATGAAAACTTTCGGACCCATGAAATTTTATTACATTTTGCCAAAAACAGAACCAATAAAGTAAGTATTCAAAGTTATGTAAAGGCAATTATTTAATATTAACATCATGATGGTGAGAGGGACCACGGAGCAAGGGGCTGCTTTGCTACAGGGACCGGAAGCGGGGGCTGAGCGCAGGGGAGGGCAGGCGGAGGCCACGGGCAGCGAGGCGGGCGCGCCAAAGGGCGCCAGTTCCGGAGCTACTGGGCCTGGGCTGGAGGAGCGCGGAGCTGGGGCCGCAAGGCTGGTGCCGGCAGACAAGCGAAGCGGCGCGGGCGAGTGGGCGGAGGCGGCTGCAGGGAAGGCTGGGCTGCCGCGGGACGCGGTGAAGATAGCCTGCGGAGTGTCCGGGAGGAACACGTGGGTCTGAGGGTCGCCAGGGAGTCACTGCGTGGCTGCCTCTGTGTTGGAGATTCAGATGCCTGGACTGGCCTCGGGGTCCCAGCGCTTGCCCGGCGAGCCGGCGGTCCGGGGATGGGTCCGGGGCGGGGCCTGCGGTGAATTCGGCTCGGCGGGTGCCCAGGAGGCGGGGCAGGGGCGGGTCCGGAGCGGGGCCTGCGGTAAGCTCGGCTTGGTGAGTAGCCCAGGAGGCGGGGCAGGGGCGTGTCCGGGGCGGGGCCTGCGGTGAGCTCGGCTCGGCGTGTTGCTCAGGAGGCGGGGCCGGGGCAGGCCCGGGGCGGGGCCTGCGGTGAGCTCGCGCTGGGCGGGCTGTTCCGGGGGCGGGACTGGGCTGGGCCTGCGGTGAGCATCAGGCGATGCGGCACGGGTGCTGCGGGACACACGGACACGCCTACGATTAGACCCAGGCAGGCACCTACCGGCGAGCGGCCGCGGGCGACTCCCAGGCGCGGCGGTACCTCACGGTGGTGAAGGTCACAGGTGAGGTCACCCTGAGAGTCCCGCTCGCGCCGAGAGCCCTCCCCTCGACCTGGGACCGCAGTGTTTGGGGCGGGGCTCTCCGAGAGGGGGCGGGAAGCTCGCAGCCGCGGGCCTGGCCTGGCTCTGGCCTTTGGCATCCTAGGGTTGGCCTGGGCAAATGTGTCCTGAGAGACGGATTCGTTGTTCTCGGGAAGGCGCAAGTTTAATTTAGTCCTCCAGGACGGAGACCGAGGGCCGAGTATCCCCGCGGGGGTAGGAGAGCCGTAATCCAACCTCCACCTCCCCGCTGTAAACCTCTTTCCAGAGAGGGCATTCCCGTTCCGAACACCAGACCCAGCCTGGGAAATGCTGCTTCTTGTCTGGCCCAAGTGCCCTCCTGGGAGGGGCTCAGAATGCATTTCCCCCAAGCTGGGCACAGCTCATCCCTGCTGGGGAGCTTCTGCAGTGGCCGAGGACTCAGACAATCCTAACCAGGGCTCTGGAGGTCTTCTGGAAGAAGGAACCCCAAGTAGGGACACCCCAGGAGCAGAGGGGAGGGGAACAGCGAGAAGAGACCCAGCCCTTGAGCCCAGTCCTGCCATGGCCAGCCATCCGGCCCCCAGGGCCCAGCTTGGGATGGGCTGCAGACCACCTCCCATAGGACCTCTGCACCAACCATCCCCTGGGCAAAATCCTTGTTTAGGCCTGGTATTTAAGGCCCCTCTGCCCACCCCTACTCCTTCTCTAGCACTGCCCCCATCCTCCCCCCATCTCTCCTCCATCCAGCGCTACAGGCTGTTTTGAGCTTTTGCAGGTGCTGGTCTCTGGTTGAAATGTCCTGATCTCTTCTCCCTTCTTGTCCCATCCCAAGTGTCTCCTCCTCCAGGAAACCTTCCCTGACACCCACTGAGTTAGGTGGCTCCTCTGCCCACCATCATCCCTGCCAGGCCCCCATGAGTCCTTCAGGCCCAGTACTGACCACCTGTCTTTGCCACCTGCTGTGCAGGGCTGCAGCACTCCCAGTAGACCAGGAGCTCCGGGAGGCAGGGCCGGCCCCACGTCCTCTGCGCACCACCCTGAGTTGGATCCTCTGTGCGCCACCCCTGAGTTGGATCCAGGGCTAGCTGCTGTTCACCTTCCCACTCCCACGCTGCCCTCCTGCCTGCAGCCATGACGCCCCTGCTCACCCTGATCCTGGTGGTCCTCATGGGCTTACCTCTGGGTAAGATGGACAAAGGACAGAGGGATGGGCAGACCCACTTTGAGGGCAGGTGGGCTGAAAGTAGGGAAGGAGGCCAGAATTCCCAGCGACCACCCCTCCTTCTAGCCCCCTGCCCTGGGGAAGGTGACTGGCTGGGGGCCTGATGGGCTGGAGGAGGGGCCTCTCGTGTTCTGTGACCCCTGTTCCCTTCCCTCCCATCTGCCAACCCCAGCCCAGGCCTTGGACTGCCACGTGTGTGCCTACAACGGAGACAACTGCTTCAACCCCATGCGCTGCCCGGCTATGGTTGCCTACTGCATGACCACACGTACCTGTGAGTCTGGGGGCCCTGCGTGGCCCTGCCTGGGGAGCACGAAGGGGAGGTTCTGCCCTGCCCCTAAGCATGCGGGGGTCCTGAGGAAGGAGGCTCTCCTGTCCCCGGATCCTGTCTGGGAGCTCCAGGCTGAGGGGCCCTGCCCTGATGGCCTTGGATGCTAGGGTGGGCCAGCTGGGCCCCCTGCCCCTGTTAGTGGAGCTGGCTCACCGCCCCGCCCCTCTGCAGACTACACCCCCACCAGGATGAAGGTCAGTAAGTCCTGCGTGCCCCGCTGCTTCGAGACTGTGTACGATGGCTACTCCAAGCACGCGTCCACCACCTCCTGCTGCCAGTACGACCTCTGCAACGGCGCCGGCCTTGCCACCCCAGCCACCCTGGCCCTGGCCGCCATCCTCCTGGCCACCCTCTGGGGTCTGCTCTAAAGCCCCCGAGGCAGACCCACTCAAGAACAAAGCTCTCGAGACACTGCTGCACCCTCGCACCCAGCTCACCCTGCCTCACCCTCCACCCTCCCTGCGACCTCCTCGGCCGTGCCCAGGGTCAGAACTGTGGGTGAGAAAACACCTGACCTCCCCCAACCACCACACGACCTCACTTCGAGGCCTTGACCTTTCGATGCTGTGTGGGATCCCAAAAGCGTCCGGCTTTGGTGGGCTGCTCAGCCCCTCGCCTGTCCAGGGCTATTTATGGGGAGGGGCCCAGTCGGGCAGGGAGCGCTGAGCAGATGGGAGCTGTGGCCAAGCCCACCTTCTGGGAAGCCCTAGGAGAGGCCCCTGCCTCAGTCTGCCCCGGGTGTGCTGGGGCAGGGGGAAGAGGAGGAATGCCCCCAGGTAGGGTGGTGGGGAGACTCTTAGGAGGAAAGGCTCTTCCAGGCCTAGGAAGGCTGTCAACGCTTTCTACTAAGGCCAGGAGCTGCCAGGGCCAGTGCAGGATCAGGGCTGTGGGGGGAAGGCCTTCGGCACCGGCCCCTGTGCTAGGAAGGCTGCCAGGCCCGTGTAGGAGCTGGCCCCTGCAGGGGAGGGGGCGGCTCTGCCTCAGCAGGCCCCAGGGCCCCCGAAGTCGCAGAAGATTTTCCGGGTCCAGCAAGGGGTGTGTGTCATCTCAGTCAAACCCCTTGACGTTTCCCACCCCCTCACGGGGAGGGCGCCGGGCCTCAGGCTGGCAGGACCTAGGGCCGTGCTATATTTGGTGGGTCCTGGACGCTGACCCGGCCAGCGCTATTCTGGGCAGGGAAGGAAAGGGGCAGGGCAGGTGGCCTGCCTGAGGCCTGGTCCCCAACCACAGCAGGACCTGGCCGAGCAAAAGGCAAAAGACGCAGGATTGGGGGATGCGCCCACAGGCTGGGGGTTGGGAACAGCCTGGGGCTGGCGTGGGCGTAGGCGTGGGAAGATGGAGCATGCCACCCTCTCATGGCCGCGAGGGGCGGGAGTGGGGAGGGCGGGGTGGGGAGGGCGGAGACCCAGCCCCTCCCCCGCAGCGGGATGCGCACAGTGAGTGGGTCCCTCCATCACCTTCCACCTGGTTCTGCACCCACTGGGAGGGCAGGGTGGAAGCCCCAGCTGGGTGTGGGGACTCCCAGGGACCCCACCCCAGGCCTGTGAAGCAGGGGTCAGCCCAACACCCACCAATCCATCCCCATGCAGGTAGGCCAGGGAGCGCCTGCCCCCGCTGCGAATGGGGCCTTGGGGGGCATAAGACCTTTTGGTGCCAGCGGTCACGCTGCACCTGAGGCCCCCACCTGACCAGTGCTCCCAGCTCTGGTGTCCTTGGAAGCCCTTCAAGCCATCCCGCATGGGCAGGATGGTGACAGTCCATGTGGTAGGATTGTCCCGGCCTCAAAAAAAGTGTGGCCCTGGTCAGGGGAGCCCCTGCTGGAAATTGCATCTCCAGAGCTTTGATGCAGGACCCCTGGGGGATCAGGGAATGAGAGTCTAGACCCCAGGGGTCTCCCTGCAGTGAGTCTATATGCAGGCCTGCATTCTGCTCCTGGGGCTGGGGCTGAATGCCCAGCCTCAGTCTCCTGAGAACATGAGGACGGGAGCGGGGCAGAGTCTTGCTGAGGGCACACCCAGTTCCCGTTGGAGCAGGGCAGTGCCAGTCTCCTGCAAAGGGGCCTTGGGTGGGAACGGGCCCGGAGTGGGAGGAACGTGACTCCCCAGAGGGAAGATGGGCGTCGTCCTGGGCCCAGAGCTGGGAAGGAGTTGCTGCCCACACAGGGTGGGCCTGGGCTCCCCTCGCCCCTACCCCCAGTGGCTGTAGCACTGAGCCTGGAGAGCAGGCCCGGCCCGGGGTGGCTGGGAGGCTGCCAGGGGCCTCCCAGAGCTCCCAAGGGCCCCCACCTGCAAGGACCAGCCTCAGGGCAGTGCCGGGATGAGGCCCTGTCAGTGGCCGCCAGCAATGCCTCGGGATGCTCACTGGGAGGGAGGCGGCTTTGGGCTCCCGCGTCCTTGGGAGAGGCTGGGAGCAGTCACTGCGCGGCTTGCGCAAGCCCCTTGTCGGGTCGGGTGGCTTCCTCAGCCAGGGCTGGGAGGGCACCAGGATCAGGTCCTCCCTGTCTCGCGTCTCAGTGGGGTGATGGGGAGGAGACCTGGCCAGCCGTGGCTCAGGGGCAGCTGAGAACAAGGACCTGCTGGAGCTGGAAGTGCCGTGGTGTTGAGGGGTGGGGTGGGCAGCTTCTCACACCTGCCTCCTGCCTCCATCTGTCCACCTTTCCCCCACCCTGACCTGTCCCAGCCCCACACATGGTTCTGCCTGGCTGGCCTGCCCTTGGCACCTGGCGTAGAGCACACAGAAGGCACTCGGCTAATGCTGGGCAGGCCCACTCATGGGGAGTGCGTGGCTGTGCAGCACCAGGGAACCGGCACAGCAGCGCCGGCAGAAATCACAGCAGTAAACTCGTCCGGGTTGTATGCATCAAGGTGGCGACAGACGTGGGTCCCCCCACTGCACTGTGGCCCTGAGCAGTGTATAGCAGCCCTGCAATGGGAGCCATTATCTTGCCCCTTTGACAGAGGAGGAAACTGAGGCACAGGGAGGTGAAGTAGCTGCCACACACTAGTGCCTCCTGGCTCACTCACCACCCCCTGCACCACAGTGCAGCCGCTTCTCCCACCAGCTGAGGTTCCTTAGACCCCCAAGCCTGGGAATGGGGAGGTGAGTTTACAAAATGGAAAGCTTAAAAGGAGAAAAGTGGAACCAGAGGGTGGAGAAGCCCTCAGTGGTAGAGTAAGGCCTCCAGTGCTGCCTCCGGGTGCAGGGCAGAGCGGCAGAGGAAAGGGGGAGAGGCACCGGGCACCATGGGGGCCCAGTTCCCACTTCGGGGATCTCTCTGGCAGAACCAAGGGTCCCCTTCATGGGGGTAGATGCCCAGGGCTAGCCGTTGCCACTGTCTGTGTGGACCTGAGTCCTGGGCATGCCCGAGTGACTCAGCAGTGGCTGCTTGGGCGGGCTCTGGCACCCTAGCATGTTATCCATTCTGGGAACTGGAGTCAGCCACTAGAGAAGTTGGAGCTGCAGGAAGTGACCCTGGGGTGGGACCTGGGGACATGGCCGGGTCGGCATGGGACACCTGGCTCCAGCAGGAGCTCTGGTCTGTCCTGGTGTCTTTGGGGGCAGGGCTGCGGCCCTGGGCAGGCTTCCTCCAGGTGGAGGTCCTGGGAAAGTGGGGGAGCCAGGCTGGCTGCCGCCTCCCCCACTACGTAGCGTCTGATTCGTCCTCTCCCATGAAGGTGATTTGGTTCATAACCCTGAAACTCTGAAAAAGGTCCAAAGAGGAGAGAGGCCCTCGGTGGAGATGCCGAGCTTTTCTGCAGGTGCTTTGTCCCACTGCTCTGGGTGGTCTGCGCTCGTCTTCAAGCCTCAGCTCGCGGGGAGGGCCTGAATCTGCCAGCCCCTCTCAGCATCTCCTTCCCTCTGGGCCCTCCCCAGCCTTAAGGAGCCTCCCAGACAGAAGGGTGGACAGAGCCACCTGGGCAGCCCGAGAGACACACGGGGGTCCTCCCTGTGGACAGCCCTGCCAGCTTCCGCCCAGCCCTGAGCTTCGTTTGCATTTTGAGTAAGGGGTGGTGAAATGGGAATGCTGGTCCGGCTCAGCTGGTCGTGGGCATAAGTGCCCGCTGGATGGATGGCGTCTCTCCCTCCTGTCTTCTGTCCTGGGATCCAGGTGCTTCCCAGGGCCATACCCCTGCTGCTAATGCCCTAACCCTTACCCTAACCAGCATCCAGCGTCGTCTCACCGAGCCATGAATAAATCAGCGGATTCGCGTTGTCTGCACTTCTCTCCAGCCCCACTGCCTCGGCCTGAGCTCGGGCTTCACCTTTCCAGCCTGGCTGGGCTGGCACTCCAGGCTCCACGCAGCCACTCTCCTGTCTACCCTACCCGGTCCAGGCCCTGGAGTTTTCTTGCCTCCAGGCCTGACCTGTCCTCGGAGCCAGGCACAGGAAGGGAGACAGGCAGGCTCCTGGGGCTTGCTGGGAATTGCTCCCAGTTCCGTGGGAGAGAGGCCACCCCCCCAGCACCCCCTGAGGGGCAGACAAGCCCCTGGGGAAGTCTGGGGGTGCAGGGTCAGGGAGGCGGGAACCCCCCAGGACCCCATCCCACCATCTCTGACCTCTCTGGCTACCTGGTTCCTCACCCCAGCTTCTCCACGGCCCCAGGAAGGAGGGCCTGGATCTGCCAGCCCCTCTCTCAGGATCTCCCCACTTCTGGGCCCACCTCCCAGCCATAAGGAGCCCCCTAGACACAGGGGTGGACAGAAGCCATGTGGGCAGCCCGAGAGACACACAGGGGTCCCTGGGTTGGCAGGGCTGCCTGGCTACGGACAGGCCCTTTGGGGCCCCAGCCCCTGGCCAGCCTTTGGAGGAACAGCCGACGGCTCCCGCCCTCCAGGGTGTCCCTTCTGGGCTCTTACCTTATCCTTGGGGTCCCTTTTAGTACCAAGGGCCTTTCTGTCCCCTCTACTCCTCTGCACAGATCCTGGGGCGTTAGTCACAGTGTGATAATGGCAGTGATTCCCGGTACGGATGACGGAGAGGTGGCTCACGACCATGCTCCCTCTGTGTTCTCCCAGCCCTGGGGGGTGAGGATGGGAAAGCTCTGGCTTATTTGGAGGAGGTCTTGTCATCGAACTCACTCTAGGGTGGGAGTACAGGTGAAGGCCTCTGGCTCCCACCCAGCCCTGAGCTTCATGTGCATTTGGAGGCGTAAGGGGTGGGCTGGTGGCTGGTGCCCGAGACCCTCCTTCCCACCAGACCTTCCTTCCCAGCCTCTGAGGGAGACCGGCCTGTGGCCGTCACCTGCCTGGTGCCAGGCCTTCCTTCCCAGCTGCTGAGGGAGAGTGGCCTGTGGCCATTGCTTGCCTGGTGCCAGGCCGTTTTAGGAGATCCTCAATCCTGTCAGCCAGGACTATCCCTACTTTATGGACAAGGAGAGATGGCTCATGAGATTACACAGGCCCGCTCAGAGGCCTAACCAGCAAGCTTGGGGGCCAGGTCGGCCCCTACTGCCTGGACCCCAGCCCGGCTCCTTGGCTGAGCCCGGCTGCCCGGTGACTCAGACCCGCAGAGTCTGCTGAGCGGGCGAGGGCCAGGGCGGGGTGCCAGCAGGTATAAGGCAGCCGGCCAGGCGCCGACAGCCCGACCTCACCAGGAGAAGATGCAGCTCCACACTGGGCTCCTGCTGGCTGCCGTCCTGAGCCTGCAGCTGGGTGAGTCCAGGCACTGGGGCCACCTCCTGCTCAGGGCCCCTATCACTCTAGCCCAACCACTGTTCCTCCAGCCCTGGGCTGTGACTGTCCACCTCGGGAGAACCCATTCCTGTCCCCCTACCATCTACGAGGTGCAGCTTTCCGCCGAAAGCCTCCTGTGATCCTGCAGGCCCATCCAGCTCAGCCCCAGCCCCCACACCGGCCCCCACACTTCTCAGGGCGCACAGCCCTTGGCTCAAACCCCCCTCTTCCTCTGCCCAGCCCCCAGACCTCTCCAGCTCACTGTGACACCCCTCACACACGCACCTTGTGCACGGGCACACACACACTCTGAATTTGCCCCCCTCCAGCCCTCTTGGGCCTGGCCTCCCAGCTGGCTTGTCTCCTGCGGCCGCCCTCCTGGGACTCCCTCCTCCCTCTTGCCTGGGAAAACCAAGTGCCTCTGCTCTCCCATCCCCAGTTCCTGCTCCCGGGTCCTCTCCTCTGCTCCCTGCTTTCCTGGGTGATTTTACCCCCTCCCCCTCCCCCTCCCCCAACCCTCAACCCCCACAGTGCCCACGTCTGCTACGGCTGGCCCTGCCCCCCAGCTTCAGATCCCTTGGCCCAGGGCCTTCCTGAGGACTCCAAGGGGATGACCCCTGCAGCACAGCCGTGCACACCTGGCCTTGGCATCCCCCAGCAGAGCCTGAGGGTCTTCTCTTGCCAGGGCGTCTCCACCCCCACCCTGAGGCCTCAACAAAACCAGCTGGCCCCTTGATCTGCCGGCCGCCTGCACCTCCAAGCCCAAGCAGCCCAGCCCCCCAGGGGCCAAGCCTCTGCATCCCTGGCTGTGGGTTGCACGACCTCGGCAGCTCCTGCCTCCCAGGCCCTGAATGAGCAGGTGGTGGAGCGTTGGTGAGTCCCTGGCGCTGGCTCAGGTGTGTCTTACACCAGTCTCCATCCCCAGGGGCGCCCTCCTGGCCTGTGAGAGGCTGAGCCGCTGACCCTGAGGACTGCCCTGGGGTCATCAGGGCAGACCAGCTCTGTGCTGAAGGTCCGAGACACACAGGGCCCTGGGGACTCAACTTAACCTGGAGAAAGCCTTTACAGCCATCAGGACTGGACAGGCAGTCAGGTGGCCATCCAGGCTGGGGGTGGCACATCACAGGAGCCCCTGCCTGGGTGCCCAGTGCCCACGGACTCCCCTCTGACCCAGAAGCCCTTCCCTGCACCAGGGGTCCTGGAGCCCTTCCTTCTGCTGAAATCTCACCTGCCCCTTGAGGAACAAGCCCCAAGCTGCCTCACCGCTCTTCCGGTTGGAGGATTGGGGAGCCTCTCTCAGGGGCACCCGCATCCCCTGTCATTGCTTGGTGTCTGCTCTCTGCCATGCATGGACAGCACAATCTCCCCAAGGGGCCAGCCTGCTTCAGAGCCAGCACGGGGGTCTCCAGTGGGAGACACCTGCCCCCAGCCATGCAGCTGCACGCAGAGCCCATCCCACCATCCTGTTTATCCCTCCATTATTCCTGCCCCCTCCCCCTCCTACCCCACCTCCCTCCTCCTCTCTTTTCCTCCTCCTTCCTTCCCTTCCTTCCTTCCTCTCCTCCTCCCTCTCTTCCTCTCTCCTCTTCTGCCCTCTGATCTCCCCTCCCTCCCGTGTGTCAGGTGCCAGACTAAACACCGTCCCTGTGTCCTCACAGTCACCATCGAGCGGCCTTTCCAGTTTGGAGCTAAAATTTTATTTGCTTCCCTCAGGATCTCATTGCTGAAAATCAAAAACCCTCTGATAAGGGACAGAATTATTATTTTTCTTGATAACCCAACCTGCAACCACCCCTGGAATTCATTCATTCATTCATTCATTCATTTATTCATTCTTTCTGCAAGCCTCTCCTGAGCCTCATTAAGTGCAGGGGAGGGAGCACTGAGGAATGGGTAGAGCACCCTGCCCAGCCTCAGAGGCCCTCATGCTTGGGTGGGGGTGAGGAGGGAGCCCTGAGCACAATCACTTGGAGCAGGGACACTGATGCCAGCTGGGGCAGGATGCTGCAGCTCACAGTGGGTGTATCAGAGTTGGAACCATTCACTCTGCCCTGGAAACCAAGGAGGCCTTCCTGGAGAGGGTGGCATTTGCACCTGGAATTGTTTTGCCCGGAGGGCAGGAGGAACAGCAAGTTCAAAGCCAGGGAGGCCTTGGGAGGGTGGGCATGTGTAGGGGACAGGCAGGAGCTGGTTCTCTCCATGGCACCCTTGGGCACCCATATCCTCACCTCTTCCTTCTGGTGCCCCAGCCTCCTGTCCATCTTCCCTGCTACCCCCAACCCCAGCCAGCTGTGGCCTGTGGCTGCCAATGTTGAGTAGAGGCATGTCTGGCTTATTGGCTGTCACTTGATTGGATGTGACAGCCAAGGGGAGCTTCAAGCCACTTTGGTGAGAAGGCAGAGAGGGGCTTGGAGGCAGCTGTCACCATCTTTCTTTCTCGAATGTGGGGTCTCAGCTTGCTCTCCGGGGCTCATAGAGGGACCAAAGCTGATGGCAGGGGCCTGCCCTGGCCAGAACTTCCCATCTGTGTCACCTTCTTCATGGTGCCTCGATGGAGGATTCCGCCCACAGGACCCGGGGGTGACCAGAGGACTCTGGCCAGTGGCAGGGGCCTGGGGTGCCCTGAGGTCTGAGGTCAGCTCAGTGCTGGTGCATACAGAGCCACGCTGCCAGGAACCCGGGCTTGGAGCTGGCACTGACCGGGGCTGACTCCAACCCTTCTCCACCTTTGGCAACGATGAGGCGGGGGCAGCCCAGCAGAGATGGGATAGGGCTCCGGTGTCCTGAGGCTGGGCTGCCTGGGGCACAGCTCAAGAGGAAGCCAGGGCCTGCACCTGGTGCCTGTGACAGAGCAGCCCTCACATCCTTATGGTCACACCATTGGCCTTGTCACCCTGCAGGCTCCTATGCAGAGAGAGCAGGCCCGGGCCCAGCAGGTGTTAGAGACTCTGTTTACCTGGGTGTGTGAACCAGGGGTGAGGACAGGCAGGGAGGGAGTTTGAGGCTGAGAAATGGACAGAGGTGGCCAAGGATGAAGAGGGGCAGAGAGCAAGCAGGGACGCCCTTGGGGAGTGCCCAGGAGGGCTAGCGGGCCTCGGGAGTGGGGCAGTGCCCAAAGCAGAGAGCAGGACTGCTGGGCAGACCCACAACAGCGCCAGCGGAACAGTGTCGCCAGATCACGGGCTGTCCACCTGGATAAAGCGAGGCAGAGCTCACCGCTCCCCGCTGCTGCTTGGGCGCCGCCACTGTAGCGGGATATTTTAAGGAATCAGAGAGTCCGAGGGGTTGAGGAGGATATTTATTATTGAGGTGCACTGGCCCAGTCAGGTTAACATCCAAAGGACTGAGCCCTGAACAAAGAGCTAAGTTACCTTTTAAGCATTTCGTGGGGTCAGGGGAGATCTGTGCGGGGGGGAAGCATGTTAGAGAAGCGAGAAACAAAGACAGTTATTCAATTAATTGAGACATGCCTTACATCATTTCTTACTTTTGAAGGAAAAACATGTTTTACGACTTGAGTTTATCTGTCTGTGACCTTGCAGCTGCACAGCTAGAGAAACAGGGTCTCCACAGCACCTGGGAAAGGAGGAGAGAAGGCTCACTAGCCACAGAGAAACGGGCAGTGAATTTTTAAAGGACTCCAGTTCTTTCTCTTTCTCAGGGGGAACTGGGTTTTCTTACATACAACTGGGTTTCCGTTTACACAGCCTTTTTTTGTTTTTTGTTTTGAGATGGAGTCTTGCTCTGTGGCCCAGGCTCGAGTGCAGTGGTGCAATCTCGGCTCACTGCAACCTCTGCCTCCCAGGTTCAAGCAATTCTCCTGTCTCAGTCTCCTGAGTAGCTGGGATTACAGGCACATGCCACAATGCCCAGCTAATGTTTTTGTATTTTTAGTAGAGATGGGGTTTCACCATATTGGCCAGGCTGGTCTTGAACTTCTGACCTCAAGTGATCCACCCACCTCGGCCTCCCAAAGTGCTGGGATTACAGGCGTGAGCCACCGCGCCCGGCCTACACATTCTTTAATTTCTTTTAATTCCTGTTCCACCACATCCTGGTCGCCCTTGCCCTGGGCTCCCTGTGGAGGCAGGAATGGCCGCATCATCGCAGCCACCAGAATCCAGTCCCGGGGGTCTAACGGGTCCCACTCAGTACCCAGAGGCAAAAGTGGGCATGGCCAGAAAGCGTGTCTCAGAGCCCCTCCACCTCCCCCATACCCCCCACCCTGGGACCCCAAATAGCCCAGGCTGCTGCACCCCCACTGCCCTGGGACATTGCACTGCAAGCCAGGGCTGCCCAGCCCCACCCTTGCCCAAGGCTCCTTCCTGGGCAAGGATGCAACCAGCTGGCTCCAGCTGCAGGGCTGCCAGGCACCCCAAGGTGAGGGACAGGGGCCCAGCTCCTGAGAGGGCTGGATCACAGGGTTGGGACACTGGCCGCTGAGAAGGGGCATGGGCTGCTGGGTGGAGATGAGTGCGTGCCGTCACTGCAGAAGGTGGCCCACACCTGCCTCCCGTCCGTTTGTGTCCTGTCTGTCCCCATGTCTGCAGCTGCCGCGGAAGCCATATGGTGTCACCAGTGCATGGGCTTTGGAGGGTGCTCCCGTGCGTCCAGATGCCTGAGGGACTCCACCCACTGCGTCACCACTGCCACCCGTAAGTGGGGGAACAGCGGTGGGCTGGCCACGTCCTTTTTGCCCAGGTGGGAAGATGTGGGCTCAGAGGGTGACAGAGCCTGATCCAGGCACCCAGTAAGTCAGAAGCATAGAGGGGGAGTGTCCACCAGCGATGCCCAGGGAAGGGTATGAGCAAAGGGCCACGTCTGCCCCCAGGAGTGCCTGTATGCTTCATGTACCTGGGGCGTCTGACCCTCAGCTCAGTGGCAGCTGGGGCAGCAGGGTCTGGGCAAACCAGAGCCTCAGGTACCTCCGTGGTTTCTCTCCTGCCCACTCAGGGGTCCTCAGCAACACCGAGGATTTGCCTCTGGTCACCAAGATGTGCCACGTAGGCTGCCCCGATATTCCCAGCCTGGGCGTGGGCCCCTACGTATCCATCGCTTGCTGCCAGACCAGCCTCTGCAACCATGACTGACGGCCGTCCTCCTCCAGGCCCCCGGACACTCAGCCCCCACGGCCCCCACAGCCTGGCGCCAGGGCTCACGGCCGCCCCTCCCTCGAGCCTGGCCAGCCCATATCTTCGGGCCTCTGCAGCCACCATCCAGCATCACTTGTCCTAGGGAAGTCCTGCGTGGAGTCTTGCCTAAATCTGCTGCTATCCAAGCCTGGGGCCCGTCCTGCCTGCCACCCCTTCAGGTCCCGACCTCCCCACAATAAAATGTGATTGGATCATATGGCACAAGCTATCCAGTGAGAGTGGAGTCCTGCCATCCTGGGCTTGGGGGTAGAGTGGAGTAGATTTGGGGGTGCCTCGCTCCCTCACCCCAGGCTAAACCCTACTACCCCACCCCCACTTGCCCTTATCACGAACAGGCCCTTCCACTTCCAGCCAACTGTTAGGCCTGAAGGGCACAGGGGCCCAGGTCGCCCAGCGGCTGCTTCTCCTGAAGCAGCCAGAGTGGGAGTTGGGGCTGGGGCACACGAGGATCCCCCCACCCCAGAGCATGAGTTGGGAAACCTCGGAGAAAGGACATCCCGGCTGAGACGTGGAGGCTGTGCAGGATGGAGGAAGGGAGGAGGTGCCATTGGCAAAGACGGCTGCAGCAGGCCTTCTGGAATAGGGAGAGGGGTGAGGCAGCATCCTCACCCTCACCCTCATACATGCCCCTGGGCCAGTGGCCCGGCCTGCCCCTCTCTAGGAAACCCCCAGTTCTGGCAGGGAACACTGCCTCCAGCTCCTCTGGGCCACTGGGTACCCAGCACACAAGGCAGGGCACTGGGGAGAGATGCTGGGAGTGGGATGAATCAGACTGAGGTGATGGGCAGCTGTGGCTGCCCATCTCAGGGTGGACATGGAAACTAGGTAAGTGATGTTTATGGAAGTTGATCACTCACTAGGCAAACATTGCGTCATGGCTGAGCTTTGGGCTGCAAGGTTGAATGAGACCCCCACATAAGCCTGGCACTCCCCTCGGAGAGGCCGAGGCGAGTCAACACCTGCAGCACCCAGATCCCCCCCACTGAGTTAGCACCTGCCACGAAACACACCGCCAGGCCCTTTCCTTGGCCTTTCCTGTTCTCACCTTGGCAACGTTCTCACGAAGAATCAGCACAGGAGAAAGCTGATGCAGTTGTTAAGCTGCTCCACGAGCAGGGTCTGTCTCAGGCAGGGCCGCCGGACATTCAGATGCAGGACAACTTTCAGAGTAGCCCCGGGCACAGAAGAAGACAAATGGGTGCGCTGGAGATATCCAGATAAGCTGAAGAATTGAGGTGACAATGGAGCGCTTCTCAGATCTGCGGGAGAGGGACAGGGCTCACTGGCAGCCGCCGTGGAGCACTGCGGAGAGAACAGGATAAGGCTGGATCCTCACCTCTCTCGCCATAGCCAAAGGCATGCCAACTGAATGAGAGGTTTCGATGTAAAAAGAGGAGGTTTTTAAATGCTAGATAATTCAGAATAGAAAAGCATGACACGTTCCTGAAAGGATTGGACAGAGTTGCTGTAAACACAGCAATTCCACCCCCACCCCTCCACCTGGGCCAAATTCCACCACCAGGCCAAATTCCACCCCCAGGCATGGCCCAAGAAGAGTAAACACGAGTCCACACAAAAGCACGTGCACAAACATTCACAGTGGCATTATTCATAGCAGGCAAAAGGCGGGAAAAACCCAAATGCCCATCAACTGATGGACAGATTGACAGAGATGACAGACCCACACCACGGAATGTTATTCAGCCACATAAAGGAATGAAGCCCCAACCCATGCCAAAACACGGGGGAGCCTTGAAAACATGGGGGAGCCTTGAAAACACGACGCTAAGTGAGACAGAAGCCGCACACAACAGGCCAAGCAGTGTACAATTCTATTTCTCAGAAGTGGCCGGAATAGGGAGCTCTGTAGGGAGGAAAAGGAGATGAGTGGTTGCTAGGGGGTGGCAGGGATTATTAAGAAATAGGGAAAGGCCGGGCCTGGTGGCTCATGCCAGTATTCCCAGCACTTTGGGAAGCCGAGGAGGGTGGATCACCTGAGGTCAGTTCGAGACCAGCCTGGGCAACATGGTGAGACCCTGTTTCTACTAAAAATACAAAAATTAGCCAGGTGTGGTGGTGCATGCCCGTAATCCCAGCCACTTGGGAGGCTGAGGCACGAGAATCACTTGAACCAGGGAGGCGGAGGTTGCAATGAGCTAAGATCGTGCCACTGCACTCCAGCCTGGACAACAGAGCGAGACTCCATCTTAAAAAACAAACAAACAAACAAAAAGAAATAGGGAAAAGCCAGAGTACTTTTCCTGCTCCCTCACAATACAGCACTTCACCCCGTCACCAAAGTGTGTGTATTTCTCTCCACCAGCAACCAAGCCACACTGCAGTGGACACCAGCTGGGTGTCTTCAGTTCAATTCCGACGCCATTCCCGTGGAGGTCACGTCAGATCCCGCAGGTGGAGGGCTCAGTCCCACGCAGTGAGCCCCACTTCCAATGCCAGTCGAAAGCCCCAGGTGTGGCCTGTGCTTCTGACCGACCTGCCATGAATCAGGGTTCCCACAACCCCCTCCTCGGGTTTGATGACTTGCTGGAGCAGCTCACAGAACTCAGGGACACACTGATCTGCGTTTACCCATTTATGACACAGGCTGCCACGAAGCTGCGGATGCACAGCAGGTGGAGGAGACGCGTGGGGCAGGCACGGGGAGGGGCGCGGAGCTTCCAGGCCCTCCCAGTGCCACCCCCAGACACCTATGCATGTTCTGCTATGGGAAGCTCCCTGAACCCTGTCCTTTTGGGAAATTGATGGAGGCTTCATTACGTAGGCATGATGGATTAAACTACTGGCCACTGACCAACCCAACCTGCAGCCCCCTCCCCTCCCCTGAAGGCTGGGGGCGGGGCTGAAGTCCCAGCTCTCTAATCCCGTTGTCCCTCATCCTGAAGCTCCCTGGGGACCCCCAGTCACCAGTCCTTTCGTTAGCGTACAAAAGATGCCCTTGCCACTCCAGAGATTCCAAGGGTTTTAAAAGCTGTATGTCAGGAAACCAAAATATCCATCTCACAGTCTCACAAAATAACCATTTCACGTTCTCGCAGGAATGGAGCAACGAGAGTGCTAAAGCGTTCAAGGTTTCTTTTCAAGATGATGAAAATGTGCTAAAACTGTGAATATACTAAAAACCACTGAATTACACACTTTAAACGGGTGGATTGTTTGGTACGTGAAGTATATTCAATAAAGCTGTTAAAATTTTTTTAAAAGACACAAAACCAGGATTGAGATTCATAAATACTACCTAAAAATCTAAAAGAAAAAAAAATAAACAAACTGAAGGACAAGACAAACAAGGAAATATTTGCCATGCATGTAACATGCGATGATTCCCTCCACACATAATGTCCACAAAAAGAGTCAAACTCTGTAAAATATTTGAAGACATTTATTCTGAGCCAAATATAAGGGGCCATAGCCCATGACACAGCCCTCAGGAGACCTTGAGAACATGTGCCCAAGGTGGCCGGGGCACAGTCTGGTTTTAGGGAGACTGAAGACATCAATCAAATACATGGAAGATGTACATTGGCTCCATCCGGAAAGGCGGGACAACTCCAGGGGACGAGGTGGGGGCAGCGGGGGGCGGGGGCCGGGGGGTGGAGGGGGGCGGGATTCCAGGTTTTAGGTAGATTAACAATTTTCTGATTGGCAATTGGTTGAAAGAGTTAAGATTATCTAAAGACCTGGAATCAATGGAAAGGAATGTGTGGATTATAAGGGGTGTGGAGAGCAGGGTTTTATCATCAGATGAAGCCTCCAGGTAGCAGGCTTCCGAGACAATAGGTGGTAAATGTTTCTCCTCAGACTGAAGGTCTGTGTTGATGTTAATGCTGGTCAGCTTTCCCTGAATGCCAGGAGGGAGGAGGGATGATGAGGCTGTCCAACCCTTTCCCGGCATGGTCCGAACCAGTTTTTCAGGTTCACTTTGGAATACTGTAGCCAAGAAGAGGGTCCATTCAGATAGTTGTGGAGGGCCTTTAGAATTTTATTTTTGATTTACAGTAAATAATCCTTCCAGATTCCCAAAGAGCAGCAGACATGAGCGGCAGATTTGCAGAAAAAGCCATTCAAGTGGCCAAGCCAAGGAGAAGAAATTCAACCTTACGGGGAATCAGAAAGGGTGCCAAGCAGAACTGCAAACCCCCGAGCAGGAGAGCGACCAGGCCACGCGGTGAGAAAGGACACAGACCAACCTCGGTGCTGTCACAGATGCAGCTGTTGCAGGACAATTCAGCCCTGTCCAGGAAACTTCAAAATGCCACTATCATTTTGTTGAATGCTGGCTCCCTAAAATGTCACCAAAACCCCAAGGACAGGTCACCTCAGCTCCCTCCAGCGCTCCTGGGATTTGAGTCTGATTTGAGGTAGGTCTTCCAATGTGGGAGCTCCGTTAGGGTTGAGCCAGGACTCGGAAAAAGTAGTTTAGAATTTTGAGGCCATGGGTTCTGAGTCTTGAGGTGTCCCCTAACGGTTTCTATTGAAGAGTCAATAGGCATTTCGGGAAGATCCTCAATAAATGATAGCTATTTGCTGCTTTATCTTCCTGGAAGCAAGAAGCTCAGGAATGAAGATGCAGGGTGGAAAGTCTTGGTCTAGGCCGGGCGCAATCTCACCCCTGTAATCCCAGCACTTTGGGAGGCCGAGGTGGGTGGATCACTTGAGGTCAGGAGTTCAAGACCAGGCTGGCCAACATGGTGAAACTCCATCTCTACTAAAAATACGAAAATTAGCTGGGCATGCTGGCATGTGCCTCTAATCCCATCTACTCAGGAGGCTGAGGCAGGAGAATCACTTGAATCCGAGAGGCAAAGGTTGCAGTGAGCCCCGTCTCTACTAAAAATATGAAAATTAGCGGCCGGGCGCGGTGGCTCATGCTTGTAATCCCAGCACTTTGGGAGGCCGAGGCGGGCGGATCACGAGGTCAGGAGATCGAGACCACGGTGAAACCCCATCTCTACTAAAAATACAAAAAAAAAAATTAGCCAGGCGTGGTGGCGGGCACCTGTAGTCCCAGCTACTCGGAGAGGCTGAGGCAGGAGAAGGGCGTGAACCCGGGAGGCGGAGCTTGCAGTGAGCCGAGATCGCGCCACTGCACTCCAGCCTGGGCGACAGAGCGAGACTCCGTCTCAAAAAAAAAAAAAAGAAAGAAAATTAGCTGGGCATGGTGGCGTGCACCTATAATCCCAGCTGCTCAGGAGGCTGAGGCAGGAGAGTGACCTGAACCCGGGAGGCAGAGGTTGCAGTGAGCCGAGATAGCACCATTGCACTCCAGCCTTTGACAGAAGGAGACTCTGTCAAAAAAAAAAAAAAAGGGAAGGGGAGGGAGGGGAGGGGATCATGGTCCCATGAACAGTGAGCCCTGTGGGTGGAGTTGGCTCCGGTTCTCAGTGTGAACAAGCCCTGCTGCTACCCGCTGCTCCTAACAGGGTAGGGGGCAAAGAACATGCACAGACAGATGTTCCCTGCAGTTTTCCCATCATGAAGCTGCAGGTGAGCTAACCTGCGTGAGTGCGGAGGGTGGCACTGGAGGGCACATCCCTTCTGGAAGGACACGGGAGACCTCTTTCCAACGTACAACCCTTGGTGCTGTTTGTGCCTCCACTTCCTTTTCAACATAGGAACATTGGTTTAGGAGCCGTTGGTCTGTGCTGCTGCGTGACCCGGAGAGCCGGAGCCCAGGTGGGGCAGCCCTTGAGACTGAGGCAGGCTGCGCAGGAAGGCTCGCTGGGCCCTGGAGCTGCAGTGGCAGAGAGAGCTCCTCTGGGTTCTGGGCGAGGGTGGGTGTTGCCAACATAAATTGGGAGGGACTGTGCAGGGGACAAGGCCACAGAGGGGAACAGTGCCAGCTCCTACAGAGCTCTGCGTGTCAGACTTGGGATTGTGTCTCCTGCCCACTCAGCACCTCTAAGCCTGACTCCTTCCAGCCAGCCCCCAGGCCTCGCTGGACGCCACCAGCCCTCCCTGAGCCTTGCTGGCATCTAGCCTGGAAGGGTGCCCCAGGCCTGAACTTTTGACATTTCCTTTTCCCCGTCCACCCAGGAAGCTGCCCGAAGAGAGGAGTTCCTCTTTTGGAGGCAAAAGAACAAATGAGGCCATCCCATACGAGTGTGATCAGAAGCTACCCTGCCCCGGGCTTGGCCACAGCCTCTCACGTGGGGCCTGGGGACTCCTGCCCCAAAGCGGAGGTGCTCGCAGCACACAACGTGGACGGGGTGAGAGGATGGAGGAGAAGCCACCAAGAGCAGAGCAGGCGGGGCTGTGCACAGGCAGGGCGTCCCTGGGTGCAGGGGAGAGGCCCCCAGTGCTGCCCCTGTGGCACCTCACTGTGGCTTGGGGCCAGCGGGGAGCCCAGCCTGTGTTGTTGGAAAGCCCAGGCCTCCACCCACAACCTTGCCAGGGCACCGCCTGGCGCTGCAGGGGCTGGAAAACCACAGCTCCCTTTCCCAGGGGCCCTGGAGCCTAGGGGCGACTCCTATTTCCTGAATATGGAAGGCAGGAATCCAGGCAAGGCACCTACTTCTGTGCTGGCCACGCGGAGTCCTGGCTCACGGGGCTTCCGGGCCACAGGCCACCTTGCAAAGGTATACATGTGAAGGCAGTGGCTCCTGCATAGGCCCCGCCCACCGCCTCCCTGATAAGCAGTGGGTGTGGGGTCTGGTTCCAGGAGTCTTTCCTCAAGACCCATTGAGGCCATCAGAAGGCATTATCTACAAGTGACCCTTGAGGGTCAGATTCTGGAGCTGGTCATCTGACCTCTGAGGGTCCCATCAGCCGAGAAGATGGGCAGCAACAAATCAGCTTCCAAATCCCTCCCCTGGGATGAGCTGGCTATGGAAGGTGAGGCTTCGGGGACGGCGTGTGGCTGCACTTCATCGTAAGGGTGGGAACGGGGAAGGCAAGAGCAGAGGCCAGAAGCCACCTCCAGTGAACCTCAGCACTTGCAGAGAGAATGACAAAGTCGGGGGTTTTACTGTTTGGTGCAAGATGCAGCCAGGGATGGAACACGTCTGCTAGTGGCAGAAAAGGAAGACAGAGACTGAAGCTGGAGGAGGATGCAGTGCGCGTGGCTGACTGGCAGGTGGAGGGGTCACCCAAGGAGGAATGGGGGCCCTAGAGCAGAGAGCAGCCTCCGCAGATCCCAGCAAGGAAACAGGGATGTCAGCCCTGCAACCTCAAGGACCCGGATTCTGCCAGTGCCTGAGTGAGCCTGGATGAAGATTCCTTCCGGAGCCTCCAGGTGGAGTCCAGCCCCACCACACCTCGACTGTGGCCTGCGGGACCCTGAGCAGAGAGCTCAACCGAACCCACGTGGCAAGAAAGACCAGAGCTAAAAATGGGTGTTGTTTTAAGCCACTAAGTGTAGGGTGATTTGCTACCCAGCAATAGACACTAGTGCAGCTTGAGGCTCTGACGAAGCTGGTGGCCGCGTTGAACAGGCCCACATGGCCAGGAGCTGAGGGCAGCCTCCACCAATAGACAGTGAGGAACAGAATTTGGCCAACTGCACACCAGTTTAGAAGCAGGTCCTCCCCAAGCTGAGCCTTCAGATGATTATGGCTCAGCCCAAGCCTGCACTGTAGCCTGGGAGTGACCCGGCAGCAACATGAAGCCGTGCCCAGACTCCAAAACAGAAACAGTGACACAGTAAGTGTGGGCGGCCACAGGATACTGACTGACCACAGGGCCTGAGCAGACACAGAACACTGGGTGATGACGGGACACCAGATGACCATGGACAGACTCTGGTAGCACGGACATGGCAGACCATGGAACCTGAGCTCCCATCCCACCCTGGGTACCATCCGACCCACTGACCTGTCAGCAGAAACTGCCAGGGACCAGGGTGTGACCTCTCTTCTCTGCTGCCCTCCCCCACCAGAGTGCCTCTAGGTGACAGACTTGAATCTTCACCCTGGCCCATGGAGAGGGATCTGGGGAAGGTCCTGGAGAAGGGCTTCACAGCAGGGGTCCAGTGTGCCCAGAAAAGAGGCAGTGGTGTGGGAGCAGGTGTGAGGGCCCCATCTGATCCCTGGATCACAGTTCAGGGGTAATTTCTTGAAGTCAGCAGCTCCGGTGGCAGCCTGACAATTCCTCAGTTTAGCAGCAGCATTACTGTGGTTGGAGGTCATCCCTAGAGGCTGTCTCTGGTCTCACGCTGAGCCCTGATCCTAGTTACACACTGATCCCAATACAATTCACAAGCTGAACTCTGACATTTGTTACATGCTGAGCCCTGCTCCTGATCACACATTGAGCCTTGATCCTGGTCACAAGCTGAGCCCTGCCATTTGTTACATGCTGAGCCCTGCTCCTGATGACACACTGAGCCCTGATCCTGATAACAAGCTGAGCTCTGACATTTGTTACATGCTGACCCCTGCTCCTAATCACACACTGAGCCCTGATCTTAGTCACAAGCTGAGCCCTGATATTTGTTACATGCTGAGCCCTGCACCTAATCACACACTGAGCCCTGATCCTAGTCACAAGCTGAGCCCTGACATTTGTTATGTGCTGAGCCCTGCTCCTAATCACACACTGAGCCCTGATCTAGTCACAAGTTGAGCCCTGACATTTGTTACATGCTGAGCCCTGCTCCTGATCACACACTGAGACTTGATCTTAGTCACAAGCTGAGCCCTGACATTTGTTACATGCTGAGCCCTGATCCTGAACACACACTGAGCCCTGATCCTGATTACAAGGTGAGCCCTGACATTCGTTATGTGCTGAGCCCTGCTCCTGATCATATGCTGAGCCTTCATCTTGGTCCCAAGCTGAGCCCTTCTCCTGATCACACACTGAGCCCTGATCCTGATTACAAGCTGAGCTCTGACATTTGTTACATGCTGAGTCCTGCTTCTGATCACAAACTGAGCCCTGATCCTGGTCCCAAGGTGAGCCTTGCTCCTGATCACACATTGACTCTGATCCTGGTCATGTGCTGAGCTCTGACATTTGTAATATGCTGAGCCCTGATCTTGATAATACACTGATCCCAGATTCTGGTCACACACTGAGCCGTGACCCAGAAGTTCCTGGTGGAACTGAGGAGGGAAGGGTGTGGTCTTCCTGGAACACAGTCCTCCCAAACAAAGCCAGCCCAGACCCTGGCTAGGCCACATTTTTCCACACCCCAATCAGGCAGCTGCAACTTTGCAGAAAGGCTTAGCCTGGATCTCTCAAGTGGGGGTCAGGCAGAAATTCTAGGAGGAGCTGAATGCCTAGAGACCAGGCGTGTATTCTGGATAGAAGGCGCAGGTGGGGCCCCTGGGTCTGAGGACAGGAAGGAGCTAGGCCATGCCATGGCAGAGGAATTGGGTCAGGCCTCAAGAGGAACCCAGGGTGTGTAGGGTGGGGTGTCTAATCCAGTTAGCTGCACCCAGCATCAATGGCCAATTGCAGCGTGGCAAAACCAGACAGGCTTGCTGCTGTTCGGCCTTCACCCAGCCCTGGCTGGGTGGCCTTGCCTAAGTCAATTACTTCTTAGAGCCACAGTTCCCTTATGCAAAATAAATTCATTAGCACTGTGCACCTCCGAAGCTGCAGTGAGGAAAAGTGAGATCCACTAGGCTAAGTCTCTGACACAAGTGGGGCGCTAGGGAATCCTTGGTGCCCCACTCACCACCCCTGCACACTCCACCCCCACCTAGTGCTCAGGGAGACACAGGCTCTCCCAACCGCTGGGGCGAAGACCAGATCCCAAACAGAGCTGATCCAGCAGGAAAGCCTGGGGACATCAAAAGGGCCATGGCAGGGAGGGGGTGTGGGCAGGAGAGTGCGGTCGACCAAAGACAGAATTTCAACCACTGGGACAGAAGAGGGAAGGGCATTCCTGGCAGTGGGAACAGCAGGAGCAAAGACCAGGAGGAGGTGGGATTTGGGCGCTCAGGCTGAAGAGCGCCAGTGTGAGTCTGGGCTTAGCTGAGATCATGGCCTTGACTGCCAGGGCCCAGGAAGACACAGGCTGCTTGTCACGCATCTGTCCCCCTACCCTCACACCCTACACACTGGCAGCTGCAGGACTGGAAGCAGGGGGTGGCAGGATCACAGACCAGGCACAACCTGGGGAGGCTGGAGCAGGCAGTCTGGGGGGATGCCCGTGGGGGGAGCAGGGAGCTGAGCGAAAGATGGCCTGAGTCATCCCAACCCAAAGTCACTGTCCCCTGTCTGAGCCCCGGGTAAGGAACTTTCCCTCAATTTCCTTACCTGCAAGGAGGTGGTAAGCCCTGCCTGAGGGCGGCTTTATCAGAAGGTTAGAGAGGAAGGTAGCCAGCTGGCAGGTGGCTGGAGGCATGGGATCAGCACCCCCAAGAGACCCCAGCTCCTCCCCACCCCACTCTCCATCCAGGACCTTCTCTGCTGACCCAGTAGTTTTTGGCATTTGTCTCCTTAAGCCTCTGAGCAAACCCTGTAGCTGGCTGTCCAGGTGGCAGTTCAGTCCCAGGCCCCCAACACCCAGCCTGACCACTCGAAGGAGCTCAGAGGTGGGACCAAGATCCTCCTGGGAAGATTCCAGCCCAGAATCTTGGAAGATCCAGCCTTGGAAGATCCAGATCTGCCTTGGAACACAGATGACCTGAGGCAGGAGGGATCCCTGAGGAGCCAGGAGCAGAGAGTGGCCCGTCACACTCCCCTGCCCCCTTCCAGGCAGTCTGGGGGGTCCCTGGGCTGCCTGGGGTGAGCCAGTGGGGGCTGTCCTGAATGAGGGGAGTGGAGAGAAGAGCCGAGGCATCCTGGATGAGGGGGGTGGGGAGAAGAGCCGAGGCATAGGGTGTGTAGGAGCCAAAGGTCCCCACAAAGGGAAGAGGGGGCAGCCCCAGGCCATGGTGGCGGAGGTGGGGAGCTGGAGGGGTCAGGAAGGGGCAGGGAGGGGAGCAGCCTGATACTGGAGGAATGAGGAAGGGCCAGGGAGGGTCCCAGGCGGGTGGGGTGGGCCTAGAGGGCCAGGCTGGGAGTGGGAGGAGCAGCCTGGAAGGTTGGGGAGCCCCTGGAGGGGCGGGGTCTTCACACCTCCACCCTGGGGAAACTTGATCCCACTAATCCGCTCAGCAGACCGGTCTGTCACCACCTCACTTGGTGTCTGCTGTCCCCGCCAGGCAAGCCTAGGGTGAGAGCACAGAGGAGTGGGCCGGGACCATGCGGGGGACGTGGCTGGCGCTCCTGGTGCTGGTGCTGGCTGCCTGCGGAGAGATCGGTGAGGTGTGGGACCCACAGTGGAGCTGGGGTGGAGGGAGCTACCACGCACTGACATTCACACTGTTCCCGGGAGGGCGTCCCAGGAAGGGGCCTCAGAGGCAGGAGAAGCCAGAGCAGCGGGGCTGGAGTTTGGCCCACCCCTGGCCATAAGGAGGGGAGGGTGGAGATGGAGAGAGGGGCGGGTGGTGAGGGGGGCGCCTAATGAGGGTGAGCAGAGGGTGGCCTTCGAGGTGGGCGGGGGCTCAGCCAGCCACATCCCTGAGCACCAGCCTGGGTGTCACACTTTATGGGGGGCTATGGGCACCCAGAAGGGCCTTGAGCGGGGAAAGGAAGGGGACCCCAGGGAGGCTCTGAGGCTGGGGTGGCAGTAGGGATGGAGAGGAGTGGGGAAACCAGACACATGGGGTGGAGCGACTCTCTGATGTGGGGCCTGAAACAAACATCAGGGGCAACGTCCTGGACTTAACCAGAAGCAGCTTGGCCCAGAGGCCCCTGGCGGATGGCTCTGCCCATTTCCCAGAAACAGGTGCACCAGAGAGGAGCAGAGGCCCCGCTGCGTCCCCACAGTGGGGACAGAGAAGTCAGGCCTAGCTGTGCAGCTGGCTGCCCCGGCCAGCTGGAGCCAGCCAGACCCACCTGGGCTGCTGTGGTTGGAACCAGGGTCACTGGAGCAGGAAGGAATTGGAGCTTCTCCAGTCCCCACCCCTGCCGGCCTGCAAGTCCCTGTGGGAGAGGAGTGGGCACCCAGACACAGCCCGGATGCAGCCTGGCACACCCTGCATTCCATGGGCCTCCTGGCCTGATCCCTTAACCTCCACAGCAGCACTTCCCTGATGGGGAAACTGAGAGGTAACCTGCCCCCAGCCACACCCCTACCCGAGGCTTCTTGCCCAAGGTGCCTCTTGCTATGAAGATGCCAGGGTCTCGGTCCCCCTGAGTCTCCCAAACACTTCCAAAGGGGCTTGGCTTGGCTCTGCCTAGGCCTTGCAGGCTGGATCCCCACCCCCAGCAGCTGACTCTGCCTCTGGGATGCAGGGTTCCGAGGCTGAGCCCGGCCTGTCCCCAGCCGCAGGCTCCTGGTATTGCTCCTGAGTTTTGGCTGGTGGGGCATCTTGACCCTGGCCAGTGTCACTGTCCTCTTCAGACCTGGACTTCCAGGACAGACTGTCTCTGGGCTTGGGAGGGGTGGAGCCTGCCTCACCGCCCTTGTCCCTTCTCCCTAGCGCCGGCCCTGCGCTGCTACGTCTGTCCAGAGCCCACAGGAGTGTCCGACTGTGTCACCATTGCCACCTGCACCACCAATGAAACCATGTGCAAGACCACACTCTACTCCCGGGAGATAGGTCAGTGGGCACGGAAGGCGGGCAGGGCTGGGTTCCCGGTCAGAGCCACCTCCAGCCCAGTCACACTCTACTCCCGGGAGATAGGTCAGTGGGCACGGAAGGCGGGCAGGGCTGGGTTCCCGGTCAGAGCCACCTCCAGCCCAGTCACACTCTACTCCCGGGAGATAGGTCAGTGGGCACGGAAGGCGGGCAGGGCTGGGTTCCCGGTCAGAGCCACCTCCAGCCCAGTCACACTCTACTCCCGGGAGATAGGTCCCCCCCCCCCCCCCCCCCCAGTGGGCACGGAAGGCGGGCAGGGCTGGGTTGCCGGTCAGAGCCACCTCCAGCCCAGTCACACTCTACTCCCGGGAAATAGGTCAATGGGCACGGAAGGCGGGCAGGGCTGGGTTGCCAGTCAGAGCCATCTCCAGCCCAGTCACCACCAGCCAGCTTGGCCCCAGTGCACAGCCACCACCTCACCCATCTCCAGAAATGGCTTTCTGCCCAAGCTAGGCCTCCCTCTGCCCTCCCCTTTCTTCCTCTCTCCCTCATGTCCTTCAGTGGGAACACATCTGCAACCTCGTTTTGGGGGGGAGTGGAGAGGTGGGCACACTTACAGGCTTTGGTTTCAACGGTCACCTCGGGGCGGGAACTGCCCCATCAGGCCGGGTGCAGAATGCCAGATGTGTGCCTGGCACATGGTAGACAGCCAGACGTCGGTGGGAGGAAAGAGGAAGAGGAGGGCACTGGGCCAGGAGGGACGGAGACCCAGGTGGGTGACGCCAGAGCGAGGCTTGCATGAGGTGGTACCGGCAGGGACCAGGGCTTGGAGGCAGTGACCAGCCCTGACGGCTGACTCTTCCCGCACCCCACAGTGTACCCCTTCCAGGGGGACTCCACGGTGACCAAATCCTGCGCCAGCAAGTGTGAGCCCTCAGACGTGGATGGCATCGGCCAGACCCGGCCCGTGTCCTGCTGCAACACTGAGCTGTGCAATGTAGACGGGGCACCCTCTCTGAACAGCCTCCACTGCGGGGCCCTCACGCTTCTCCCACTCCTGAGCCTCCGACTCTAGAGTCCCCGTCCACCCCCATGGCCCTGTGCGGCCCAGCCCCAAATGCCTTGAAGAAGTGCCCCCTGCACCAGGACTCCTGAGTCTCCTTTCTGGGCACAGACCTGCCTTCCAGGGCAGAGAGAGGGGCCCCCAGCTGCATCTCTGACTCCGTTCCTATCCGTCTGTTTCTCTTCCTGCCTTCCTGTGATGTTAAAGCTCTATCCCATTGCAAGAACAGCCACTGGGCCTGGGACCCCCACACAAACCATACAGATCTCTGCCCTCAGGGGATGTGGGGGCCTGACCAGGGTGGGGCAGCAGCTGAGACCCATGGGCAAGGGAGCACCACATCTACCAGGGTGAAGTCAGGGCCAGCTCCTTGGAGGAGGGGGCATTAGGGCCAAGTCTTGAATGATGGAGAGATCTGGCAGGCCTTGAGGGCAAGGCATGTCAGGTGGAAGGGAGGTCAAGGCAGTGACCAGGAGCTGGGGTTGTCCTCTGGAGCACCCCACTACCCACCTCCCCAGCCTCAGTAGGGCCTTGCCCCAAGGCTGATGGTGGAGGCTGCTTTGAGGAGGAGGCCACAGGCTGGATCCCAGTGAGTCCACTGCCTGCCTCCCCAGGCTCACCCCACATGTCCACCTCACATCCCTGCCCTCACTCAGCTCTGCTCCCAGGGGTCAGGTGCCCAGGGGTTCGGGTGCCCAGGGCTCAGGTGCCCAGGGGGTCAGGTGCCCAGGGGGTCAGGTGCCCAGGGGGTCAGGTGCCCAGGGCTCAGGTGCCCAGGGCAGCCACAAGTCCTGGTGCAGAAGGGGCCTTCACTTCACCTTGGCCCTAGGCCAGCACCCCAGTCCT
This sequence comes from Nomascus leucogenys, assembly GCF_006542625.1. Taxonomy (NCBI): domain Eukaryota; kingdom Metazoa; phylum Chordata; class Mammalia; order Primates; family Hylobatidae; genus Nomascus; species Nomascus leucogenys. The sequence goes on along the minus strand of NC_044396.1, from coordinate 94,778,988 downwards.
CCAGGCAACTCTCCAGGGAGTCCCCTGCCCCAGAGGCCTCCAGGCTGAGACTCCCCATGATCACAGGCATGGACGTGCATGCACACACATGCACGTGGTCCTAGAAACACACAAGGAACTCAAGGACATGAGGAAGGACAGGACCCAGTGGCCCTCCTGCCCAGCGCCGGCCCCTCCCAAGGGCTGCCCAAGGGAGGTCGTGGCAGGAGGTGGGCCCCAGCCTGGCCAGAAGAGGAGAATGTTCACCCTGGAACCTGCCACTCCTCCCGGACCCTGCAGACCCCCACTGAGCCTACCCACCTCACCCTCCCTGCTCCAGCAGCTGTTTCTGGGCCCCTGGTTGTCACCCTCCTGGGGCCAGACCTGTAGTCCACAGTGGGCGCTATGGTGCAGGGCCAGCTCCCAGGGGCCCCACCACCCGGAGCACAGCCACCATCTGTCAGAGACGCCTTGGTGGTAAAATGAGGGCAGCCTCCTGGAGAGGAAGGGGCCTGGGAGGCTGGGAACATTCTAGTGCTGTCTTGGATGCCCCATCCGGGCTGTGACCCTGTGCTCTGATTTTGTCAAGAGGGAGACATGCTCTCAGCCATCAAACATGTCACAGCTCTCAGCTGGCTTTTCTCAAGACTCCCACAAAGTGGCCTCAAAGCCTAGGCTGAGACTCTATTTACACACACACACACACACACACACACACACACCCTACAAACACACATGCATTTCACAACCCCTCACAGAGACTGGGAACAAGGCCTATCTGTGACCAGAGATCAGGACTCAGCCTGGAAACAGGATCAGGGCTCAGTCTGGAATCAGGATCAGGGCTTAGTCTTTGGCCAGTGATCAGGGCTCAGTCTGTAACCAGTGCCAGGCCTTGATCTATGATTGATGTCCTGGCTCCATGTGTGAGCCTGTGGCTCAGCCACGGAGTATGACTCAGTCAAGGGCCAAGGATCAGGATTCAATCTGTAACTAGGGTCCAGGCTCAGTGTGTGATTGTGTGATCAGGAAAAGGCTTCAGTCAATGATAGGGAAAGGGGCTCAGCTCAGGCCCAAGCACAGGCTATGAGTGAGGCCCAATCCAAGCCTTAGAGCCCTATCTTTGACCTTAACCTCACCATCCATGATGCCACCTTTTGGGTACCTGTCCCTGAGATTCCCTATGACCCATGTCCTTCATCCAGGCTTACTCCTCAGCTTGCCAGTGGGGTAGGAGAGGCTTATAGTGAGGTGCTAGGGCAGGGACCCAGGGCCCCACCAGTGCAGTGCCCTGGGCAGTTTCACAGCCTGAAGAAATGGGCAGGGCAGGACATGGCTTGATGGGAAAAGGAAGAGCCAGTGGTTCCAGATTTTGGTTAGAAGAGGAGCCAGGAGCAGGCAGGCGAGGGGAGGAGTTGAACTCAGTGTCTGGTGGTGCAGGCCACTCCCACCCCTGGCGGGCTGATGGAGTGGGCTCTGCTCCTCTCTAGGACCTGCCAGCTCTAGCACCCTCTGCCGTGGCCCCATTACATCTGGCCCTGAAATCAGAGGAATGATGAGACCACCTTGCCAGCCGCCCTCTTTTTCTCTCCTACTCCTGACCTCCCCGAGGCCACCTGCTGTGACCTTCCAGAACAGGATGAACACCTGCCACACTTCCTCAGGGAGCAGGGCCCAGCCCACCCCAGGGCAGGGATGTCTGGATCTCAGATGCAGACAAGAGAGCCAGGACAAGGCTGGAGCCCAGCACCAACCTTCAGGAGGACAAAGCACCCTCAGGACCTCAGCCACCATCTCCCATATCTCAGCATTAGCAATCCCCCCACCCCACTGCCAGGACATCTTCCTTGGCCTCAGCCCTGTGCCCACTGTCATCATGCCATCTAAGCCACCAGCCAATGTCCCTGGGTAGCTATCACAGCCACCTCCAGCTCCTTGCCTCCCCCTCTGTACCCTAGCCCACTGTTAAATCAGCAGCCAAACCTGAGAGCTCACTCAGTGCCTGTCTATGCAAAAAACCTCAATCCTCCAAGGAACTTGACTAGCTATCAGACTTGTCTGTGAGATGTGATTGGCTCTGCAGCCTGGACACAGGGTCAGAACCAAGGCTGGGGGTGTCAGACTGGTGAGTCCGAGCTCCCATGGAAGAAGGCCTGAAACAGGTCTGTCCCAGTGGGGCAGGTACTGCCCTGAGAAGGAGTAAGATTCCCATTCCTAGGGGTGTCCAAACCTGTGCTAAGTTCTGTCAGAGAGGCTGCAAGAGCATTTGTACCCTAGGGAGAAGTCAACCTGAATGCCCACAAATACCCATCCTGGGTCACCTTGGAAGAAACAACATTAAGCCTGTCTTTAACCACTCATCCATCCATCCATCCACCCATCCATCCATCCATCCATCCCTCCTCCACCCACCCACTCATCCATCCATCTCCCCTTTTAGCCATACATTATTCACCTATCCTTCCTTCTACCCATATGCCCACCCACCCATCCATCACTCTCTCCATCCATCCACCCATCCCCTATCCATTTATCTATCCATCCATCCATTCACTCATCCATCCACCATCCATTCATCCACTCATCCATCCACCCATCCATCCATCTTCTGTCCAGTCTCCATTCATTCACTCATCCATTAATCCCCCATCCATCAACCCATCCACCCACTCCTGCATCTATCCCTCTTCTGTCCCCCATCCATCCACCTACCCATCCATCCACTCACCCATCCATCCATGCATCCACCCACCCATTCATCCATCCATCCCCCATCCATCCACCCATGCACCTACCCATTCATCCATCTATCCCCCTTCCATCTACCCATCCATCCATCCATCCATCCATCCTCCATCCATCCCCCATCTATCCTTCCACCCATCCAACCATCCATCCCCCATCTATCCATCCATCCATCCATCCATCCATCCATCCATCCATCCTCCAGCAAATGCTACTCAACAGTCAGCATGGTCAGACCCAGGCTGTGGGAGAAGGATTCTTAGAGGAATGGAAACATGTTCTACTTGAGGAGATGACAGTCCAGTGGTCCCTCAGGCCAACCCAGACAGGGCAAGCATCAAACACCAACGGTGGTGGTGGGGCTTTTTGACTGCATGCTGAAGACAGTGGAGAGCCAGGGAGCGTTTCTGGGAAGAGCAGTGCCATAGGCCAGTTTGCATTTTAGCTGGTCTCTCTGAGTGGAGGGTGGAGAGTGTAGCCAAGGAGAAAGGGCCAGGCCCCTGGGAAAGAGACCGGGCTGACATGGCAGATAGCTGGGGCTTGGTGTGAACTGGCTCAGTGCTGCAGGCCTATCATGGATGAGAACTCCGGGTTTGGGGGATTGAGCTGCCCTCAAAAAACCTGGTCTCCTGCTTCCACATGTCGGGAAAAGGTGTGGATTCATGGAGAGGCAGGAGGAGGGGAGGGCAGTCACCTAACTAGGGCATAAATTCTCCCTGCTTGAGTTGTGTCTGACACAGTGCTGCTTTTCCACCTGCCAATAGGGTGCTGGGCTCAAGGATGGGCCAAGTTAGTGCCCACTCTTCCCACACAGCGGAAAGGCTGCCTGTGCCCCTCTGCTGGCTGCTACTCCCACCCAGAGCACCCTCTGAGGACTTTCCTCCCTTTCAAAGCCAATGCAAGCAGCAGCTGAGAGCAGTACCCCTGTCCTCAGCATCCGCCCACCTCTGCCCCAAGTACACCTGCACTGTGATCAGCACAGAGCTGAGCTGAAAGTGTGATGGAGGCCCATCCTTTGCCAGATACTTGCTAGTTTTCACAACCACCCTCTGGCAGATGTTCCCCTGACCAGTTTATAGATGAAAGAAAGTGGGGTGAGAGTCCTTGTGAGTAGACATGGACTACACAGGAGGCCGGGTGGAGCTCAGGCTCCAGAAGCGGACAGTCTCTGACTCCTCTCGAAACATCTGGGTGTGTCTGTGGACCAAGCCCTGGGGAGAGGCTGCTCTTGGTTGCCATCTGTGCACCAACCCATGTCAGCCCCTTTGTTTGATTTGCAGTAACTACGCCCTCCCTTGGCTTTCTTGCAACCATCCCACAGCCTCACACAACTCACCTCAGCCCACAAGGCCAGGTCACTTCAGCTTTCAAAACTACAAACAGAAAACCAAAGACTGGAGGGAAAAAGGGGCCACACCAAGGCCACAAATGGAGAGAGCAGTAGGCCAAGACCAGAACCCAGGACTCCTGGTGCCAGCCCGGAGCTCCTTCCAGCATCGAATTCTGCCTTGGAAGGGCCCACTCCCTACACATTTGCTGCCACTTTTATAGCCACCCATCCCTCCATCCCTGAAATCTCCCATCCATTCATTCATTTTTTTCACCCATCAACTCTCTCAAATGTCATTCATTCAATAATCCATCCACCCATCTTCCCCCATTCATCCATCCATCCTCCACCCACGTATCCACCCATCCTCCATCCATCCATCCTTCTGAAATCGACCCATCCACACATCTATCCAACATTCATCCATGCATCCACCCACCCATCCTCTGCCCATCCACCCATCCATCCCCCATCCATCCACTCATCCTCCCCTCATCCCCCACGCATCCACCCATCCATCCCCCACCCATCCATCCCCCACTTATCCATCTACCCATCCATCCACCCATCCATCCATCCACCCATCCATCCATCTATCCATCCTCCACCCATCCTCCATTCATCCCCCACCCACCCGCCCATATATCCTCCACCCATTCCCCATCCACCCCCATCCATCCCATATTCATCCCCCACTCATCCATCTACTCATCCATCCACCCATCCATCCCCCACCCATCCATCTATCCATCCCCCACCCATCCTCCACTCATCTCCCACCCATCCACCCATATATCCTCCACCCATTCCCCATCCACCCCCATCCATCCCATATTCATCCCCCACTCATCCATCTACCCATCCATCCACCCATCCATCCCCCACCCATCCATCTATCCACCCCCCACCCATCCTCCACTCATCCCCCACCCATCCACCCATACATCCTCCACCCATTCCCCATCCATCCCCCATCCATCCCATATTCATCCTCCACTCATCCATCTATCCATCCATCCATCCATCCACCCACCCATCTATCCATCTACCCATCCAGCCATCTATCCATCCCCTACTTATCCTCCACCCATCCACCCATACATCCTCCACCCATTTCCCATCCATCCCCCATCTATCCACCCATCCATCCATCTATCCATCCCATATTCATCCCCCACTCATCCATCCATCCACCCATCCTCCACTCATCCCCCACCCATCCACCCTTATATCCTCCACCCATTTCCCATTCATCCCCCATCCATTCCATATTCATCCCCCACTCATCCATCCACCCATCCATCCATCCATCCCCCCACCCATCCTTCATTCATCCCTGACCCATCCACCCATACATCCTCCACCCATTTCCCATCCATCTCCCACCATCCACCCATCCATCCCATATTCATCCCCCACTCATCCAGCTACCCATTCATCCACCCATCCATCCCCAACCCATCCTCCATTCATCCCCCACCCATCCACTCATCCGTCCTCCACCCATTTCCCATCCATCCCCCATGCATCCACCCATCCATCCCCCATCCATCCCATATTCATCCCCCACTCATCCATCTACCCATCCATCCACCCATCCATCCATCCACCCATCCATCCATCTATCCATCCATCCCCCACCCATCCTCCATTTATCCCCGACTTATCCACCCATACATCCTTCACCCATTTCCTATCCATCTCCCACCATCCATCCATCCATTCCATATTCATCCCCCACTCATCCATCTACCCATCCATCCATCCATCTACCCATCCATCCACCCATCCACTCATGCATCCACCCATCCATCCCCCATTCATTCACCCATCCATCCCCCACCCATCTATCCATCCCTCCCCTATCCATCACCTATTCATCCCCCATTTATCCATCCCCCATCCATCCATCCATCAACTCATCCATCTATACAACCACCCATTAGGACATCACAGGACAGAGAAACTATAGAGAGGCTGGTATATCTTATACTGGAAGGACTGTGGAGAGGGGCACCTTAGTGGGCCTCAAAGCATGGGGAAGATGTGGGACATCAGATGGGAGACCAGGCAATGTGGTCATTGAGCGGTATGGCATAGGCAGGCATGCGTGTGGAACAGGGTGTCATGGGGGGCACGCAGTAAAGAGCAGACAACACAGTCAGGCCAGGAGGCTGGAGGGTGAGCAGAACCCTATTGTCAGGTGCCTAAAACCAAGAAACTCAGGTTTGGTCTAAAGGCCATTAGTGGGAAGGGGCTGACAGTGATGAGGGGCCACTCCTGGGCCCAACCTTGTCAGCCTGAGAGTGGTCTAGCTGGCCCACGCTACCCTCACCTGACACCTGCTTCCTACCTCTGGCTTCTACTTTGCAGGTGTGTATCAGGTGTACACAGACCAGGTAGAGGTCTATGGAGAGGGCTGCAGGGAGGGGGTGCCAGGCAGGGCTAGAGCAACAAGGGCAGAGGCTACACTGAACCCAGGTCCTAATGGTCCCCCAGGCTGGGGCTGGGTGGCCTATGTGAACCCCAGGGGCACAGCCAGGACATGGGGGCTCATCAGAGGGGCAGTCTGAGCTCAGCGGGAAAGGCCTTCTCTGTCAGAGTTGTCCCAGGACCACTGGACATGGCTGGGGAAGAGTGAGTTCCCCAGTGTCGGAGGTGTGCAAGCAGAGGGCAGGGCCATCGTCCTCAAAGCTCCCAGATCCAGCTCCCTGCCCGCCTGCCATGTTCCTGCCAGCTGCCTCCCCACTGAGCCCTTTACCACCTTCCTGACTCACACGGCCGGTTCTGCCACCGCCCAGGAGCCAGTGCCCAAGGGGCTGGGTATAAATCCTTGATGTGAGGCTGGCTACCTCTCATCGCTTCCGAGCACGGAGCAATGGCCTCTCGCTGGGCTGTGCAGCTGCTGCTCCTGGCAGCCTGGAGCATGGGCTGTGGTGAGTGGGCCACAGGCTGGTGGGGACCCTGCCTCTGAGCTTATCTGCCCACTTCCTAGGGGGATGGGGCTGTTGGGGGTGCTTTGTGGCTGAGAGCCTCCTTAGGCCCCCATGAGGCTCACCCTCCTCATTCTCAGTGAGCCTCCTGGGTCCCAGAGCCCAGCTTCACCCTGGGACAGGGGTCATGGCTCCATTCTGCAGGAAGGGAGACTGAGGCTTGGTGGAGGGATGCAGCATTCAAGTCTGTGGCTCAGCTCAGTTAGAGAAAGCTGCCAGAGAGGCCCCTTGAAGGGCTCCCCAGGGCCTTGAAAGATGTCAGCGAGACTCCTTCAGCCCCTGCCTCCTGGTTCCAGGATGAGGCCCCTGAGGTGGGGTCATGAGGTTCTGCCCCCATCCCTCACCCAGGTGAGGCCCTCAAGTGCTACACCTGCCAGCAGCCCATGACCAGTGCTTCCTGCAGGACCATTACCCGCTGCAAGCCGGAGGACACAGCCTGCATGACCACGCTGGTGACGGTGGAGGCAGGTGAGGCCAGGTCCCACAGCAGCCCTGGGTGCACTGGAGTCAGGGCCCCCTCCCCCAAGTGTCTTCCTCCTTTGCTGGTGCTCCTCTCAGCCCAAAAGGCAGCAGGTGGGATGGGCAGAACAGGCTGCCACACCTTGGCAGGGGTGCCTTCCATGAGGGCGGCACAGCCCCCTCAGAGACCCAGTCCTGGGGCACCAGGCGCTGGAGGTGGGTGGGGCTTAATGGCCAGGGTCCCCTGGGGGGCTCAAACCCCAGCTCTGACACAGACCCACTGAGTGGTGTTGCCATAGCCTCTGGGCTCAGGCTCCCATCTCAGCGCAGGCATTTCAGAGGTCCGACGAGGCCTAATAATTCATGAACAGGTCACAGTCGGAGGAGGGCTGAGCCCCGGGTGGCTTCACAGATGTGGGCTATTGGGAACAGGGATCGCAGGGAGGGCGAGGTCAGGGGATGGCGGCTGGGAGCAGTGCAGCAGCAGGCAGACGCTGCAGGGGAGTGCGGGTTCTGACACTGGCCCACCCTGCAGAGTACCCCTTCAACCAGAGTCCCGTGGTGACCCGCTCCTGCTCCCGCTCCTGTATGGCCACCGACCCTGACAGCATCGGGGCCGCCCACCTGATCTTCTGCTGCTTCCGAGACCTCTGCAACTCGGAACTCTGAACCCAGGGCAGCAGGGCAGAAGGTGCTCCTCAGGCACCTCCTCTCTGACGGGGCCTGGCTCCACCTGTGATCACCTCCCACTGCTTCCTGCTGCTGTGGCACAGCTCACTCATGGGGTCTGAGGGGAGAGGACCACACCAGGGGTGCCCTCTGCCTTCCATACCCCACACTTATAAAACATAACTAAGCCAAGAGTGGAGATGACTTTTGTCCTTCCTGGGCACTGACACCCTGCAGAACTGGCCTTCAGGAGAGCCAGGCTGGAGGACAGCACATTCTAGGCACCTGCTTCTCCCTCTCACCCAGAGCCTCTATGACCCATTTCACAGATAGGAAAACAGAGACTTAGGGAGAGAAATGCCTTCCTGGGCCCCTTTCCTGATGCAAACTAGCCTGGCATCTCAGACCAGGACCTGTTCCCTAGCCCAGGGAACATCTCCCGCCAAGAATCTCCCCTGCAAACCCTGGAGGCATCACTCCCACCCTAGAGTGGAAAGGAAGCTCAGAGTTGGAATCCACTTTCCTCCGGGGGTGGATACATCTGGCTCTGCCTGCCCAGCCCAAGGGGTCTTCCTGGGTGTGTGCACCTGTGCCTGCTGGTACCACACAGCTCCCTGGTTTCAGTCATCTCCTCTGACAACTGCCCACTGTCCCCTTTGGACAGCTGAGATTAGAGGAGGAGCCCAGGGTTCTCAGGACCCACGAGACCTGACTTCCAGGCTCGCTTCCCCCTCTGCCGGGCCCTGGCTGTCCCATCACAGTCACAGTGCTCTGCGCCACTGTCACCACTGTCGGGAGGTGGGCAGAGCCAACGGGAAGCACGGGCTGCTGTGGGCCTGAGGCACCCCTGGACACTGCCCCTCTCTGGGCCCAAGTCCCCTGGTGTCTCCTGGGCTGCACACCTTCTAAGCGCTGCCCAGGTAGGTCTTGGGTTCTAAGGCCCCACACGTCAGCTGGGCCACGCCCGCGGGATCTTGCGGGCACCTGTGGCTGCTGGGGTGGGAGCGTTATGCAGCAGGCTGTGGTCTGACCAGCTGGGCATACCCGAGGAGCATGCAGGAGTAACCAGGGCAGTGGCAGGGGTCGCCTAGGACCCCTGTGAGAGCTCACCTCTGTCTATGACGGGCCGAGATGTCAGAACCCACCCCCTATCTCTATGCCCTCCCAGAAATACCAGGAATTAAATGCTCTCCCTGGGGAGCAGCCCCGACCAGAGAAAGCTGCCAGAGAGGCCCCCTTGAAGGGCTACCCGGGGCCTCCCCGCTGGCCAGCACCGGGCTGGCGGCGTGGCTTCCCGTTAGGGCCCGTCCCCTGGGTCATGGCCTGACCTCCAAGGGCCTCACCAGGGCCTGGATTGGAGCGAAGGGGCCAGGGCCTTGGCCTCACCAGGGGGACGGAGCAAGAAGTCGCCGTATCTCTGGCAGCGTCCCCAGCGGCGCAATGGGGATGAGGCCTCCAGGCTCTTTCGGAGCGCAGTGGGGAAGGCTCATCAGGTGCCCCCATCTCTGGGAGGGCACCTGCGAGGGGCCCCGGGTGCTGAGCCCGCGCGGCCAGCAGAGGGCGCGCGCCCGAGTCCCGGAACCCGCGCCGCGAAGACTCCTCCTAGAGCGCGGACCGCGAGCACGCAGCGACCCTGTGCGCTCTGCTCCGAACCTGCACTGCCCACGCAGCTGGGCTTCCTGGACCCCAGGGGCCCGCAGCACAGAGTTCAGAGAGCCCTGGCCCTCTCGGCCGGCCTAGAGGACGCCCACCTGCTCTGCCTGTCGCCGCGACCCTCCTAGGAAATGCGTGGGGAGGCCACGGCCAGGGAGGGACCTCGGGAAGGCGCGCCCACGGGGTGGGGCTCGCGGAGGCCAGGCGCTCACCACCGGGGCGCGCGGGGTCTAGGGAGGGGAGTGGGCATCGCATCCGTGACCGTCGCAGGACGTAGGTAAAGCTGGCGGGGAAGCAGCCAGCCTCAAGAGGTGGCGGTGGAGGGGAGGGAGAGGGGCGCCCACCCGTGCCGCGTGGAAGGGAAGCGGAGGCCCTTCTGAACCCCACTACCGCGGAGAGGTCAGAGGAGCCAGCGCCTAGTCTTCCGCAGCTTTAAGATATCTCTTAAGATAAAGGAGAGGGGTGTGCAGACCGCAGGACGTCCCTCCCCGCCCTCAGTAGCAAGACCCTCCACCTCCCCAAGGGTGCCCCCAACCCACAGGTGTCCAGAGGGGAAGTCATGCGGGGAGCGGCATCCTGGGCCTGGGACGAGTCAGCCCCTTTGGCCTGCCTCGTTGAGCCCCTGGAGGCCACACTGGGAATTCCCTGCCCTAGTGTGTTTCCCTATCCATGAGGTGGGCGATGGTCCTGCTGTCCCAGAATTCCGGACACCAGGCACAGTAGATCTCCACTCAGCAAGGCCTCAGATGTGGGAATGTGTGTCCCTGGGCCCTGAGGGGACACAACAGTGGCCAGTCAGCTGACTGAGCCCAGAGGCGGTGGCTGGATGCTGAGACTGAGCAGGTAAGTGACCCAGGGTGAGCCCCAGGGACACCCACCAAGGCAGTCGTGACTCTGTCCACCTGGCCATCAGAGGGCACAGTGCCTCCTCCCCCAGCACGACGGACCCATGCACAGCCACCACCCCAGGACCTCCGGACACACTCCCATGCCCTGTACCTGTCCCTTCTTCAGCAGCATCCACCAAGGGCTTCCTGGGCCTGACACCTAGACGCTGTACACACACCTCTGGGGGTGGGGGCGGCTGGGGCAGAAATTCTGCAGCTGTTGGCCTTGGGGGAAGGACGCGGGCCAAAGCAGTCGCTGCCCTCTAACTTCTCCGAGGTGGTAGGCTCACAGGAGCAGAGTGGGCTCCAGTGGCCCTGCCAGGACAAGGCGCTGGTTCACTTCCAGTCCCAGCTGCCCATTCCCTGACCCGGGCCAATCCTGCTGGCAGCAATCAGCACCACCACAGCCAGCAAGGGCCCTCCTCCACCCTGTGGTCAGCCCGTCCTCCAAAAACAAGACCAAGAGAGGGCCCTGCTGGCTCAACCTTCCTCTGAGCCAGCCTATGACAGCCCAGGGTGTTCAGCCTCTGCATGGAGAAGCCCCAGAGGCCTGCAGGTGCTGCCCATTCAACCACCTTGAAGCTCTCGCGCGTGCGCGCGCGCACATACACACACACAAATGCACACACGCACGCACATGCACACTGGATACACTCATCCCTAGTCCAGTCACTGAGCCCTACTCCCTATCCAGGCCAATGTGCCTTCTATGACCTGGAGACAGCTGCTGAGCCAGGGACCACAGTGGCATCATCATATGGTGCCCTCCCAAGGCCCAGGCACCCTATCCTGCGGCCCCCACCCTGCTCCAGGGCTCAGGCAGATGCTCAGGACCATCGGCTGGACGGCATCCCCACAGCTTTGTCTGCAGCCCCACTGGGAGGCTTGTCTGGCAACACTCAGCTCAGACACCCATGGTGACCCCACGGGCCACCTCCCCCAAGGACCCCCCAGAAAGCACAGAGGCTTCTGGCCAACCACTCTGGCTGCAGACCCCAGATGTGCCTAGCAAGGCTGCTTTCCCTCCCCAGCCCTACTGCCCCATCACTAAATGCCGGTTTCATAGCTGTTTCCAACTGCCCACTCCTTCGCTGGCCCTCAGAGCCTTCTGGACCCTCCCGGGAAGGTGGTCAGAGGATGGACATGGTCACACCCCACCTTACTCACCTTTATGTCCGGGAGGGTCCCACTTCTCCCCACCCCTTTTGAAGGGCCTGCAGAACAGCCCCCATGCTCTCTCTGCCTCCTGTCCACCCACCAAAGTCCATGACCTCTGCCCCCAATGGCTACCCGCACCCTGCCCAAGGCTCTGGGAGCCTGGAGGACCAGACCCAGAGTCTGGGGCATGACCGCCAGGGTAATCCCGACACCTAGACACTGTACAGACACCTCTGGGGGTGGGGGCGGCTGGGGCAGAAATTCTGCAGCTGTTGGCCTTGGGGGAAGGACGCGGGCCAAAGCAGTCGCTGCCCTCTAACTTCTCCGAGGTGGTAGGCTCACAGGAGCAGAGTGGGCTCCAGTGGCCCTGCCAGGACAAGGCACTGGTTCACTTCCAATCCCAGCTGCCCATTCCCTGACCCGGGCCAATCCTGCTGGCAGCAATCAGTACCACCACAGCCAGCAAGGGCCCTCCTCCACCCTGTGGTCAGCCCGTCCTCCAAAAACAAGACCGAGAGAGGGCCCTGCTGGCTCAACCTTCCTCTGAGCCAGCCTATGACAGCCCTGAAGGAGGGAGACCGGGAACCTGGAGCTGGCATCTGTAGATGGGGCTGCAAGCCTCAAGAGCTGGGAACCAGGAGGGCCGGAGAAGGAAGGGCTCCCCAGGGGGCTTTGGACAGCACCTTCTTGGCCTCAGTCCTATGCCCCATGGGATGAAGACAAGTCCTGCCCTGCCAGCCTGATCCCTAAGTTCATGGGAGCCCAACAAGCCTGGATAGCCCCCCATGCCAGAAAACCCATCTTGGGAATGGGCCCCAGCTTCCCTGGTCCCACCTCCGCCCCTGCATGGATGGTGGTGGTGGTGGTTGTGGGAGCTCAGAAACAAGGCCCTCCCCAGCATGCTTATGATGAAAACCCTTTAATGTTGGGCTTTCTTTAAATAAAACAGAAAGGTTGCAGCTTTCCCATGGTGGCTATAAGGCAAGAACGGTAGTGGGGGCAGGCGTGTTCTATCAGGGGCAGCGCTGCAGCTCTGGACTCTGGCTCAAGGTGGGCTTCCTGGAGGCAGCGGCAAGGAGGCAGTTCTGGATGTGCAGGCACAGATGCAGGGGCACAGGCAGGCGGGCACAGGGCCGAGCTGACAAGCAGTGACCCCTGCACCCAGCTAGGTGGGGCAACCCCTCTGGGAGCTGAGGGCATTAGCTGGAGGCTCAGGCTGGGACCAGCCCCAACTTTGCCTCAGTGACTCTGGGTCATTCTAGGCCTCAGTTTCCCCAGCTGTAAGGTGAGGGAGGCATTAGGCAGGAGGGGGTGGCCCCGGCCAGTGTCCTAGTAGCCTGGTGTCTCCATTAGGGAGACCTGAGAAGCTGCCAGGAGAGGCTCTGCTAGTGCAAGGCAGGGCCAGCCCAGCAGCTGACAAGGAACATGCTAAATATAGAGGACAGTGGAGTTAAGAGGACGCCTGCCGGCCAGGCCAGCAAGGGGTGCAAGTGGGCGAGGACACCCCTGCAGAGTCCCACGCCTGCTCCATTCCCTCCAACAAGGGAACCCCCAGGAGGAAGCCTGCTGTCTCTCCAGGAGCCCCTGTGCCACCTGGTCTGGCCCCTCTCAGCCACAAGGCTACCCTCCCATCCAGCCTGACTGGAGGTGGAGGAGGAGGAAGAGGCAAGGCCGACTGCAGCGGGGAGCCCGGGTGCCCCCATCCTCTGTCAGCAAATGCCTCCCTTCCATCTGCCTCTAGCCCCGGCCTCTGACCACCCAGGCTCTGCCCCAGGCCTGCATCCACCTCAGCGGAAGCCAGAGGGGGCTGCCTGGCAGATGTTGCTCTGACCCTTCAGGGGTGCCCACTGCACCTGAATCAGGCCCAGGCCCTGAAGAGCCCAGGACTGCATCCAGGATGCTCTGGTCTGGCCCTGCCTCGGCCCTTGCAGTGGTCCGAGCCAGGATCTAGGCTCAGGAGGCACTTGTGGGCCCCTCTGCTCCAGGCACCATCCTCCCCTACCTAGGCCCACACGAGTGGCCTCATTGTAGGGCCAGGCAGGACTCCCCTTTGCCCATCCATCCCCACCTTGAGGGCAGAGCTGGGTCAGGATGCCAATGCCACTCCTCCCTCTGCCTAGCGTGGAGCCCAGCACGGAGGGGTATCAATAACTGGGGGGGCCCAGTGGGTGGACTGGGGTGGGCCAGGCTGGTCAGGAGGCCACTCCAGCTGGAACAGAGTGTGGCCCAGACTGTCCATCTTTGGGCAGCCCCCAGGCCCAGGATGGTGGACGGGGCAGACAGGGTGTGAAGGTGGCGGTCACTGGTCCTTGGTGACATCACTGAGCCCACTCTCCATGCGGAGCAGCTGGCTGCTGGCCTCGTTGTAGGAGATCCAGTGCTGCAGGTCAACGGGCAGCTCAGGGGGCTCCACCTGCAGAGGACAGAAAGGGGACACCCAGCCAAGCTGCGGCCTTCCCACCTCTGGGCTGCTGCCCACACTGCTCCCCAGCCCATGACCTTCCAAAAGCCCCTGCCCCGCTGCCTGCCATGCCTTGCCCATGCTTTGCCCATGCTTTGCCCATGCCTCCCCAGGCTCTGCATACTTGTGCTACCCCTGCATACCCACCTTGACACGGCCCCACTTGTGACAGGCCCATCTCCCCTAGGGGCCATCCCCAGAACCCAGCGAGAAGCCCATGAAGTTGGCAGGTTGGGAAGGGCAGACAGGAAATCCAGAGGCCTCAGGGTGACAGGGGACAGAGCGGTGGAGGGCCAGCATGGGAGCCCTCCTCCGGGAAGGTACCAGACAGGGCTCACTGAGTCCTCTTCTTTCTCCAGGGCACCCAGAGGATGGTACTTCATCCCCCAGGGCAGCCTGGGCCTGACCACTCCACTATCAACCCTCTCCGCACACACAGCCACCATGTGGCAATGGGAGCCAGGCTCCAGGCCACTCCTGAGGGGTCCACAGCCTTGCAGATGGGCACTGGGTGCTCCCAGGATGAGAGGACAGGCCAGGCACAGGCCCACCCCCGCTTCAGGGTGAGCAGCACACACAGGTGCTCAGAGATAGAGCCTAGAGCTCCCCTGCAGATGAGTCGGGACTCCCGTGGCAAGTCCCAGCAGAGCTGGGCCTGGACTCTCCCCTGGACCACTCCCCTCCCCACATAGCTTCAACCACGTGACCAACACTCACCCCAGCCCAGCTCTTCCTCTTTGGCCACATCGCCGCAGGCCAGCCTCTCAACACGCAAGACCCGACCCTGGCCCAGCCTGCCCACACTGCACCCGCGGTCTTTCCACGTCATCGACAGAGACTCTGCTGTTCTGGGTCCCAGCCTTCACCTCCCACAGGGGCCTCACCAACCAGCCATGCGTGATTTTATCATGCCCTCTTTCCCAGAAAAGCAACCCTGGCTCCCCACCTCCTCGGCCTCCATGCCCGGCTCTCAGCCTTGGTGGCCTTCCCCTCTGGACTCTAGATGCATGAAAGACATACAGAGTCCAGCACCTGGGGGCAGAGAGAGATCTAGGCCTTTTAGGGGGTTCCTGACTGTAAAAAAAATAACATTGGAAGGTACCCCCAACCATCTGAATGAACTTCCTCCAATAGGCCAGGGCCCTCCACATTTAACCAGAAAGACTAGTCCAGGCCATGATGGAAGAGGGTGTGGGACAGGCCTGTTATGCCCTCCAGCATTAACAACACAGACCTTAAGTCTGACAAGAAACATTTCCGATCTATTCCCTCTGAAGCCTGCAGCCCGGAGGCTTCATCTGCATAGTAAAACCTAGGTCTCCACAACCCGTATCTTAACCCAGACATGCCTTTCTACTGATAAGAGCTCTTTCAACCAACTGCCAATCAGAAAACTTACACATCTACCATGACCTGGAAGCCCCCCTTCCAGATGGCATCAGTGTGAATCTTACCTGTACTGACAGATGTATTGTGTCTCCGAGATGTATAAAGGCAAGCTGTGCCCCGACCACCTTGGGCACGTGTTGTCAGGACTGGTGAGTCCTTATCTTTGGCAAAATAAACTTTCTAAAT
Organism: Nomascus leucogenys; assembly: GCF_006542625.1. Taxonomy (NCBI): domain Eukaryota; kingdom Metazoa; phylum Chordata; class Mammalia; order Primates; family Hylobatidae; genus Nomascus; species Nomascus leucogenys. The sequence continues at coordinate 94,763,079 of NC_044396.1, read as the reverse complement.
TGACTGAGATAGATCTCGGATACTTTTTGGTTCACGTGACTCAACAGAAACAGAAGACCAGGGAGCCGTGCAGCTTTGTGCAGTGCCATTGCTCCGCTGGGCCTCAGCTTCCCCACCCCTGACATGACCTCTCAGTGTCAGAGGCTTTGGAACCAGAGCGACTCCATTTTGAGCGAGGGCTGGGAAATGAGGCTGGGGCCTGCTGGGCTGCATCCCCAGAAAGTGAGGCATTCCGAGCCTCTAGATGTTTACAGTTGTAAAAAGTAAAGCAGAGGTTCCTCTTCAAAGACTTTCCTACCGATCTAATTAGGAATAAATAGTAACTTCTCCTAGAAGCAAAATTTATTCAAAGACCTGTGCTAACATTCTTAAATATCTGCTAGCAGCAATAAAGAAAGCAATGTACTGCTTTATGTTCTTAGCTCCCACAATTTAGCCTAAAGATTTGCCCTGGCATGCTTATACTGGTCCAAGCGGGCATTAGGTCATAGCCTGTTCCTCTTCCTTATTTGAAGGTGTTTTTACCTTTCTCAGCATTCCACAAATTACTTCCTTTGTTCTCCTCTGCCTTTGCCTCTTTTAAAAAGTTCTAAGTTGCTAGCCAATCGGGACAAATACAGAATGTGAGGTCCCATCCCAGTCAATGGAAACCGGACACGGCAGTAGGGTGGACGCGTCAGGTTATAAATGACCCCATTTCCTTTGTTGGATGAACTCTCATGGCAAAGCTGCTGGCAAGTGTGTCCTTTCTGTAGGAAGTAAAAATGGCCTTGCTGAGGAAATTAAATTTATGTTCAACTGCTATTTCTTTACGGCACCGGGGAACAAGCATTTCAAACAATTTGGTGGCAATCCGTACGGGGCTACATTCTCCTCTGGGGGCAGTCTCCAGTCCTCTCTCATGAGGGAGCACGCTCCTCTGCCTCATTGCAGTGGCCTCAGGGATGAGAAATCAAGACCTACCTGGTGTGACGAATAAACCCGGACTCTCAGCAATGCAGCAAAAAAAAAAAAAAAAAAAAAAAAAAAAGAAACTGGCCAGCAACCTAAGGTAAAGGATTCTCACATACCAGAGCTACAACTCTGTGCACAGACCAAGGAAGCGGAAGCCACAGAAGCTGGTAAAGTACTTCCTTGGTGGTGAAATTCTGGAGGGCTGAATGTGTGTGTGCGTGAATGATCACAGACGACCCTGCTTGCAGTGTTGTTTGTGTGGATGGTGACAAGTCCTACTGCTGGACAGTGAGTGGGTCCTCTCCACGGTTCTGGTTCCATAGTGACTTCATATGGCTTAGGGCAGATGCTGCCATGGGATTTATACCAGCAAGCATACACTAAGAGGGGCCTAATTCTCCCTTGGGGAGTGGCCAGAGAGGACAACACGAGTGGGAAGTGTGCAAGGGACCTTTGGGGGGAAAGGAGGAAACAAGTCAACCTCCCAGGGCAGGCAAGGCAAGACACCCCTGGTTTGAGGGGTTAAGTCTTCCATTAATTTCAGGGGGTTGAACCTCACACAAACCTCCAGTAGTAAAATATATATATATATATAAAAAATATATATATATAAAATATATATATATAAAATATATATACATAAAATATATATACATAAAATATATATACATAAAATATATATATAAAATATATACATAAAATATATATATATAAAATATATACATAAAATATATATATAAAATATATACATAAAATATATATATAAAATATATACATAAAATATATATATAAAATATATACATAAAATATATATATAAAATATATACATAAAATATATATATATAAAATATATACATAAAATATATATATATAAAATATACATATAAAATAGATACATAAAATATATATATATATATATTCAAAACTCCCTTTTCCCCTCTTCACGGGGAAAGAAAAATGCTAAGCTTCACTCCCGCCAGTTGGTCCCTTAGGGGAAGGGGAAGGAGAGGGGGGAGAACAGCAGCATAGGTGGCTGGCAGAGACAAAGGAAAGACCAGCAGACAGGAAAAAGAAACTAGGAGAGGAAGTCAGAAAGAAAGAAAGCAAAAACAGCAAGCACAGCGGCGCCAGGAAGACAGCAGAGGAGGTGAAAGGGCATAATTCTTGCAATTTGTGGCAAGCATCTGCCAAGCCTCTGGGCTGCCCGGGCCGGACTGCAGCCGTGCAAATCCCACCCAGCCCGAGAAACTAAGTGTAGGAAGAAAGGAGAAAAAAAGTAAAAAGGGGAATGATGGGGGCGGAGAGAGAAACTGACGGCAGTGCATGCCCAGGGCCCGTGCCATTGCCAGGCCCTGCTGCTGCAGGAGTGGGAGAACTCAGGAGGGAAAAAGGAAGCAGGGGATGAAGAGAGAGAAAAGAGAGAAAGAGATTAAAACATGGAGGGAAAGAATAAGTAAGAGAGAAACTGGAAGAGACAGAAATCAAAGGAAGACATAGAGGGTGAAAGTGGCAAAAAGAAATAGCGTAAAAGGCAGGCAGAAAGTTAAGACGTGTTGAAGATTGTGAAAGTCATAAGAAAAGCTATAAAAGGGAATTTATGCAAGAAATAGTGTATAATTTAAAAGTAATTAGGCCTCCTGAATGTAAAATTATTTTTAAAAAAGTTTATATACAAGGTATGTAAGAAAAATAAAATAGTACTTTTAATAACAGGATTATAAGGAGACATAATATGGATTTTTACCTACATTAAAAGGTTAAAAAATATATTTTGTTTTAAAGGTTTAAGCAAGTTTTAAAGTGTTAATTGTAAAGGAAATCCTGTGTGTAAACATATTGGCTAAAGTTAAAGGGGTATCATGCAGTTTTTCTGTGAACTGGATGTTAAAAGCACAATAGATTTTTCTTAAAGCACTAACCTGCTCTTTAACAAAAATTATAAAAGCTTAAAAAGAGTCTATAAAAATCTTATCCTATAGTCAGACATTATAATTGAATAAATAATGTCTACAAAATTTTATTAAGTTTGGCCGGGCGCAGTGGCTCACAACTGTAATCCCAGCACTTTGGAAGGCCAAGGCGGGCGGATCACGAGGTCAGGATATCGAGACTATCCTGGCTAACACGGTGAAACCCCGTCTCCACTAAAAAATATAAAAAGTTAGCTGTGCGTGGTGGCGGGAGCCTGTAATCCCAGCTACTCGGGAGGCTGAGGCAGGAGAATGGCGTGAACCCGGGAGGCGGAGCTGGCAGTGAGCTGAGATTGCACCACTGCACCTCCAGCGGGGGAGACAGACCGAGACTCTGTCTCAAAAAAAAAAAAAATTTTTATTAAGCTTAACATTAATAGCACATTAATATAAAGGTAAAATTTAACTTATCTGGTATAAAATCATACAAAAAGCACTGTCAAATATAAAATGGTGTTTAGCTTTCTTAAGGCCTGAAGGTGGCCGGGTAAGTCACAAGGCCCCTCATGTCCAAGGCCACAGTGCACAGGGGCAGTGAAGGCCCCAAGAAGGCCAAGAGCTTAAGAGGAGGCAGGGCCGCAGTGTTCCCCGGGCAGCGCTGAGCAGGAATGGAGCGGGAGGCATCACCATGGGGCCTGACGCCCCAGGATACGCAGCAAAAATTATATACTTAATTTATCTTCCACTTTCCCTTCCCTCAGAACTAAGAGTCTTTTAGCACAGGTACCACCCCTAGAATTTCCAGTACACTAGCACCAGCCTGAAAACCACGTCCTCATCAACACAGAAAGAAAAAACGCGAGCCAGCCGGGGAAGAACCCTATTTTATGCTTTTAACCACTGAGACTGCCGTCTGCAGAGCCAAGAAAAAAATGGACCCACCACACTCAAATCAAGAAAACATCTTTCTCTCAGAATCATGGGTGACTGTACTAGGACCGAGCCCTACTAAGTTAAAGAAAGCTTAATTTTCATGTACCTTCTATATTGCTTCCTTTCCTTATTCTGTTACTAGAGCCTTTGTTATTAGTGTAACTAACTCACCTGAGCCCACTGCCTTTACCGCTTGCTCTGTCGCACCTTGCGGAAATGTAAACGATCAACAACAGCTAGCCTTTTCACACAAATACTTCTGTCCCAGCCCTCTAACTGACACGGTTACCTCTAGCTCTCATTATTGTAATGACCTGCAGCCCAGACGCCAATTTTCTCCTCCTGTAGTCTGGCAACCTTGTAGTAAATGGGACTACATCCATTAAACTGCCCAGGAGCAAAGCGAAACTTCCACGAAAAAGGTTTTGCAGATCTAAAACTCCTCATCTACTTCACTGAAAGGACTACCCCTTCGAACTGTCAGCCTTATCAATGTAACCCTGTCCTTCTCTATCACCACCTCCACCTTAACTAACTCTAGACCTGCCCTCAGTCGCTTCTGTGGTATGGGGATTGACATAAATGGAAAAGACCCCCTAGGTATTTTTTAAATACGCATTATTCCCTCATCTCCCCCTTTTAAAAAATATGCATTATTCCCCCATCTCCCCCTTCTTCAGTAGCCTCAGTTCTAGATCTCACACCGGTTGCTTCCACATCTAATAATAAAACTAGGGTGTCTATTGTAAAAATAAGAGATCTAAAACAGACCGTAGCCATCAAGACAGAGTATCAAGATGCAAATCCCTGGCTGAAATGGATTAAATATTCCGTTCGCACTTTAAATAAAAGCGGTTGTTACGCATCAGGTTATAAATGACCCTGCCTCCTTTGTTCGGTGAACTCTCATGGCAAAGCTGCTGGCGAGTGTACCCTTTCTGCAGGAAGTAAAAATGGCCTTGCTGAGGAAATTAAATTTATGTTCAGGTGCTATTTCTTTACGGCACCGGGGAACAAGCATTTCAAACACAGTTAACGGAACAAATTAATAATATTTACTAAACAGACCCAGACTTGGGAGTGTCCAGATATCCTGATGTCTGGAGAACAAAGGCATTCCTAATTTTGAAACCCCGTCTCTACTAAAAATACAAAAAATTAGCCTGGCATGGTGGCGGGCGCCTGTAGTCCCAACTAGTGGGGAGGCTGAGGCAGGAGAATGGCGTGAACCCAGGAGGCGGAGGTTGCAGTGAGCCGAGATCGCGCCACTGCACTCCAGCCTGGGCGACAGAGTGACACTCCGTCTAAAAAAAAAAAAAAAAAAAAAGATAGTAATATTGATTCTTGCAAAATATAGTAACTAAGAAAATTACTCCTTTATCACAAACCCTTGTAGCAGAACACATCTCCCCATATACACAAGCACTGCACCTAGGGTGGACGCGTTCCTCCTCTTCCAGGAACGTCCTACTCGGTCTACGGAGCGGCTATTCTTTCACCGCTTTACTTTCTTAATAAACTTGCTTGAAAACTTTGCACTGCAGACTCGCCCTGAATTCTTTCTTACACAAGATCCAAGAACCCTCTCTTGAGGTCTGGATCTGAATCCCTTTCTTGTAACATCAGGACTGAGATGAGACGTTGACCCTCCTCTGCTCGGGAGGCACCTGTCCGAGACTGGAGAGGGCAGTGCCCTGCCTAAGGGCATACCAGGGGTGGGCAGGCCCTGGCTTCCTGTATGGACGCTCCAGGCAACTTTTCAGGCAACTGCTCTGGCCACATCTGCCTGGTGGCCGTCCCCAGGGCGCCAGGTGCCACGCTGCAGGGGCGGTTCTGCCCTGCTGGAAGGAGCGAGCCCTGGGGAGGTGCATGGCCCTCCTCTCTCCAACTGCAGAAAGGCCAAAATGCTTGCAGCTCCTCGGCTCAGTACTTCAACCCCAAACCCAGGTGACCAGGACCCAGCCCTTCAGCTCTAAGCTGTGTGAAAGGGGGACTCAGGTCCTCGGGAACTGCTAGGAACCTCTTCTAACTGATCACCCCTCCAGCCTACATTCAGGACCAAGTACCAGAGAGAGAGGTCAGCACTCCAGCCACAGAACAGAGTCCCAGGAGAGAGGAGAGGGGTGAACATGAAACCGTGAGGGGCCAGGTTAAGAAATGGCAGGAGGGAAGCACGCTAAGCCCGACTATGAAGAGTTGATTCGGGGACCCTGAGAACCCCCACGAACAAAGGCATCAGTGAGGAATGCCCCCGGTAGAGAGGGAGGGGCGGGAGCGGTAAGAGGCACGACTCCAGCAGTACCCGAAAGAGGTGCAGGCAGCGGGCCTTCCCTAGGGGAGGGGGCCAGGGACTAGGAGGAGCCCCTGGAGGTCCCACAAAGGCCGTGCTCCGGGGCCAGGGGCGGGGGCCGCTCACCCTGCGCTGGCACAGGTGCTGCACGACGCGCTCGGGTGAGGTGCCCAGCAGGTGCTGCCGGAAGCGCAGCAGCGCGCACACGAAGCCGTCCCGCAGGCTGACAAAGCGCGCCTCCAGGTAGAACGCGCGGTCGTCCCAGCCCAGCAGGCGGGTGCGCACCTCGAAGGGCTCCAGCAGGCGCAGCGAGCGGCGGTGGCGCGCACACGAGGCCGCTAGCACTGTGTGCGCCCGCAAGTCCCTCAGCGCCCCGAGCACCCCGCAGCGGGTCAGGTGCGCGACGCGCGCAAAGTCGGCCTCGCGCAGGTAGCGCGCGTTGTTCATGTGCAGCAGCAGGTCCAAGTCCGAGGGCAGCACGCGGCCCGGGAAGCGCTGCTCCGCTAGCAGGTCACGGACGCGCGGCTGCAGCAGGCGTGCGCGCAGCACGGCGCACGGGAGGCGCACCAGGTACCAGCCGTCCAGCAGCGCAAAGACGGCGAGCCCCAGGGCCAGCAACGCCACCAGCAGCCCCAGCATCGCGGCGGCGGCGGCGGGCGCGGGATCCTGCGGGGTCCGCGGCGCTGGTTATGGTGCCCGCCAGGCCTCCTGGGAACTCGCGAGCGCAGCACGGCCGGAGCGAACCACAGCGCGAGGCCGGCCGAGGGGGAGGCGCCCGGAGCCCCGCCCACGGTGGCGCGACCCCCCCTCAGCGCCCTACGTGGTCCGTCCGGCCGCCCAGGCCCGCGTCACTTTCGCTTTTCCCGGAGCGGGGCGGGCGGCGCGCTGAGCGCCACAGCGGCACCTGGCGGCCGTGTGCGGAGCTGCAGACGCGAGGGTGCACGCGCGCCCCGGCGTCTCCGCCTCCTCAGCAGCGCGAGCCCCTCGCCAGGCTCTGAAGACGCGGCCTGTTCCTGGCCATTCGGCCCTTCGTCTGAGCACAAAGGCTCCAGCACCTCCGCGACCGAAGCCGTGGGACTTTTCGTGGAAAATGGGACCTAGCCCAGTCGCCAGCGGCGCCGCAGCGGACTCTGCGGGAACCTAGCTTCTGCTCCAGGACCTCCAGGGCCACCCCAGCACGCAGGGCGTTCGCAGCGGCTCAGGGCGAATCACGCTCATGGTCCCCTTGCGCATTTTCAGCCCCAGCCGGTACCTCCTTATTCGCCCTCACGACACTCATTCTACCCCCTACAGGTCCTGCCAACCCCAGGCTCCTCCCGAGCATTCCCGCCTTTCCTCCCTTTTGAAAGCGGAGCACATCAGGGCCGGGCGGAAGCGGGGGAGCCCGGGTGAGAGTCAGTGACTCAGCTGCGGACTCCCAAGTGTCGCCGGAGGCCCTGGGGCGCAGGCCCAGCGGGCTGTTGCGCCGCTCGGCCGCCCTGTGCCCCTTCCCGACGAGGCTGGGGAGGAAAGGCGGCCCAGAGAAGGCCGGACCAGCTCTCCCTGCCAGCCCCAGGCTCTCAAATGACAGCGGATGCCAGCGACCCGGGATGGGGTCCCGGAATTGCTGGGTTAAACAAGCTCCGGATTCAGGCCTGGGCCTGGGCTCAGGTTTCAGGGTTGTGGACCTCCCTCAAAGGAGGAGCTCCCTGGGGTGGCACCTGGCTCTGCTTGATAGCCCCAGGGACAGGGAGCTCACTACCTATCAGGGCAGCTCCCCCAGTGCGGAGACCAGCTCGGTCTGGGAGACCCTAACCCAGTGGTGGTAGAGGAATTGAAGACACACACACAGAAATATAGAGGTGTGGAGTGGGAAATCAGGGGTCTCACAGCCTTCAGAGCTGAGGGCCTCCAACAGAGATTTACCCACGTATTTATTCACAGCAAGCCAGTGATAAGCACTGTTTCTATAGATTATAGATTAAAAGTATCCCTTAGGGAAACAAAGGGATGGGCCAAAATAAAGGGGTGGGGTTAGCTAGTTATCTGCAGCAGGGGCATGTCCTTAAGTCACAGATCGCTCATGCTATTGTTTGTGGTTTAAGAACGCCTTTAAGCGGTTTTCTGCCCTGGGTGGGCCAGGTGTTCCTTGCCCTCATTCTGGTAAACCCACAACCTCCCAACGTGGGCATCATAGCCATCATGAACATGTCACAGTGCTGCAGAGATTTTGTTTATGGTTAGTTTTGACGCCAGTTTATGGCCAGATTTTGGGGGCATATTCCCAGCACCCTAGCGTTGCTCACACTTGTCCCTGAAGTGTCACCTTGTCGTGGCTCGGCTCTGAGCCGTCTGCCCCAGGGAGGGGTGGCCTCTTGGGCTGAAAGGACTGAGGACATAGCTGTTGAGCCTGTTGGCCATTGCTCAAAGACTGCAGCCTCCTGGTCACCCACGTTGTCCCCCTGCCAACAAAAAGAGTGAAACACTGTGCAATGTTTGAAGAGATTTCTTCTGAGCCAAATCTAAGTGACTGTGGCCCGTCACATGGCCTCAGAAGATCCTGAGAACTTGTACCCAAAGTGGTCAGGCTGCAACTGGGTTTTACAAATTTTAGGGAGACATAAGACATCAATCAATACTTGCAGGATGGTCATTGGTTTGGTCCAGAAAGGTGGGGACAACTGGAAGTGACAGAGGGACTTCTAGATCATAGGCAGATTCAAAGATTTTCTGATTGGCAATTGGTCGAAAGAGTTGTCTGGGCATGGTGGCCCATTTCTGTAATCCTTGCCATGGGGAGGCCGAGGACCATTTGAGCCCAGGAGTTAGAGACCAGCTTGGGCAACATAGAGAGACCTCACCTCTACCAAAAAAAAAAAAATTATTTTTTAAAGACGTAGCATTAATAGAAAGGAATGTCTGGTTAAGATAAGGGGTTGTGGAGACCAGTGTTTCATCTTCAGATGAAGCCTCCAGGTAGCAGGCTTCAGAGAGAATAGATTGCAAATGTTTCTCATCAGACTTAAGGAGTCTGTCCTCTCAGTCTTAAGGGCTGTGTTGATGTTACTGCTGGTCAGCTGGGCCTGAAATCCAAAGGGAGGAGGATACGGTGAGGCATATCCAACACCCATTTCCCATGGTGGTCTGAACTAGTGTTTCAGGTTAACCGTGGAATGCCCTTGGTCAAGAGCAGGGGTCCATTCAGATGGTGGGGGGGCGTAGAATTTCATTTTTGGTTTACACCACTATGTCCTCTCCTGCCAGGGGAGGGACCCACAGCTGGAGGCTTAGCCTGGAGATACCAGTGAAGATTGATGAATGAGAAACCAGTTGGAGCTTCCAAGGTCTCTACCCACCCTCCAGGCCTCCTCTGCTCCTGCCCCTGCCCATTCATTCTCAGCTTCTGCTCTCCCAGCTCCCCTCCCACCCACATGCTGTTCCCTCCTCTTCCATCTTCCCCTTCCTGGGCCCGGAGACTGGGCGAGATCCCCAGGACCCTCCTTGCACAGGGAACCTCTCCCAGGGTGCACTGGCCTTGCTGCAATCTTACACAGGGAATACATAAGCAAGGAATACTTCTGTCCCTCTTGGACCTTGAAGCCAGAAGGCCAGGGCCTGGTTGGCCTCCTAACTGCTGTGTCCCAGGGCCAGAGCGGTGCCAGACACCCAGCAGTCTTAGCACCCACAAAAGCTGGAGGGACCCACACCTTCCCCATCACTCAGTTGCATCAGTCTAACGCAATGAATTTGGGCAGCTTGTGGTGGTTCACTGGCAGTTTATTGGGGGACTTAAAGGAGTCAAGGTCAGGTGGGGGACTTCTGGGTGCTGGACCTGGCCCTTCGTTGGCCTGGACTTGGGGTGTCCAAGCCCACAGAGCCATGCAGGGGGAAGGAGCTAGGCAAGCAGGGTGGTTGAGGAGGTCATTAGGGTGGCCTCAAGGGAAAACAATTCCAAGAGGAGCCCAAATTCGAATGTCCCCTGGTGTCACTGAGAATGGAGAGATTCAGGTTATGAATTGTGCAGTTGGGGGTATCAAGCCAGGATCCTGATGATGGTCTGCATACCCCCTGGTGTCATTGAGAATGGTGAGGTTCAGGTTATGAAACACCTGTACCCCAGACTGAGTGGTGGTTGCTATTTCCCTGATATATGGGCTGGCAAACCAAAACCTGAGACCACAGCCAGCTGCAGTCCTGTGTTTGTACAACCTGTGAGCTAAGAATGTTATTAAGTAGAATATTAATAAATAATAAACTATACTATAGTATCTAAGTGTGAATTTTTTTTTTACTTAAAGCATCTTCCATAGATATATATGAAATTCAAATACATTTTATTGGGACACAACTGTTTTAATTCATTTTCATATTTATTGCCTCTTAGCACAATGCTTGAGACTTGGAATACTTTAACTCCTTTCATTCCTCTGTCACCTTCTGTGTTACTGTGGTCACATACAATTATTCATGCTACTTATATTCATCATACTAAATCTGCTGTATAATTTTTTACTTCTATATATTATATCCCTAAAGTCCTTGTTATTATTGTCTTATGCAATATATTTTCATTTACATTAACTAATATTCTTTCCATTGCTTATGTTTGATATAATTTTTCATTCACCTTTTGAATTTCCTTTAGTGTGGTCTGATGATGATAAATTCTATGAGAGTGTGTTTCTTTCACTTTGTCTTTACTTTTGCATTTTGAAGGGTATTTTGTTTTGTAGAGCGCTCTAGAATTAGCAGTGATTTTCCTCCAGCAGTTTCACAGTGTTCTTCCGTTGTCTTCTCTCACTGCTTGCTTTCTCTTTTTGGAACTGGGCTATTATTCTTATTGTTGCTCCTTTAAGTATTGTGGCTGTTTGCTCTGACTGCTTTTAAGACTTTCTCTTTATTCTTGGGTTTCAGAAGTTTTGCAATGATGTATCCAGGTATGATTTTTCCTTGTTATCAATTCTGCTTCAGTTTCTTAGAGTTTCTCAGATCTGTGGTTATTTTCTATCAGTTTTCAAAAATGATCTCCTATATCTTCAAATATTGTGTCTGTCTCTTTCTCTTAGTGGATCCATGGTCTATCAGTTAGCTACTGCTGCATAACCAGCTGCCCCAAAGCCCACTGATGTGAAATGTCCATTTTTGTATTATCACTCGTGGATCTGTGGGTAGGCCCAGCTCAGCTGGGTAACTCCGCTTCTCACTACAGATCTTGAGTCTACTGGGATGGTTCTGCAACCCACGTCTCTCATCCTCCTGGTACAAGTGGTCTAGCTGAAGTATTTTCTTCTCAGGATGATGGTGGGGGCATGAGAGAAATCCCAATCACACAAGCTCATCTCATGTCTTTGCTTGTGTCACTTCTGCTAATATCATTGCCTGAAGCAAGTCATGTGACAATGTCCAACATGAATATCAGGGAACTAAACCGAGTCTTTGGCTGGAGGAACTGCAAAGTTACATGGCAGAGGGTATTGTATAGCAGGGGTCCCCAACTCCACAGTCTGTGGCTTATGAGGAGCCAGGCCACATAGCAGGAAGTGAGTGGCAGGCGAGCAAGGATTCCAGCCTGAGGTCTGCCTCCTGTCAGATGAGCAGTGGCATCAGATTCTCATAGGAGCACAAACCCTATTGTAAACTGTGCATGTGAGGGATTTGGGTTGCATGCTCCTTACGAGAATCTGATGATCTGAGGCAGAACAGTTTCATCCCGAAACCATCCTTCTGCCTCATCCATGGAAAAATTGTCTTCCATGAAACTGGCCCCTGGTACCAAAAAGGTTGGGGACTGCTGATGTATAGCAAAGGGTGAAGAAACAGAGTCAATAATTACATCGACTTAAGTACAACTATGCCAAACCTTGTCTCCATGTCCCAGATACCAAGGCTTTTTCTGTATTTTCCATTCTCTTTTTAAATTTTGTGATCTTCAGTCTGATGGTTCCTACCTACCATTCTTCTAGTTTACTCTTCCTTTCTCTGATTGTCTAATATGCTATTAAATTCACTTCTTGGGCCTTTCTATCATACCCTTGATTTCTGTTTCATTAACTTCTACCACTTTGTTATTTTCTTCATACCTACTTTCTGACTTTTAAAACGGAATTTTTTTGTTGTTTGCTTTTGAAGTAGGGTCTCGCTTTGTCGCCCGGCTGGAGTGCAGTGGCACGATCACAGCTTGCTGCAGCCTTGACCTCCTGGGCTCACAGCATCCTCCCATTTCAGCCTCCTGAATAGCTGGGACTACAGGTGTGCGCCATCATGCCCATCTATGTTTTGCATTTTTTGTAGAGATGGGGTCTCATTTCGTTGCCCAGACTGGTCTCAAACTGCTGGGCTCAAGCGATTCGCCAGACTTGGCCTTCCAAGGTGCTAGGATTACAGGCGTGAGCTCACATGCTTGGCAAAATTGAATGTTTAATGTATTAATTTTCCAATTTTCTTCTCTCCTATTATAAACATTTAAATTTCTAACTGCTTATAAATTTCTCCTTGAGTACTGCTTTAGCTTTACCCTGAAGGTTTTTTTTTTTTTTTCATTTCGGTATAGATTTTTAACTGTTCAATTTAAAGTATTTTAAAATTTTCAGTTTGGTTCCCCTCCCCCCCCAATTGTTTTAGAGACAGAGTCTTGCTCTGTTGCCCAGGCTGGAGTGCAGTGGCCCAATCATACCTCACTGTAACTCGAACTCCTGGGCTCAATCAACCCTCCTGCCTCAGCCTCCCAAATAGCTAGTACCATAGGCATACAACACCACACTCAGCTATCTTAAATTTTTTGTAGGGATGGGGTATTGTCATCTTGTCCTTGCTGGTCTCAAACTCCTTGGCTCAAGCAATACTCCTACCTCAGCCCCTCAAAGCTCTGGGTAGTTTTCCATCTTTGAGATGAAGGCCTGATCTGTAATTGTTGGGTGCAAGGTCCCACATATGTATATTCAATCAGTCTTGTCAGTTATCTTGTTCAATGTTTTCACTATACTTCGCATTCTAGATCTATCAATTATTGGGCAATGTGTGTTAAAATATTTCATTATATTGTCAGTTTTGTCAATTTTTCCCCATATTTACATCTTTTACTTCCTTATATTGAAGCACTTCTGGAAGACGTATAATTTTAAATTGTTGACCTATTTTTATAGTGACTTGAATATTTTGACATTTATGTCTATTAATACTTTTTGCCTTGAGGTCTGTCTATCTCATATTAATAGTATAAGTCCACTATATCTTCTGCCATTTTTTGTATGATTAACTTTTCTGAGGTCTTATGTTTTGGGTGTATCTTTTTATGGATTAAAACAAAAAATCAGTATAATAATTAGCTTTGAACTGGTGATGTTTTGTTTTCTTTTTTGAGACGACGTCTGACTGTTGCCCAGGCTTGAATGTAGTAGTGTGATTGTGGCTCCCGGCAGCCTAAAACTCCCAGGCTCAACCCGTCCTCCCACCTCAGCCTCCCAAGTAGCTGGGACTACAGGTACACACCACCATGCCTGGTTAACTTTTGTATTTTTTTGTAGGGACGAGGCTTTGCCATGTTGCCCAGGCTAGAACTGGTGATTTTATTTGTTGTCACTGCTAAGGAATAAGGATATATTTCTATCATCTTGTTTAGTTCTTTTTAATTCTTTTATGCTTTTCACCATTCAATATTGATCTCTTATTTTTCTACACATACATACATAGAAGTTTAAAACTGGATTTCTATCATTTTGCATTTTGGAATTTACTCTTTATGTCTAATTTTTTCTTTCTTTCTTTTTTTTATTTTTATTTTTTTTTGAGATGGATACTCGCTCTGTTGCCCAGGCTGGAGTGCAGTGGCACGATCTTGGCTCACTGCAACCTCTGCTTCCCGGGTTCAAGTGATTCTCTTGCCTCAGCTTCCTGAGTAGCTGGCACTACAGGCGTGTGTCACCACGCCCGGCTAGTTTTTTTGTATTTTTCGTATTTTTGTATTTTTGTAGAGACGGGGTTTCATCGTGTTAGCCAGAATGGTCTTGATCTCCTGACCTTGTGATCTGCCTGCCTCGGCCTCCCAACGTGCTGGGATTACAGGCATGAGCCACCGTGCCCGGCCAAATTTTTTCAGTATATCTGAACCTCCTTGTGAACTCTGAAAAAACTACAGAACAACTCTATCACCTCCCTCTTTCCTTTGATGCCACATGTGTCTAGTATTATCACTCTTATTTTCTTTAAGCCCTCATAAATTGGAAATTCTTACTGTGCTATCTATTCAATGATAGTTTTGATTTTTCCGTATGTCTTAGTCTTCTCTAGCTGCCATAATAAATTACCGCAAACTGGGAGGCTTAAACAACAGACATTTATTTCTCACAGTTCTGGGGGCTGGGAAGTCCAAGTTCATGGTGCAGGCAGATTCAGTATCTGGTGAGGGCTCACTCTCTGGTTCATAGGTGGCAACTTGTCGTGATGTCCTCACACGGTGGAGAGAGAAGGAGCTCTCTGGTGGCTCTTCATATTAGGAGACTAATTTTACCAGATCGGAGGCTAACACCTATGACCTCATTTAACCTTAATTGCTTACTCCAAATGTGGCCATTTTGGAGGTTAGGGCTTCAATATGTGAATTTGTGGGGTGGGTAGGAAAAACAACACAACTCAATCCATAGCAACACACATTAATATATCTTTTTCTATGATTCCTTCTTTCATTCCATCTGCCTGTCTGATATTATTTTCACTCGTTTTAAAGAATATTTTGGGAGGTCATTTAATAATGGCTGAGCAGTGGTAAACAATTTCAGTTTTGTATTTATCAGAAAATGCAATGCCTTTATTCAAATATTCAATTTTACCTTAATGCCTTGTCATTTTCTTTCAACAGTTTGGAGATACTAGTACACCATCTTCTAACTTCCATGTTCAAATTGAGAAGTCAGTGCAAGTGTAATTGTTGTTATTTTTTAGATGTATGTCTTTTCCCTCTGGCAGGTTTTAAATTTTCCTCTTGGCTTTGGAATCCTGAAGTGATACTCTGAATGTGCCTCAATATGATTACTTTATCTGAGTATTCATGTCTTTAATCAATTTTGGAAAAACCACTCATTGTTATTTCTTCGAATATTGTCTGTACTCTCTTCTTCTGAAATTCTGC
This sequence comes from Nomascus leucogenys, assembly GCF_006542625.1. Classification (NCBI taxonomy): domain Eukaryota; kingdom Metazoa; phylum Chordata; class Mammalia; order Primates; family Hylobatidae; genus Nomascus; species Nomascus leucogenys. The sequence continues at coordinate 94,747,889 of NC_044396.1, read as the reverse complement.
TTATTTCTATATCAGACTGTCTAATTCTATTCTCCCTGTCTTCTAGTTTATTCTTTGTATTTTCCAACTCTTATTATCTCTGGGTCACATTTGAGTAGTTTCTTCAGCTCATGTTCCAGTTTCTTATTCTCTCTTCATCTATGTCTAATCTGTTATTTAATTTATCCCTTGAGTTTTAACATATGATGGTTATATATTTTTTTACTTCTGGATGTTCTCTTTAGATTTTTTTTTGGGGGGGCTGTCAAGTCTGCCCAATATTTTTCTGATGATATTGTATTCTTTCCTGATGCTTTCTATGATTTTTTTCTTTCTTTAAAGTTATTTTATTTTTATAAAACAGAGATGGGGTCTTCCTATGTTGCCCAGGCTGGTCTCTAACTCCTGGGCTCAAGCAATCTTCCCTACTCGGCCTCCTAAAGTGCTGGGATTACAGGTATGAGCCACCATGTCCAGCTGATCTTTTATTTCTTTAAGGAAACTTATTTTGTATTTCGTATCTATTTTTTCCAATGTTTAAAACCTTTTATGCTCTAATTCTACTCACTCATTGCTTCTTGCTTTTATTTTTCTTTTGTAAATTTTGATTTATAGCAGATTTATGGAGATAGTATCTGTATTTCTGGACTCAGAGTCTATCCCTTCAGAGAGAATTTTCCTTTGATTTCCAGGCATCTATAGAGTGAAACCAATCCATCGTTACCTTACATTTGTTTCTTGGTTTAGAGTTTAGTGTATTTAACTAGTAATATAAATGCAAACCCTGTGCTCTGGAGGTTTCTGGATTCTGAGGTGAAACTCCTCCTCCTATGTGTCTTTTTTGTTTGTTTGTTTTTGTTTTGTTTTGTTTTTTGAGACAGAGTCTCGCTGTCGCCCAGGCTGGAGTGCAATGGCGCGATCTCGGCTCACTGCAGGCTCCATCCATGGTGACTTTTCTAGAAAAAGCATCTATCACACTGGAGACAGCAAACTCCTTGATCCATTCTAATTCCTAACCCTGCAATAATTTTCAATCTCCCTTACTCAAGTAATTGGGAGTGCTCCTAGTGTTACCAGAGACCCAACAGTTCCCAATTTCAAACTTTTCCGTATTCACATTTCTTGACTTGCTATGATTTTACATCACAGATTACATCCTTCATTTGAAGAGACTTTAATGGAAGGTTGCCATGGAAACTCTCTCATGTGGCTGACCTCCTACCTCACTTGCTCTTTTTGAATGAAGTTCCCACTTTTGCCTGCCTTAACAAAAGTAATGCTCCCCAAACTCAAGCCCAGGGCTGCGAATTGGAAGCAGCTGGGGCTATCGTTTCTGGGTGCTGCTGTGAATGGCAGGATGTGAACACAAGCCTGTGATGGGCAAAAAGATGGACACACAGGCAGAGCCCGACAGGTGCTGGCGGTCCTATCTGGTCCTGAGTTGCTGGGACCCTCCCTGCCCACTGCCCCTAGAATGGACTTTGGCCTCAAGTTTGAAGTGTTCAGGTGTGACTGAGATGAGCCTTTTCCCCATGCCTCAGGAATAGCGAAGAAACTCTATCTGGAAGGTTCCCCAGGGCGTCCCACCCAGCAGCCTCTGGTATTAGACCAGGCCGTGGCTGGCCAGGATGGTGGGGACAGAAGGGAGACAAAAGTGAGCAGTGGGTGGGGTCACATCCTCCCTGACATTGAATAGACAACATGGGGCGGAAGGATGAGTGATCTTTAGAACGTTCATGGAAAATGCATATTGGGAAAAAGAATGCATGGATTTCAATTTTTTTTGCAACAAAATAAACTTGTACTAACTTGTGAAAATATGTCTGAACAGGATCTAGTTTGAGGCCCTAAGAAGTATAAGACAATAGTTTGAACAGAGCTCCTATCACACACATGAATTCTGCTAAAATTGAAACCAGAACAAACATGCAATTGATGGTGAAGCTTGGCTGGAAAAATGGTGAAATCATTGATGACTTATTGAAAGTTTATAGGGACAATGCCTCAAAGAAATCAGCAATTTAAGTAAGTGGATAACTCATTGGAAGAAGAGAAGAGATGATGCTGGAGAGGAAGTCCACAGCAGCAGACCAGCCACATCAGTCTGTGAGGAAACAATTCATCTTGTTTGTGCCCTAATTTAAGAGGACTGATTAATAGCAGCAGAAAGAATAGCCAACGCCGTAGGTATGCCAAGGTGTTCAGCTGACACAATTCTGACTGAAATTAAAGTTGAGTAAACTGTCTACTCGGTGGGTGCCAAAGCTGTTTCTCCCAGCTCAGCTGCAGATAAAAGCGTTCTATGGCCATTTTAAACAAGTGGAATCAAGATCCTGAAGCATTTCTTCAAATAATTATTGCCGGAGATGAAATGTGGCTTAACCAGTACACTCCTGAAGGCAAAGCACAAGCAAAGCAATGACTACCGAGAGGTGGGCGTGGTCCCATCAGAGTAAAAGCAGACACGTCAAGGGCAAAGGTTGTGGCAACCGTTTTGTGGATGCTCAAGGCATCTGCTTATTGACTTTCTGGAGGGCCAAAGAACAATAACATCTTATTATGCGAGTGTATAGAGAAAGTCAGGCAATGATTTAGCAGGAAAACACCCAGGAATTCGTCACCCCGGAAAGCTTCACCAGAGAGCCCTTCTCTACCACAACAATGCTCCTGCTCATTCCTCTCATTAAACAAGGCCAGTTTTGTGAGAGTTTCAATGGGAAATCACTAGGCATACACCTTCCAGGCCTGATTTGGCTACTTCTGTTTTATAATTTTGAAAAATCTTTAAAGGGCACCCACTTTTCTTCAGTTAATAACGTCACAAAGACTGAAGTGGCATGGTTAAATTCCCAGGGTGCCCAATTCTTTAGGGATGAACTAAATGGCTGGTACCATCACTTACAAAAGTGTCTCTACCTTGATGGAGGTCATGCTGAGAAATAAAACATATTTTTTAATTTTTATCTTTTAATTCAATTTTTTCGTGAACTTTTGAAGTCCCCTTGTATTTGTTTTGGATGGAACTTTGAGTCTGATTTCTCAGCTCTCCGTGGATGGCTGCATCTTAATAGAGAAATGAACGCCATTTACCCTGATGCTCTCTACTTGGCCCAAGTTTCAGATGTTGAACACACACATGTGTGGGAATTTATGAATCTGTGCACCTGTGCCAGCTGGTGGGTGAAGTCTAAGTTTCTTCAACACAATTAGTTATCTTCTGCCTCCTGGAATCTGGTAGGAAAGGTTGAGGAAAAGCAGCCATCCATAGTGCCTCCACCACTGGAATGGGCCCTAACGTGTGCCCCACTGCCCCCCCTGCTGAGGAGTTCTTCACTCCAGGGATGTCTTCACCCCAATCATTCAGACTCCCCCAGTGTTCCTGCATCACCTGAAAGGTCGGAAGCATCTCAGCACATACTTTCCATGAGTGGTACTTAGGCCTCCCTCCCCATCAATACTGAAGCCCTCAGAGGCAGAGGGGAGTCAAGGAAAAGAGTGGCCGTCAGCAATAAATGAGTTATAAGGTTTGATTTCAAAGAGAAAAACTTGTCACCAAAATCACTACTCAGGAGATCTGGACTCCCTCTGAATGTGAGTTAAAGAACCCTTGAGGGTTAAGAGCCAACTGCACCTGATCCCCACTCTCCCATCCCAAGACCCTGGGAAGTCAAACCAAGAGGTAATCAACAGAAAACAAGTTTAATGCAACAGGTGACAACGGTCTGGAGTGAGTCCATGCTCCAGAAGGCTCAGCCCATGGCAGTCCCATGGCTCAAGGCAGGCTGAGGCAGGCTGCAGTGGAGGCCAGCAGCAGGAGGATGGCCAGCCCCAGCCCACCACAGCTCTCACCCACGCTCCCAGCATATTCTCGGAACACTGATGAGTTGATAGGTGGCCCCTCTAAATTGCAGTATCGAACTTTACAACACTTGAGGTAAAAGAAGGGCATGGGCTCTTCCAGGAGAAACCGCTTCTCCTCTGGCTTGGGTCTCTCAATCGCTGCACAACTAGCGGAGCACTGCTTCGAAATCATGAAAAAACGTGGAAATATTTCTAATAGGAAATAAAGACCGAGAGAAGGCAATCATGCCATTCCAATGCCTGACACGGAGGCCTTTCTGTCTGGGTCAAGGCCTCACCCCTGGCGGCCCTGCTCAAAGGTGCACACTCAATTGGGGCACCAAGCGGGAGTCGGGAGGACGAGGGCCAGTCCTGTGTGTTGAATGCTGCTTCAGGGAAGGGCTGGCTTCCGCGTGGTATGGCCTGTCCATGTGCACTGGGAATGCGGGTCTAGGGGTTGCGTTTGGGAACACACAGGTCTCAACTTCTCAAACACAGGGTTGGCTCAGGCCTTTGTGGCCACGGACAGACACATGACTCCCAGCCGTTCTGGCCATCACCCAGGGCGTGGAGCGGGCCTCTTGGTGGGCCTGGCTCGACTCTGAGCTGGGGTCTTATCTCATGACCACGCTTCATCTTATACGTCACTGTACAAATCATTTTGCCATATTAAGTTATAAAGACGATGTGGGCTACACTGAGTCTGAAGCATCACCTCAGCGCCCCACCAACTTCGTGGATGCCGAAGGGCTGGAGAGCGGCTGCTGGGCGGAATCAGAATTCACGAGCCCTGAAGATCTCCCTGTGGGCAGAATGTGCTGGGTGTCCAGATTCCCCTTGGGGAGGGCTTCATGTACCCAGAGGTTTTCAGGGGAATCACAGATGACAGAGCAGTGGTCTCCACAATTTTTAAGGCATGCACCCTCCTTTGAGAACACACTTGAAGGCTGTACACCTTGGTTTTGTGCATCTCTTGTAAGAGTGACACAGACACTGTTCTCAGTGGTGCATTTAACATTATTAAAGCTTAAGTTTTCATTTAAAAATGGATGATATGAAATCCAGATTTTCTTCCTACCTCCCAGTATTTCATCTGGACCTGCTGTAGCAGGCACTGCCTTACACTGGCACAGTTCTTACGGCCTGAGTCCCACCCCACTCCCCCTTCACCTTTCTCTGGCTTCTCAGGACTTTGCTCTTCACATTTTAAAGAGAAAAAAAGGCAGGGCGCGGTGGCTCACGCTTGTAATCCCAGCACTTTGGGGGGCCGAGGGTGGGTGGATCACATGAGGTCAGGAGTTCGAGACCACCCTGACCAAGGTGAAACCCCGCCTCTACTAAAAATAAAAAATTAGCCGGTGTGGTGGCGCACATCCATAATACCAGCTACTCTGGAGGCTGAGGCAGGAGAGTCGCTTGAACCCGGGAGGCGAGGTTGCAGTGAGCTGAGATCACGCCACTGCATGCCAGCCTGACTCCGTCTCAAAAAACAACAAAAAAAAGAACAAAAAAAGGCTACTTTCTATTAGTTATTCCCTACTAAGGAAAACTAGACAGCCCTGATTCCTGAAAGTCCTCTATTCACCTGCCTTTGGGTCCCCAACAAGAGCGAAGCTACTCACTCACGGCCGCTATAACGCAGTATGGCTCTGTCTCTTTGCACTTCCTTGGGTTCTGGCACTCGAAAGTGTTTTCTCTCTCACAGACATGACACCACAGTCTATTGTCACCCTCGTCTGAAAGGATGAATAAAAAAGAAAGTAGAATTCCAGTTCTCCGTGCCTATCTGATGAACACAGCCGGCATCCGACCAGCACAAACTCGGCGGGTCCCCATCTTTCTCCCCGAGCAGTGGCTGGGGCCACATGACTCGAGTGAGCCGCATGGGGAGAAAGCAGGAGGGGTCTCAGGCCACGTAAGAGCTGCCCGCTTCCCCTTCAACTTCCCCCATGATTTTAAGTGTCCTCAGGCCTCCCCAGAAGCCAGCACCATGCTTGCTGGACAGCCTGTGGAACTGTGAGCCAATTACACCTCTCCTTTATAAATTGCCCAGCCCTCGGGCTTCTTTACATTCTGAGTGATTTGTCTTCTCTCCTGGGGGCTCCCCCATCCTCCCACATCCAAGCACACAACATGAGCACACAGCGCACCCCCACTCGGCCGTGGCACCCTGACCCCAGGTCGGCCACGCTGCACCCACGGGCCCTGGCATCTCCCGGCCGACGGCTGCGGAAGTGCCCCCGGGGCTTGGGTCTGCTCCCACGTGTCCTCCCGCCCACCTTCCAGGTACACCCACCTCCCAGGCCCTGCACGCTGACTCCCTCAAAGGAGGCCTCCCTTGGGTCTGGGTTGGGCCTGGCCTAGCTCTGCAGGAGGAGCCGGCTCTCCTCCCGCGGCTTGAACGGTTCTCAGCCAGCGAAGCCCCCGGAGGCCAGGCCGGCTGGGGCCTCCAGCCTGAGGGCTCCCGGGCAAGCGCGGCCGGAGCAGGGCAAGGGCTGGGGAAGGGCTGGGCTCAGGCTGCCCCGCCGCCCTGGGGGAAGCCGCACGAGGCGAGGCTCCCCGGAGGCTTCCAGGCTCCGCGGGCCCCCTGAACTCCCTGTTGTCGCGGTCTAGTTGGGGCGGCGGCCACGCGGTGCTGGGCAGACGCCGCCCGGCCCCGTCCTCTCGGCCCGTGGCTGTGGGGGGCGAGCCAGGCTCACCCGTCTGCTTGGCGTCCTCTGGATCCCGTTGTCTCGCAGTCAGGTTGGCGTCTGTCCACACCCGCGGGAGGGCCACGACCAGCAGCAAGGCGAGCAGCGCCATCGTCGCCAGCGGTGCCCTTTGAGGGTCAGCGCGCGACGCCCCCTCCCGGCCCTTCTGGAACCTTCGCAGCCTCCGCGCGCCGTTCCCCGGGTCTGGCCGGTAGGGGGAGCCCCGCCTGTCCCCCGGGCGCGCGCCTCCCACCCGCCGGGGCCTGTCCCGGTCTTTGGAGCCCCTCTCAGAGCCCCGCAGCCACTGGCGGCCCTGAATTCCTGTTCTGAGTCCCGCCTTGTGCTGGTGTTGGAGCGGCTGGCGGCCAGGCAGGAGCGGGCACGGGAGCCCTGGGAAAGGCGCGTTTGGAAACGCAGCCCCGAGTCCAAGGGCCGTCTCCTTGGGGACCCCAGAGCCCACAGAAAGTGGCCAGAGGCCAGGTAGGGGATTTTCTCCGCTGAAGAGCACGGGCGCACCTCTGATAACTCGCCCCTGAATAGCTTTTAGCTCATTATAATACCAAAAAAAAAAAAAAAAAAAAAAAACCATCCCTGGGGAGAGATTTTAGATGCTGATGAAACACTCCAGTGTTGGCCGGGCGCGGTGGCTCACGCTTGTAATCCCAGCACTTTGGGAGGCCGAGGCGGGCGGATCACGAGGTCAGGAGATCGAGACCACGGTGAAACCCCGTCTCTACTAAAAATACAAAAAATTAGCCGGGCGTGGTGGCGGGCGCCTGTAGTCCCAGCTACTCGGGAGGCTGAGGCAGGAGAATGGCGTGAACCCGGGAGGCGGAGCTTGCAGTGAGCCGAGATCGCGCCACTGCACTCCATCCTGGGTGACAGAGCAGACCCCGTCTCAAAAAAAAAAAAACAAAACAAAACACTCCAGTGCACTAGTGTGTGAGGTCACGGTGCATGCGTGTCCCGAGGACTTCCCAAAACTTGCTTACTCGTAAGGCCCCTGCCTGGGTGGTTCATGAGTAATCCTGTAAAACTCTCATCAAGAGGGTCTCCCCAGCGTGAGTAGGGACTGACTTATTCTTTTGAGCAGCCCACCCTGTTCCTCTTTTAGGCTGTACTGTTTTCCTTGACTAAAAGCTCAAATGAGAATTCCTCCTAGCGCCTGTAATCCCAGCTACTCAGGAGGCTGAGGCAGGAGAATGGCGTGAACCCGGAAGGTGGAGCTTGCAGTGAGCCGAGATCGTGCCACTGCACTCCAGACTGGGCGACAGAGAGAGACTCCTGTCTCAAAAAAATAGAAAAAAAAGAAAGAAAGAAAGAAAAAATTCCTCCTAAGTCACTAGCTTTTGGCTCTATCTCCTGAGTGGCAGGTTCTGTCTTGTCTTTCTGAGATCCTGACTCTTTAAATAAAGGTTACTTAACCCTTTACCTCTTGCTATGCGTCTCTTGTCTGAATTCGTTCCTCCAAGAAGACTAAGAACTGGAGGATTTCCATGTCTCTCACAGTAACAGTGCTACCCAGACATCCAGGTTGTCTTCTAGGTCCCCTGCCCTGCACAGAAAGCCAATCGCCAAGAGCAATGCCAGGGAAGAAGGCCTCATTCAAGTGCTACAGCCCAGAGATGGGCGCTCAGTCACAAATCCCTCTCCTCAGCCCACTAAAATTAGGAGTTTCTAGAGCAGGGAAGAAATGTCACCCTGTGTGGGAAAACAGGAATTAGGGAGAGTGAGGAGGCAGCTAGGCAGTCATGACTGGTGAGGGGTCTGGCCTCAAGGACCTACCGAGTTTCAGCACCTTGATACTGTCTGGGAGGCCCAATGGTTGGTTTCCTGGGAAAGGAACTCAGATAAGACAAATGTAACTTTCCCAAGTTTTAAGATAGGGTGGGTCAATTTCTATGTTTTTTCAAAAGAAAGCCTAAATACTAGTTTTATGAGAAATTGGGCCTGTGTGAGTAGGCCCCAAAGGGCAATTCACAGGTGTTGTTCTCCACCCTGCTTTCTCCCCTCAACCCTCTGTATAAAGGCCCTCTGTTAACACAGGCAGGAGCAGGACTTTCACACTCTTTTCCTTTCTTCTTCTTTTTTTTTTTTTTTTTTTTAACAGTTGTGATATGGTTTGGATCTGTGTCCCCACCGAAATCTCATGTTGAATTGTAATCCCCAGTGTTGATGGTTGGGCCTGGTGGGAGGTGATTGAATCATGGGGGTGGTCCTTCATGAATGGTTTAGCACCATCCCTTTGGTGCTGCTCTTGTGATAGAGTTCTCATTAGATCTGTTTTCTTAAAAGTGTGTAGGCAACTCCCTTTCTTCCTCCCGCTCAGGCCATGTAAGAGGTGCCCGCTTCCCCTTTGCCTTCCATCATGATTGTAAGTTTCCTGAGGCCTCCGCAGAAGCCAGCACCATGCTTCCTGCACAGCCTGTGGAACTGTGAGACAATTAAACCTCTTTTCTTTATAAATTGCCCAGCCTCAGGTATTTCTTTATAGCAATGGGAGAAAGGACTAATACAAGTTGCATCATATTCCATGGCCTGGAAGTACCATAGTTAATTTAAATAGCCTCCTTGAATGAACATTTGTGTTGTTCACAGTGTTTTTATATCTCACATGTCAAAGTCAAATACATTATAGGATGAATCTCTAAACGTTTTATTCAGGAATCACAGAATTGTAATTCTGGGCATACACAGACCAGAAATGTGTTTGATGTGTCTGACAAACAAAGAGAAGGTTGAAAGTTTTATTTAAGAAATGTTACCTATTGTTTAGAAAGAAAACTTGTGGGCACTGGTAGAGGTTTGGGGAGCTGGCAGGCTCTGATGGGTGAGTGACACAGTAGGTAGACCTTGTCTTTGAGTCACAGCAGGTCGTTCCAGCAGCTGTTAGGTACACCTGATTGCAAAGTTGCAGCAGGCGTTTCAACACTTGGGCTTGCAGATGGTTCTTGGAGCAGGTGCTGTCTGCCTGAGTGGTTTTCCTCTGGCCCTCTGCCTTGACTTAGTTGGGTATGACCAGAAAAACTCAATTTATGAAGTCAACTTTCATATACATGATGCCGCAATTGTCCCTAATGTCATTCCTTACATATACCATTGTACCATAACTTCGCAGAAATGAGATCAAAGGACAAAAGTTAAATATATTTGCAGTTTATATGAGTATTGCCCAGTTGCTGTATCTGGTCTTTGGACAATTTTGTCATTGAGGAGTGAGTGCTTGTTTTCATGTCAGAAAGAATGTCCTTTTATTTACTGTTTGGATTTTCACCAATCTGACAGATGAAAATGAAAATAGTATCCAGGTGTATTTTTAATTTGCATTTTAAAATTATGAGTGAGGTTGAGCACTTGATATGGTTTGATATGTTTGATATGGCTAGTGGATATTTGCACTTTCCTGTGATCTATTTATGTCTCTCGTCCATTTTCCTGTTGAACAGACATTGCTTAAGAGAAGGCAATATTTGAGTTGCTGACCAATCCCGAAATAGTTGTGAAGTATGACATCAGCAGGACTTGTTTTCTGAGCCTTGATCATGACCCTGTGATCAAAACAGGACATAACAAAGAAACTGGCCCAAACCAGCTAGGACCAAGATGGTGACAAAAGTGACTTCTAGTTGCCCTCATTGCTCATTATATGCTAATTATAATACATTCTAATAAGACACTCATACCAGCACCATGACAATTTACAAATGCCATGGCGATGACCCAGAAGTTACATGGTTCATATATGATGCCAACAAAGCTCATTACAATGGATCTTGGGAGTAATTTTTCAAGGAATATCAACAAAGTCTTCCCTGTGTGGTTAATTCACGAATGCTACGTTGGAATATTCTGGATAGTCCAGACTTTCCTCTGTAACCAACACTGAGCCCTGCAGAACTTCAGGAGGGCCGCCAGACCTTGCTACTCTCAAGGAAAAGGCTGAAGTGGAGGAATTGATTCCCACTGATTTTTTTTTTAATTTTTTTGAGACAAAGTCTTGTTCTTTCACCAAAGCTGGAGTGCAGTGGCAGGATCTCGGCTCACTGCAACCTCTGTCTCCCAGGTCCAAGTGGTTCTCCTGCCTCAGCTTCCCGAGTAGCTGGGATTACAGGCATGAGCCACCATGCCTGGCTAATTTTAGTATTTTTAGTAGAGACAGGGTTTACCATGTTGGCCAGCCTGGTCTTGAACTCCTGACCTCAAATGATCCGTCTGCCTCAGTCTCCCAAAGTATAGGGATTACAGACATAAGCCACTCCACCTGACCTTGATTTTATTTTTAACCGTTGTGTCTGAGAGATTATTTGTGGAGGATGACAGCAGATGTGCAGGGTTCAACAGTGCAGTCTGCTGCATTTCTTCAGCTATACCTCATATTGTAAAGACTGTCCAGGTAACTCAACAAGCTGGAGGTAAGAGTTGCAGGTGGGATGCCGTAATACACCCCATTGGTCTAAAGGCACATTTCCTTCTTTTCCACCCACTGTTGCCGTCCAGCCGGGCATAACTTTAGGAGACTGTGGTTTGGTAAACATGTACCATTTGACACAGGAATATTTGAATTTACCAGCATGAGGGGTGGTGGGACTTGGACTAGCTAACCATGAGAGTGAGTTAGTAGAGATATGGATGCTGTCATGCTGATGGCCTGCTCAAAGAAGCACTGGGCTGTATTCACCCAAACACCCAACAGAGCCAGGCCAAATGCAAGGCCCAGTCTGGTCTGGGAACTTCTCTGGAATGCCTGTGCCAGTATAACCAGGAATGTCCTTCAAACAGAGAGAAGCAAATTATTATCTCTTACTGAGCCCTTTGCTAAACAAGAAGCAGAGCCATGTGGACCTATGAGAGATTTGGAGACACAACATTCCCCATTGAGGAATACACCGCCCTTGCTATTCTGAATTCAAATGGGTCCCTGAGCCAATAAAAGCATTAATGTATTTGCAAGAGGTGGCGCATGCAGCTTCACGCAGGCCTCCTGAGCCAGTCGTCCAGATGTGGTTAGGAATGTCTGCTGTCAGGACACTTGCCGCCTGGGAACCCTTGGCAGAAGCCAGCATTGCCACCCAGCAGGGACCTCTGGTGTGTTGCAGCTGCTCCTCAAATGCTGCTGGAAGACAATAGCAACTTACGACTTCCTTACCAGGAAAGAGCATCAGATAGCCTTCAAACCAGAAATGCCTCTCATGTCTTGATGTCAGAGAACCATTTTACCAAGAGGAGGAGCAGCCCAGCAAAGTCCATCAAAGGGTGAGAGTATATTCCAGAGCAGGGGGCAGGAGGACATTAGGGGAGCCTGTGGCTTCTGCAGCAGAGGCAATGGGAGGAGCCTTCAAGGGCTGCTGTGTGTTCGGAGCCCAGCCAAAGCCAAGCAGGCCTCTGAGCTCCCTGCTAGGAGTTCATGTCTGCAGGGCATGTGGCTGCTTGGAAATTAGCCACATAGACCTCACAGTCTGTCTTTGCTGGAGAAAGGCAGGGCAAAGCATATCATACACCTTTATAACATTGCTTCAAATCCAGAAGTGTGATTCTTCCACCTGTTGTTTCTCTTTTTCAAAATTGCCTTGGCTATTTTCTATTTTTTGTGGTTCTGTGCCCATTTTGGATTTTTTTCTTTTCTTTCTTTTTTTGGGGGGGAGGGATGGAGTCTCACTTTGTTGTCCAGGCTCCAGTGCAGTGGCACAATCGTGGCTTACTGCAACCTCCGTTTCCGGGGTTCAAGGGATTCTACCACCTCAGCCTCCGGAGTAGCTTGAGACTACAGGCGTGTGCCACCACGCCCGGCTAACTTTTGTATATTTAGTAGAGTTGGGATTTTGCCATGTTGGCCAGGATGGTCTTGAACTCTTCACCTCAGGTGATCCACCGCCCTCGGCGTCCCAAATTGTTGGGATTACAGGTGTGAGCAAACGCGCCCAGCCAGATCTTTTTTCTATTTCTGTGAGAAATACCACTGAAATTTTGATAGGGATCCCATTGAATTTGTACGTTGCTTTTGCTGGGATTATTAGGGAAACAGGAGTGTAGGAGAGCCAGAGTGACGCCATTTTAAGGCCAATTCCATTTTAAAACTAGCAAGGCAATTCCTTGCCAGTCACAGCCCGTGGTCACAGCTAAGGAGGAAATTTAGTAATGCCTGCAAGGACAAACTCCTACAGCAACAAAATGTCCAGATGCGCCAATATCTAATAGCAATATGTGCTTTTAAAATAATTAGAATCATGCTTTGATGTACTTACTCACTAAAATCCCAAGGATAGTTTACTTTAAATCAACAAAGTAGTAAGTTTCGTCATGCTGTCAACCCACTGCACATAGACATAGCTTAGCTGTTACATAGATAAGACCCCTACATGAGAGGAGTTTAAAACAAAGACAGTGCGTTCCTCCTCTTGCTTTCTGAGGTTGCCCTACTCTGCATCTGAGTAGCTTTCAATAAACGATCTCTTCTCACTGCACTCTGCGACTCACCTGAATTCCTTCCTGCGTGAGCGCGAAAGACCCTCTTCCAGCAACATCTTTCTGGCGATGCACTAAAGGACCATAAGATGAGACCATATGCTGGGGAAATTTTGTCTGCAGCACCAGTTGGCCACCTCTGGTAGATGGGGTCCCTCTTGGCATCCTATGTCACGCTTAGGCAAGGATGCTCGCCTAGAAACTCAGGTTAGAGGCTCGGCCCACGAGGTTACATGCCCTGGGGTATATCTGGAACAATGGAAGTCTCTTTGCAAGATGTCTGTCAATGTGTGATCTGAACTAATCCACCTTGTGCCCTCTGCTGGGGATGGGCAAGCTCTACTTCTCATCATTTCCCAGCTCATTGCTTTGCTGTACTGCAGCCTTGGGGCAGCCCCGAATGGCTGGTCCAGAGGTTTCCACCTTCCAGTGGCAGATTCTAATGCTCTTTATGTGTTTCTCTCTGTTCTTTTCTGCCTGCTTTGGACCGGCTGTTACTAATCTGCTGCCAAGCGGCGACTCTGCTTATCTCATGGTGGGAGGTGAGACTCACTGTTTTTGGTATTACTAATGCAAGGCTACTTGGAGATTGTCTTTTCTTGTACAGTTCAGCCAGTTCTGGCTAAAATGTATACATTAAAAACTCATTTAAAACTGAAGAAAAAAATGATGAAAAGGTTTTTTTAAAAAACCAAACTTCCTTAAAGACTACTTTACCAAAACTTTGGTCCACAGCTTTCCTGGATTGCTTGTTGGATGTCTTGGTCATTTCCAATTAAGAAAAGTTTATGCTATGGGAAACATGTTTCTAGAATTGTGGAAGGGTCTTATCTATAAAGTGCTAACATCTGGCAAACAGTGCAGGATCTCTTGCTTCCTCAGTTTTCCCACTCACAGATGAATGAGTGCCCTTAGCTGTCCCTTCCCTTCCCTTCCTGCTCTGGTTTCCTGTATGCAATGTGCTCAGCCTTCCGAGCCCCAGGAGAAGCAGGGATGCTCATGCTTCTTTATGTTCCCTCAGGGACTAGGGGTTAGTGGACCTCACCCAGAGGTGTGGGGTCCTTTGGGTTCTGTCTGCTGGGGAGCCTGGAGCTGGGGATCCTCCAGGTCAGCCACCATCCTGTTGCATGGGGCTCTTCAGCCTTTTGGGTCCCAGGGCTGCAGTGCCACCCCAATGGAGAGCCCATTTGAGGCTCAGAGGGATATTTGCCAGCATGTACTGCTGGGTGTCCCTCGTCCCCTTCATTGGCTGCATATTTGCCGTCTGTGCCTCACTAGTGATGCCTGTCGTCCTGAGCTTGCATGCTCTGAAGTTTACACCTGCCATTTTTCTTCTGATCCTGGTGATTTTCTTTCTTTGGGTTATTTAATTCAGCATGCCTCTGGGCAGCATTGGAGGCCAAAAGCCTCCCAGGAACTAGTCTTGTTGAGAATAAAAATAATTTTGTCTAATTCAGAAGTTATCTAAAGGTCAATTCAAATGATGAACTTGAAAATAGTTACTTATGAAACAAGGTAGAAAGGAGCCAGTAAGTAGGGGTGTGAGATATGTGAATAAAAGTTATGGATATGAAGATGTATTTTTGGTAAGGAAGATTATAAAGAATAGCAAATAACGTGTGAAAAAGGATCTCGTGTGGTAAATTTTTGTCCTAAAGTAAAATGACTAATGATTACTAGTCATTAGTCATTAATATGACTATTATTAGTTATTAGTCATTAATAATGACTCAATGATTATTTAGGAAAGAGAGAAGGTTAGGGCAAGGCAGAAAGTCCAAGCACATCTAAGATGGTCTGTGTACATTGGGATAAAGTTCATGAAGAGCAATTTATGAAAGGCATTTTGTATATGATTAAGTTGGTTATAATTGAAAGGAAGCCATTTATAACAGTCTTTTTTTATTTTTTTATTTTTTTATTAATTTTTTTTGCACACAAAACAATAAACATTTTCTAAAAATACATACAAGCAAAAAGATGCATATCAAACATATTAGGAAGGTTGCACATGGGAAGACGGGGAATAGAAATGGGGAGTGGGAATTAAAGAAAATAAATGAGAGAGGGACTTTGTATGGATCAATGATAATAACTCAATCCTCTATTTGACAAAGAAGAAGAAGAAAGAGGAAGAAAAAGAAAGTGGGATAAAGGATCAGAAAGGGAGGAAAATAGAAAAAATTAGAGTATGACTCCAGGGTAGACCTGTTTTGTTGTTGCTGAGTTGGTTGGTTGGTTTGTCTGTGGTATTTTTCATATGTTTCGTCATGTTGGCCAGGCTGGTCTTGAACTCCTAGCCTCAAGTGATCGACCCGCCTCAGCCTCCCAGAGTGCTGGGACTACAGGCATGAGCCACCATGTCCAGCCCCCACATTGCTTCTGGCCTCCGTGGTAGACCTCCCAGACCAGGCGGTCGGCAGAGGCCCTCCCCACATCCCAGATGGGGCGGCCGGGCAGAGGCGCTCCTCACTTCCCAGACCGGGCGGCGGGGCCCTCCCAGAGGGGGGGGCAGAGGCGCTCCTCACTTCTTCCCAGACGGGGCGGCCGGGCAGAGGCGCTCCTCACTTCCCAGACGGGGCGGCCGGGCAGAGGCGCTCCCCACCTCCCAGACGGGGCGGCCAGGCAGAGGCTGCAATCCCAGCACCCTGGGAGGCCAAGGCAGGCGGCTGGGAGGCGGAGGCTGCAGCGAGCCAAGACCAGGCCACTGCACTCCAGTCCGGGCAACACCCAGCACCGAGTGAGCTAGACTCCATCTGCAGTCCCAGCACCTCGGGAGGCCGAGGCGGGCAGAGCACTCCGGGTCAGGAGCTGGAGACCAGCCTGGCCAACATGGTGAAACCACGCCTCCAGCCAAAGGAGAAAAAGCAGGCAGCGGTGGTGGCGCGCGCCAGCAATCCCAGGCAGCCTGAAGGCCGGGGCAGGAGAATCACGGGAACCGGAGGCAGGGAGTCTGCAGCGAGCCGACTAGATTCCAGCCTGGGCCACAGAGGGAAGAAAAGAAAAGAAAAGAGAAGGGAGGGAGGGGAGGGGAGGGGAGGGCAGGGGAGGGGAAGGCAGGGGAGGGGAGGGGAGGAGAGGGGAGGAGAGGGGAGGGAAGAGAAGGGGAGGGGAGGGGAGGGAGGGGACGGGAGGACAGTCTTTCTAAAAATTGGTCCCCTGTGTTAAAACAAAGTTTTCTTGAGGTACTGATTTGCTCTTAACGAAGTTACAAGAAATTTTACTTTCAATTTTATACCCCATTTCTCTTTTAAACTTCTCAGATCCATATTTCATATTTCAGACATTCCATTTTTTCTGTCTTACTGCTTTCAGCTTTTTCCCCCTTGAGCAGGCCTGAGAAGATGACTCTCCAGCATTTTTTGTCAGCTTCTGTACCCCTTTTTTCCTCCAGTTTTAACTGTTGGGATGGCCTGATACTAAGGTTTTATCTTAAAGATCTGTAAAAGCAATGTTTTCTTCTAGTATAACTTGATTTTATATTCTTGGCTTTTCTTGCTGTGTCTGAATTTTCAGTGTAATCAGAAAACTTCTCATGCTGTTCCTAAGAGTCACATATGCCCATAACCTTAAACACCCTGTTCCTGTGTCTGATTGCATTCAAGCACTTCTTTCCTCAAGTTTGTCTTCCAGGTTATCTAAATGGGCTTCCCATAAGGAGAAGCAGTCTCACTGCAGAAGGTTTTCTCTGCCTTTTTATCAGCTGGCTTGAAAAAAAACAAGATTTTATGTTTTTTCAAGATAATTCCTATACTGTCTTTATTAGCTTTACGATTGCAAAAAAACCTGAAAGTTAAAAGGGTTAAGGTTTTTACCTCCATACGACTTTCTGTATTGCTTGTTGAGGTCTTTTTGATTATTACTCTTGGTTAAGTGAATAACTATTACAATGACCTGTGATTTTATGTTAATAAAATGTTTTGAGCCTTTTAACATCTTAGAGAAATATTCTCAAAATCAAAATCTTAAATTTAGTCTCTGATTTAGTCTTATTCCTGGGGCTTATTAAACCTATAGAAATTAATCTCTGCAAGATCATAGAATCTTTCTAGAACTTTCTGGCAGACCATGAAGTCCAGTATCACCACCTCCAGCCTGATAATTATATATTGGAAGAAAATCAGTTAAAGGATTCCCTTCAGCCCCCTTGAAGCTGTCCTTATCAGGAGTTATTAACCAATCCTTGTGCTTAGTTACTAACCTGTTACAGGGCTTTGACTCCTGGACACACATATCTAAAGATGGCACTGACTCCTACCAGTATCTGACAAAAACTCAAGTTAACTGAAGGCTCGTCTTTAGACTTGGGCAAAGGGGACAAAGTAAACTGCTTTCATGAGACACAAGGACAGGCCTGTATTCCAAAACATTATGATTCACTTCATAATTTTGCCTTTATCTGAAATAATATAATTTGTTCTATGTCTTTTTGGAAGGAAAATATCTTGGGCCCCCAAAATCACTAAGGTAGAGGGAAAATGCAAGCTGGGAACTGCTCAGGGCAAACCTGCCTCCCATTGTATTCATAGTCATCCCTCTGCTCACTGAGATAAATGCATATCTGATGACCTCCTTTGGAAAGGCTAATCAGAAACTCAAAAGAATGCACTGTTTGTCTCTCACCTACCTGTGACCCGGAAACCCCCTCCCTGCTTTGAGTTGTTCCACCTTTCCAGAGGGAACCAGCATGACTCCCTAAAATGTAGAAAACCAAACTGTGCTCTGACTACCTTGGGCACACATGTCATCAGGACCTCCTAAGTCTGTGTCATGGGCGTGTGTCCTCAACCTTGGCAAATTAAACTTTCTAAATTAACTGGGACCTGTCTCAAATTTTCTGGGTTCACATTTGGTAACCATGGGGGGATTCTGAGTGGAGGTGCACCTGAGCTTTGACAAATCTTCTGTCGATGCTTGGTACCATCATGAACTAATTTATTGCCCAAATCAATAGGACAATTTGCTGAGGTCTGTGAGCTGCCCCTCCAGAGAATCCCTGCTCTCCCAAAATTTGGTCAAGATCTTAAGTTTATTTTGGTGTACAACTCCTTTATTTTGGAGTTTTACTTTCTTCCAACAAGGAAGGGAAGTTTTCTTGCTTCCGTGACGATGGAAGGCAGGTAACTCCTTTATGGAGTTTGAGCTCACTTCCAACAGGAAAGATGAGTTTTTTCCTGCTTCTAGGATGGTGGAGAGCAGTTTTCAGCCTGACACCCATCCCTGGGTAAGTAACTGAATTAGGTTTGTCTTGGCTAAAGTTAAAGTTAACAACTAGCTGGTCTGAATTTCTTTTTACCATTAGAGTGTTCAGTGATCATGTAAGTTGTGCCATTGTTTGTTTTGCTTAAGTGGCTTTTTTCTTTTTGGTGTTTGTTTCTGTTTTTCTTATTGTTTCTCTTATTGTTTCAGTCTTTTGCCCACTGGGTGTGATCAACTCTATCCAACTTGATCAAATCTGAAGGGAAGTTCCAAATTATGGGGAATAAGGCCTCTGAAGTGACTAAATTCCACCCCCCGCCCCCCTCCACACACACACACACAAAAGGTGGTATGGTTGGGGGAGAAAAACAGCCAGCAAAAGGAGAAAAAAAGGAAAGATTTTTGATTTTGACTACTAAAGGGGTTTTATTTACAGAACAAGGCCACCTTTTTGCTAGCCAGGCCAAACTGAAAGCAATGGCTGTTGCCCCACGCTGCAGTTCCATAGCTAAGGCTCTCCTTTCTTTTCACCATGAGAGCCTGGGTTTGGTGGATTTGGTTCCTAAATCAAGCCCTTTCTGGTTTGATACTTGGTACCTCTGAAATAGCAGCAGTTTTTTCTGACTGAAATACGGTAATGAGATTTAAGTGGATTATGTTAAAAGGAGCTCAATGGTTAAAAGTCAGTTTAATTAAAAGGCTAACATCCAAGACGTGTGTGTGTGTGTGTGTGTGTGTGTGTGTGCATATGTGTATGTTTGTATTTGAAAGGTCTTCATGTGTTTGTTTTTTGGTTGTTTTTCTCCTCTAGGACCTTGCCTTTTTTTTTTAGCAAAAGTTTTTTTCTTCTCAGTTGACTGAATTCTGTTATTACCTGATTGTTCGACTAAAATAGATACTGCAACAGAGGCTACTCTGGGGTTTTTAAGGAAGAGTGTAGTTTAGACACTTAGAAATGTCTTTGTTTAAAATTATTTTTTAAGTGCACTGTAAAAGCATCACGTTGTCTAGCCTCATAATAATTCACCCTTTTTGGAGACTCAGGATTCAGTGTGGGCTCTACCCAGAGCTCAGAGATCTGGTTAAAAAAAGAAAAACAGGTAGTCTCTCTCTAAATAAAGTTGGTCTTCCTATATAATCCAATGATAAATTTCTGTGATTTTATTATTGAGTTGGCATCCATCTTTAATCTTTCTCTAGCACCACCGGACATTTTCTCTCTGTACTTGATAATGTAAATTTTGCTATTTGACTTTCACCTGAGTTACGTCCTTTAATATGCAAATTTAAGGCTATTTAGCTGACAACTGCCTAGGGTTGTGAAACAGGTTATCAAGAATCTGAAAGTCTAAGATATGAAAAAAAGTTTTTATGAATCTATAAGATGTACTTTTATCAGCATGCCTAATATGTCTATGTATTTGTGTTGTGTACACAATGTTTCACCACGAAAAATATATAAAAGAGCTTTAATTAATTGGCTCAAAGTGAAATAATTCAAAATGCAGCTATATTCATTAAATCAATATCAGTGATTTATACTTAATACTTAAATACTTTATCAGGAAAAAAGGAAAGACTAGTCAAATGCTTTTCCAAGTTTGCATAACTTAAGTAAAATTGGTAATAAATGAGCTCGCTTTAAAATTATTGGTAAGGTAATATTAGAAATGTCAGCATACATTCTTGTTTGCAATTATTAATCAAGCAATTTCATACTTACCCCTGCCAAATACTGTAAGTTGTCAAAATTTGGCAGAGGGTTTACAAAACTATGAACCCAGCCCAAAACATAATGATCTTTGCTTGTGTAATCTTTAATAAATAAGTCATTGATATTGATTTAATGAATATAGCTGCATTTTGAATTTAGTAAGATTATCCTAATTTCTAATCCTGTGGCTTTAGGCAGTCTAGTGCACAGGCAGTAAGGAAGTTTGTTTTGGGAAAGGACTGTCATAGTGTTTGTTTCAAAGCTAAACTATAAACTAAGTTCCTCCCAAAGTCCAGGAATGAACAAGGACAGCCTGGAGGTTAGAAGCAAGATGGAGTCAGTTAGTCAAATCTTTTTTCCCCATCTCAGTTATAATTTAGCAATGATGGTTTCATAACTTTAAATCATGACTATCACAGTTTTCATAAACAATCTAGGTAAGGTAATTAGGTAAATGTAATGGGATACATACTTGTAGACAAATTTGTCATAATTTAGAATAGAAAGTTATATTAAATAATAGATATTTCACTATTTAGGTATTTTCCAATAAAAGTATATTGTAGGAAAACATTCTTCCTAAAAAAAAAAAAAAAGTGTGTCCTTTTTAAAAAAAGGTGAACAAGTTTTATCTAATTTAAAGCTTATTTAAAGGTTATATATAAAACAAGGTAAAGGAACCAGAAAATAAGAGAGATGTAAAGAAAGTTATAAAAATAAAGAGGTTTTTTGTGTGAGAAAGCTTAAAGAGAAATAATTTTATATGAGAAAGAATCTTGTATGGTAAGTTTAGTCCTAAAATAAAATGACTGATTAAGAAAGAGCATGTTCAGGACAAAAGACAAAGTCCAGGCATGTGATGAATGGTCTGTATAAGTCATAGTAAGAGGACTTATTTTTTAAAAAATCAAAAATTTGTATATGATCAAGTTGTTTATAAGTAATGGGAAATTATATCACTCTTCCTAGAGATTGGGCTTGATGTAAAAAAACAGCTTATGCACTAAATTATTGGTTAGAACAATGAAATTTTCTTAAGGGGTTGATATACCCTTAATAAATTATAACAGATTTTAATTTTTTTTTACCGAAAATTCAACTTTTATTGCATCTCACCATTTTTTGGCTTTTTCTCCCATTTTAAAAGTCACATTTTCTTAAAGGTCTAAGGAAATATTTTCTTCCAACATAATATTCTGTGCACTGCAGAAGGTCTTTTCTTTTGCCTTTCAGTAAATAACCTAACAGATTTAACATTTTATTGAAATAATTCCTATGCCATTATTGTTAAATTTGGTTTGCTTAGGAAAAGGATAATTTTATTTTATTTTTTGAGACAGAGTCTCACTCTGTTGCCCAGGCTAGAGTGCAGTGGCATGATCTGGGCTCACTTCAACCTCCACCTCCTGGGTTCAAGCGATTCTTCTGCCTCAGCCTCCCGAGTAGCTGGGACTACAGGTACATGCCACCATGCCCAGCTAATTTTTGTATTATTAGTAGAGATGGGGTTTCACCATATTGGCCAGGCTGGCCTTGAACTCCTGACCTCGTGATCCGCCCCCCCATTGGCCTCCCAAAATACTGGGATTACAGGCATGGGCCACCACACCCAGCCGATATTTAATTTTTTTAATTAAAGTTATTACATTTGTGTATCTTCCTGTATGTGCTTTTAAAGTTCTTGTGACATTGAGTTACAGGGCTTTGACTGCTGGGTCTGAAAAGGACACCAAGTCCTGCTCAATTTTTAAACATTGACAGCAATTAAAGCCCCATCTTTGGGCCCAGTAGAAGATGCCAATCAAAATAAACTGCATTCCTGAAACACAGGGACAGAAATTAAAGCTATTCAACTCCTCAAGGCTCATGGACTACCTCAGTAGAGGTGGGTGCATGAGATTGTCAGGGCTGATTTTAAAGATAAAAAAAGTTTCTCTATAAATTAACCATTAATGTTGAAGGCACACTGAAGCAAGACCAGCATATGGGCCCCTGAGTCAAATTAACAAGGTTTTCTTGAAGTATTAACTGTCTCCTATATAAAGATTATAAAGGTTATGAAAGGCTTATGGAAGTTGTATCTTATGATCAAGATTAAAATTTTATAATTTTTAAATAAAATTTTGAAAAACAAATTTACTTGGCTTCTTGTTCACGTGTCCAAGATTAAGCCGGTTACTTATCAGTCCCCACAGGCACCTGAGAAAGACACCATGGTCAACACTTATGAACCCTTATAATACCTAAAGCTGTTGTTTTAGAAATAAACTAACTAACATCCTTAGTGCCTCCTACTCAGCCTCCTTAATAACTCCCATCCCATACAGGTTTGCACCCCCAGTGGATACCTATGGCCATGTGGTCACCTATTCAATCAGGTATAAATAACTTATCTCTCATTTAGGATCATGAACCCAATGGTTACCACCGTATTGATAACATTTGGTTCAGGGGTCAATGTACAATAAGACAGGCAAAGCCCTACAATATACAATTATATAACATCACTTACCTGAGAGCTAAGCGGGCAATTCGCCTTATATTGGCTGGGGTTGAGGCTGCCATTGGCTTACTGACCCCATGGGGAAAATTTGCCTATCATGAGGCCACTCTTCAAAACTTTATTTCTTCATTCTACGCACTGTCTCATAAAACAGAAGACACTTTAGATACATTAAAACTCTCCCTTGATTCCTTTGTAGATATAATAATGGATGATAGATTAGCATGAGATTAATTATTGCTTGAACAAAGGAAAATGTGCGCTATAATCAATAAAACCTGTTGCATTTATGTAAACACCTCAGGTCAAATAGAAGAAAATGTGCGTAAAATATACGAGCGACCTGCCCAGTTGCATAAATATAACCAAGGCTGTGATCTCAACTATATCTGGTCAACCATTAGAAGCGCCCTCCTGAGTCTCACTTGCTTCTGCCCTTCCTAGGACCTTTGTTGGCTATCTTGTTATTACTAATTGTTGGTCCTTGCTTGTTTATCTTCTTGGTAAACTTTGTGTCTTCTAGATTACAATAGGAAACGTCCCAACGGCTATAAAATGCTGGCAGATACTACACTAGGGTTTAGGGATTCGAGTTCTGCACTTGTTTCTTTTTTGCTTTTCTATCATTTCTAAAGATGAGGCGAAGTGGGAAGACAGGGAGGTGCAGGCTCTAGTCCAGATGGAGCCGTGGGGCCCTGAGTGAATAGGCAACCTCTGGAGCCTGAATGCACCAGGGCTGCGACCTGCACTGTTGGTGCGGGTGGCCCTCCCTGGCTGGTCCTTGCCCTTGTAGGTCAGCCGTCTGTCCTTCAAGGAAGCAGCAGGATGGGGAGGACCTCTGTCCACCATGTGCCATGCAGCCAGAGCAGGCTCCTGCCCCATCCTCATGGTGTGAGGGAGGGGCAGGGCGGTGCATCCTCACAGGCCCTTAGCTCAGAGGCCCCATGACCTGAGGGACAGCTCAGGAGGTCAAAGGGGGCCACAGGTTTCAGGCTGGCCCTGGCATCGAGAGTCCAGAGAGGCCTCCCGCATCCTTGCCCTTCTTCTCCTCACCTACTCCAAGGCATTCCAATTCGAGGAAGTCTGGGGAACAGGGTGTGAGGGTCCTGTCTTGCTCTGTCCTGGACACGCCCAGCCCGATGTGGATGGGCCCTAGCCCTGGAGCATGCTGCCTTGTGTCTCTGAACCTAAGCCCCAGGGAGAAGGACCCCCTTCCACCAGGGGGTAGGGGCTGCTGTGTGGGCACTGGAGTGGGCTGAGTCCTGCTCAGTGAGGACAGCCGCTCTTATCACTGAGGCACCTGCCTCTGCACTGCAGGCCTCCAGAGCCCCTCCCTGGCCATCTCAGCATTCTGGATCCTTTTTCCTTGCTTTACTTTTTTTCTCCCAGTTTTTATCACCAGGGTGACCAGGAACAACTGAAACAGCAGTGGAACATACCATACCAAGGGTTTGATAACTGTGTGCTAAGTGGATGGAGCCATGCAGGGCACCAGCCTCCCTCACCCAGCGTCCTTGATGCTCCCCAGAGCAGGTCAGCAAGCCCGGGCCAGCAGCTTCAGGAGACACAGTGTGGCCAGAAGCACCTGCCTGAGTCTGGGGCCCCAGTTCCTGCACCTGAGCCCTGAGGGGTGCAGAGTTCTGTGCGGGCTCCCAGGTCTGCAGGGCCCTCCAGAAAACAATGACCTAGCCCTGACTCTGAACTCAGGCCCTGGGCCAAGGCAGGTCTGAGTGTGCCTTGGGCCTGGGAGGGTGGGTAGGTGTCGGGCAGGCTGAAGCCCAGAGCTCACCATGGAAGCCGGGCAGGCTGGGCTGGGTGTAGGCGAGGTGGGGAGGGTGTGACCAGTGCCCAGGGTCACTCAGGTGCTGGCCTGGGGAGCTGCACCCTGCTGACAATGTCACCCTGGGCTCCCAGTGTTCAGGAGGGAGGTCTCCCCGTGAAGTCACATGTCAGATGGGAGGCCTGGCTCTTTCCAGCACAGCTCTGCCCACTGGCTGCTGCATGACCCACCCCCAGAGCTCCAGGCCAGGGTTCCAGTCCTGGCTCTGTATGGGATGTGGGCAACGGACTCATTCCCTTTCCTGAGCCTCTGTCTCCTCTTCTCTGAAACCGCCCCCCGAGCCCCACCCCTAACACCCTGGGAGGCCTCACCCTGAGCAGGTCCCCACCCAGGTCACAGGCTGCACCGCCAGCCCTAGGGCGGGAAGCAGGCTGTGTGCAAAAGGCTTCCCGTGAGCACAGGAGGCAAGTGTGGATGGTGTGCTCCCACTCAGGGCCTGGGGATGCTGGCGGGGCACAGCTTCTCCCAGAAAGAAGCCCCCGGAGGTGTGATGGGCACCCCAGAGAGGGAAGGCGCTGGGGTTCAGGGTTGGGGGAGGCCACCTGTCCCCGGGGACCCTGCTGTAGTCTTTGAGTGCTGTATGGTGGGTGAGCAGCTGCAAAACAAATTTTGAAAAATGGGGGTGCTCAAATCAGGCCAAAGGGATGGGTGGGAGCTTGAATGGTAGCAGCCCCTCCCCCTGGAACCCTCTCCTTCCTGTGAACTTTCTGGGTCCATCCTCCCAGCAAGGAGGGGTCATAGATGAGCCGCAAGGCTCAGAGAGGTCTGGCCACATGCTCCAGGCAACACAGCAAGTGCAAGTCCTGGGAACTACCCTCCCACCCTCTGCAGGGACGTCCTCCCTTCAGGGGCCAAGCTTTGCTCCTGTCAGGGCGGAGGCTGCAGCCCACCTGACCAGGGCCTTGGTCCAGACACAGCCCCGGATCCCGTCCCCTCCTGGGGTGTGCAAGGACAGAGGGTCTCTCTGGCTTATCCAACAGGTGTTTATTAAGGGCCTATGCTGTGCTGAGGCTGCCGTTCAGGGAGCCCCAGGAATGTGAGGCCCAGCCCCTCCCTCTAGGCCTCCAGGCCCCACCTCTGGAGACTCCCAGGAACTCACGCCAACCCCTCTCCTCCAGTTCTACTCAGTCCACTTCATCTCAGCCTTTGCTGGGCCCTCCTGAGTGCCTGTCCCCTGCTGGGTGCGGGGGACACCATGGGCCAGACCTGGCTCAAGTCATAGATGGGGTGGGCAGGGAAGGCTTCCTGAGGGAAGAGGTGCCTGAGCACAGGGTTAAGGGTGGAGAATGCTGGGCCATGGAAACAGCAGCAGAGTGGGTTGGAGGGGCCGTCTGCAGGCGGATCTGTGTCACTAGAGCCGATCTGCCGGGTGGGAGTCCTGGAGAGGGCCATGGGAGGGTGAGGGTGAGGGTGAGGGCTAGGGGCGCAGAGCTACATGGTCAGACCTGTGTTAGGATGTGCCTCAGGAACCAGGACAGGCTCCCACTGGGCCGGGTGTGTGAGGAGTGGCACAGGGGCCTGGGGCACCACACCCAGTGTGGGCTGCAGCGGGGCCCCCCAGAGCCTACAGCTGGCCGGGTCCCCAGAGCAGCAGGCCCAGTGCAGGGAGCAGCGCCAGGATGGCGGCAGCCGGCTGCAGGGCACGGGCCCCGCTGGCGTTGCACAAGTCGGTGTCACAGCACGTGATGTTCTTCCTGCCCACGTAGTAGTCCTGTGAGTCATCCACGCAGTTCAAGCTGCAGCCTTTGCTGATGACGGTCAGGAGGCCAACTGCGCCTGGGGAGCAGCGGGATCCGGGGATGGGGCTGCCCTGTGTGGTCACTCGCCTGACCTGCCCCGGGCCTCCTCCTGTCCCCACCCTGCCTAAAGCTCTAGAGTCCCCCTGGGCTGGCCTCAGGATTGCAAGCGTGCGAGGGCCTGGTCTCGGCCCTGGTCTCAGCCCTATCCAGATGTCCAAGGCAGGTGGACCACCCGCTGAGCGTCAGAAATGGGGTGAGTGAGTGAGCGAGCTCAGGGATGGGGAGGGACAGACGGGTGGAGGAGTGGCAGATGGAGGATGGGGAGGGACAGACGGGTGGAGGAGTGGCAGATGGAAAAGGATGGCTGGAGGGACAGACGGGTGGAGGAGTGGCAGATGGAGGATGGGGAGGGACAGACGGGTGGAGGAGTGGAAGATGGAGGATGGGGAGGGACAGACGGGTGGAGGAGTGGCAGATGGAAAAGGATGGCTGGAGGGACAGATGCTGGGTGATTGTTGGGGGGCAGATGCAGGACGGGTGGGGGACAGGTGGAAGGAAAACAGCACATAGGTGCGGGCAGATGGCCAGAAAGATGAATAGTTCAGTGGCAGAGACCTAGGCCTGGCGGCTTTCGTCCCCCAACTCACGGATGCGCTCGGTCCAGCACTGCTCCTCCGGCTGGGTGCAGTTCTCCACCTGCAGGCAGTCCTCGTTGCTCACCTGGGCCTTGCAGGAGTAGCACAGCAGGGCAGTGCCTGTGGGGTGGAGTGGGAGGGGCCTCAGAGGCTGCCCCATAGCACTCCCCAGGAATGGGGACTCCCGGGCAGGTGGGCCTCCATGGCGGTGGCCTGAGGAAGTCCTCCGTGCCCTCTTGTCACCCTCAATGTCTCCTCCCCTTCTTCATGGCCCCCTCCTCAGTGCCTCCGAAATGTTGCCCTGTTTAGTTCCTCGGTGGCTGCTTTTGTGACTGTGTGTTTCAGAAGAGGAAGCTGCAGCTGTGGGGGTGACTGACCCTGGGACCCTGGGTTGGGAGGGTCCCACCTCAAGCAGAGCAGCTCCTTGGGACCCTCGGAAGCTGCAGTGCTGGGACTGGGCTGGATGTAGACCCCGGGGTCCTCACAGGACACCCCCAGCACCTCCCCCTTGTGCCCCCAAAAGCACTTCTTAGCCTGAGGCTTCCTGTCCCTTGCCTCCCGGCTCCTCATCAGCATCTCTGTCCATCCGTCCATCAGTCTGTCTATTTGCCCCCTAGGAGCCAGGCCCTGCCCCACGGTGGTGAAGGAGAGACTCCGTGCTGCCCCTGCAAGCCCGGGTCACAGGGGACGGCAGGGAACAGGTTGCTGCCTGGTGGTGCCAAGAGCTGCCCTGGAGGAGCGGAGGCTAGGGCGAGAGCCTCACCCCCTTCCTCTCCCTTCCTCCTTCCTTCCCCTCCTTGCCATGTGCCCTGCAGGTATCCCTCTGGCCTCCCTGGCTCACCCCTGCTCCCTTCCCTGCTGGGGGCCAGCCAAGGCCTTACCTGGCTGCAGGGCCAAGCCTGCCATCAACAGGGCAAGCAGCACAGCCTTCATGGTCACTGGTGGGCAGTGGCGGAGAGGGCCTCGGGGGACTTTATATGGCCTCAACTGGGGAGAGGCTGGACTGCCCACAGTCAACACCAGCGGGTTTCCTGGAGCCAGTGAGGGCCCCGGGGCTGGGCAGGTCCGAGTCTCCTCCCTGAGCCACCTGCACCTCCCTCTCCCTTTGTCCTTCTTTCCACCTCTGGAGGACAGAGCCTGCCCAGGGCCCTATCTCAGCCACCCCGGGCTGAGGGCTGAAACGTCCTCAAGCCCCAGATTATGCCTCTCCCACCTCCCCCACCTCACAGTGCAAGGCCCAACAAGGGAGACCCTTTCTCCAGACTCCTCCAGGCCTCGGCCTTCCAGCCAAGGATGAGGGCACCTCCCCGGGCCCTGTGCTCCTATAGAAGCTGTGCCGCCCTCCTGGGGCCCATGGCCCACGGGGTGATGAGCCTTGGTCACGGCATCATTGACAGATCAGTAGCAGGTGCTGCAAAGGAGAGGGGCAGGGGCTGTTCCGGGTATAAACCAAAAGTAACATTCTAAGGCCCCCCAGCCATCTGAGTGGAACCCTCCTCTCAGCAAGGGCTTTCCGAAGTTAACCTGAAAAACTGGTTCGGGCCACGACAGCAAAGGGTTGGATAGCCTCATTATCCCCCCTCCCTTCAGAACTCTGGAACAGCCAGTGTTAACATCAACACAGGCCTTCAGTCTGATGAGAAACATTTACCATCTATTCTCTCTGAAGCCTGCTACCTGGAGGCTTCATCTGATGATCAAGCCCTGGTCTCCACAACCCCGTATAACCCAGACATTCCTTTCTATTGATAACTCTTGCAACCGATTGCCAACCAGATGTTTAAATTCACCTATAACCTGGAAGCCCCCAGTTCCAGTTGCCCACCTTTCTGGACTAAACCAATGCATATCTTCAATATCTTTGATTGATGTCTCATGTCTCCCTAAAATGGATAACGTCAAGCTGTGCACTGACCA
Source organism: Nomascus leucogenys (assembly GCF_006542625.1). Classification (NCBI taxonomy): domain Eukaryota; kingdom Metazoa; phylum Chordata; class Mammalia; order Primates; family Hylobatidae; genus Nomascus; species Nomascus leucogenys. The sequence goes on along the minus strand of NC_044396.1, from coordinate 94,719,371 downwards.
CCTTGGGCACGTGTTCTCAGCGTCTCCTAGGGGCTGTGTCACAGGCCATGGTCCCTCATATTTGGCTCAGAATAAATGTCTTCAAATATTTTACAGAGTTTGGCTCTTTGTTGACACAGGAGACAGCCTCCCTGAGGAGGAGACCTGTTGGACAGGCCTTCATTTATGGGGCATTCAGTGTGGGCTGAGCCCTGGTCTAGGTGCTTTACCCTCAGGACCTTGAGTGACCCCTCAGCTTGGAACTTTAGCTGCAAGTGAGTTGGGGAAGTGCAGCTTTTAGCAGCCTCTGCAGTAGCAGGAGGCAGGGGCTAGGTCCAGGGCTGTATGGCCTCTGTCTTCCCCAGATCCCCTCTCCCTCCTGCTCCATGTCCTGGGAGGCTGGCCGAGCTCCCACAGGCAGGAGATGAGAGAGTTGAAGAGACAAGGTCAGGCCAGCTCTCCTGCCAGTCAGCTGGGAGGTGGTGGCAGTGGCTGTGGCCCTCTAGAGAAGGCCTAGGCTCTCCTGCCAGCAGCTGGGCGGTGGTGGCAGTGGCTGTGGCCCTCTAGCGAAGGCCCAGGTCCCGTCAGCCAGGCTTCTCCCGTCCCCCAGGCTCTGGCCAGCCTCTGGTCACTGTGCTCTCCCCCTCATCCCTGCAAGCCTGAGGGGCCGGTGGCTTCCTGCTGCTGCTGGCTTTGAGGGGAACTCATGGCCCCTGCTGTCTCCTTCAACCTGACCCCTGCCTTTGTACCTGGGCCCTGAGTTAGATAACTCTGCCTGGCAACCTTCTTGGGTATGCCGTTGTTCCTGCCGGATGCTGGTAGGTCCACTGTGGGCCGTGGCCCTGCCTGCTGCCGAGTGTGTGTCTGGAGGGAGACCGGCCCCTTCTCCCCTGACATTCTCTCGTCCCCGTTGATGGTTGTCTGGAAGGGCTCTGGCACATTTTAGGGGGTGGTGAGGATGTTGCAGGAAGGAAAAGTCTTGGGGAATCGGCCCCTCTCCCAGCAGGCCTGCACCATCCAGGAAGGCTGGTAGATGTTTCTGGGGTGTTCGGGGGACATCAGCTTCCCACTGTCTCACCTTAAGTCTGGGATCAAGGTGACACTACTGATGGGGGCAGGGACGATGCGAGACCCCACCTCCCTGGGACTCAGTGGCACCAGGAATCTGCCTTTGGGCTTCCCCCGGGGCTCCAGGTCAGCCCCTGTCCTTCTGGGGTCTCTCCTGCCTGGCTCCCTGGAACCCATTGGGTTGGGCTCTTTTCCATGGAAATTGTCTCTTCTCTGGCAAGTGAGGAGCCTGAGGCCAAGAGGGACAGGAACTTACTGGAGGCCATGCAGGGTGACTGCAGCCTCCCCCAGACTCCTTCCTTGCCCACTCTGTCCCCCCAGAACTTTCCCTCTGGACACGCCCTCCAGCCCATGTCCTGTAAGCTCAGGACAAGGGGCCTCATACAGTCATGAACTGCTTCTGTGTGTGGCTGACAGCCCCTGTCCCATCCTCCCACCCCCCGCAGCCCCAGCTCCCCGGGGCTCTGGCCACTCCTGCACAAGAAGTTTTCTTATCTGTCTCTGTATGCAAGGTGCCAGTCTGGAACTTTCCGTCCTCAAATATTTATAGGTGTGTAAGTGTTTGTTGATCTGATTTGATACACAGTGATTGCTGTAAGGCAGTGGTTCTCACGTGGGTGACTCTGCACCCCTGAGGAATGTTTGGTGATGTCTGGAGGCATCTCTGCTTGTTCCAGCTCAGGGGTGCTGCTGGCCTCTAGTGGGTGCAGGCCAAGGAGGGGGCAACACACAGGATCCCCACCACAGACTCCGCAGGCCTCAACATCCGCCACACTGAGGGTGTGGCTGGTCTGAGGATGGCCCCATGGTCACAGCTCCTATACGGAAGACCGTGGCTGTGACATTCCTAGAGCCCCACCCCTGACCACAGGTTGGGTTCTGACCTCACCCCAAAACTGAACCCTCACTGTGGTCAGTCTGAACTCTAATCCTGGTTACCTAACGAGCCCTGGTTACGGCCCCACCCTGAGTCCTAAGATTAGTCACAGCCTGAGCCCTGGCCCTGGCCACTGGCTGAGCCCTGATCCTGGCCACAGAATGAACCCTGACTGTGGTCACCCTCTGATTTTTGATCCTGGTCACAGGCTAATCCCTGTCCCCTGAATTCACACTTTGGCCATACACTGAATGCAGCCCCTGAGCCTAAACTGAGCCTGGATCTTCTGGCAGTTCTCCTTTCTGGGAAGTTCTGTCACAAGGAGCATGGCTCCCTGCACGCCCTCATGTGGTGGACAGGGGCTGACAGGCTGACTTGAGTGATGATAAAACTCCAGTCTCCCGCTCAGCTGGCTCTGTGTGAATTAAACTCTTTCTCTATTGCAATTCCCCTGTCTTGATAAATCGGCTCTATCTTGCCAGGGGTCAAAATGAACCCCCTGGGTGATCACACACTGGTGTATTTTCTTCCTCCTCTTCCTCTCTTTCGGATCCCTCCCCAGTGCCAGAATGGACTTGGTCTTTGAGAAGAGGCCCAAGGTTCCCTGAGGAATGGTAGGAGCACCTGGGGGAGCCCCATGCATCTTGGGGATCAGGCCCCAGTTCCATGCCAATCCCCACTCCCCACCAGCACCGCCCAAGTCCTGGGAGACCACGTGATCCCATGTCCCTGAGGTGGTAAACAGTCACACCAGGGAAGGAGCCGGCCTTCCTGGGAGGACTTTGCTGTCCCAGGAGACCCTGCCTTGGGAACCCCCATCCAGTGGCCCTGGGTTCTAGTCCCGCCATGTGCCTCGTATGCCCTGTGACTAAGCGTCCTCCACTGAAACACATCTGACTCTAGCATGCTCCAATTCCTGCCCCACAGAATCATGTGCAATAAAAACAGTTAGTGTGGCTTCAGTGTGACTCACCCTTGGCCTCCTTCCTCTGCTCTGCCAGTTGCCTCCAGGGACTCCAGATTTTCCTGTTTGCTCTTGGCCTTCCGCCCACCCACCCCACTGCCATGGGCCCAAAGCAGCTGGGTTCCCTGGAGATCCTGTCTTCCAGCTAGTGCAGGGGATGAGGCCGGGGCCAGGACAGCCAGACCAGGCCCTGGGGCTTCTGGGAGCCGACTCACCTTGCAGGGAGTCCCACCAACACCTTCTGGGGCCCCACACAGTCCCATGCTGGAATACACATCCCTGTGTGTAAATTTTTTTATTTCATGCAGCATTAATAAAAAAATAAAGATAGCATGTCACTTGCAAAGCCACGCTGGTGTCAGTTTGCAGCATGTTTTCTTTGGAAAAATGCCCTTGCAGATCAGGAGGAAAACCCACTGGTGCACATGGGGTGGCTGGGGGCACTCAGTGCCAAGCCCTCATTTGGGTTCTGGAAATGAAGGCCATGACTTGCAAGCTGTGTGTGTGTGATATGTGACTGTGAGGGTTTGTATGTGCAAACTTGTGAGAGAGGACGCTTGTCTGTGCATGTGGATCAAATGTGCAAGTGTGTGGCATGTGTAAATGCGAGTGAGTGTGGGTGTGTGCACGGGTTGTGTGAGCAAAAGCATGTGTGTAAATGTGGGTGTGTGTTGGGGCCGCCAAGTCCTGAGGGCTGCGCAGCTTGGAGCCCCTCAGAGGCATTTTCCCCCAAGCTCGCCCAGGTGGGGCCCACAGGCCCTCCCCATCTCTAACTCCCCCAGGGCCCTGTGTTCCCAGAGGAGGTGCCTTTTCCTGGATCTCACAAAGGTGCCATCAGGGCCCTGCTCCAAACCAGCTCCCCTCCTGCCTGGGCACTAAGGTGGAGATGGGCACTGCCCTGGCCCCTGCCCCACCAGCCAGGCCCCTCGGCCTCCAGTGACGCTCAGAACCGCCCCTGCTGCTCTGCACCCTCTGCTCGTGCCACTCCCCCTTCCTGGAGTGAACTCAGATTTGGGAGGAGACCCAAGGCACACCCTTCCCTTCCAGCTGGGCACAGCCTCACCAGCACCCCCAGCCACCGCTGCTGTGAGAGGCCTGTCATCCAGAGACCTCCAGAGGGAGGGCTGGCTGGGACTGCCCCCACCTGAGGCCTCCAGAACCTGAGCAAAGGACACTGCCGGGTACAGGCCCACCTCCAGGCAGCGGGAATAGCAGGCACGGGGGACAGCCCACGGGCTTGGGAGAGGACAGTGAGGGGTTAGCTCCGGCGTGGCCTTGTGGCCCAGCGAGGACCTGGGCTGTATTCAGAGTGCACAGGCTTATTTGGGCAGGGGGAGTGATTGGCCCTGTCAAAGGCCACTCTGACTGTGGGTGGAGATGGGGAAGCCAGTGCGGAAGGAGGCTGGTGCAATGGCCCAAGCGTGGTCTGGCGGCTCTGCTCTGTGAACTTGGGGCATGGCCGGGGGAAGGGAGTCCTCAGTGCCAGCCCCCAGGAGATAATGGAAACTGCCTTTGTAAAAGTTATAACAGTGAGAAAATGGTGACAGTGAAGGAGATCTGATCTAACTGACAGCCAGTTAATCCCAAACTGCCCCTAGTCATTTCTGGGCATAATAGCCGTTTCCCCAAACTCAGCCGTCTTTGTAAAGCTAATGAAAGGCCACCACTGCCTTAGGAAGATGAGGGGAGTCTGAGTTCTGCTGAGGTGTAGACTTAAACGATCCCTAGCCATTATTCCAGGGAACACAAGATTTGCAACTCCCCCAATTACTCCTGCAAGTGACATCACTATTGTGATCCTAAGATTGGCCTTTTGAGATGTCGTTTCAGGTTTTTGCATGTCTAATGACTGATGGATGGCTCTAGCGAGGCCCACCAACCCCGCAGCTGGTCCTGTGGCCCCACCTGGATGCAAACTCAGTGCACAGGGCCATTTTCCATATCCCCAGCCAACCAGCAGTACCCATTCCCTGGCCCACAAACTCTCCTTGAAAAACCCTAGCATCCGAATTTTCTGAGAGGCTGATTTGAGTGATAATAAAACTCTGGTCTCCCGTTCAGCTGGCTCTGCATGAATTAAACACTTTCTCTATTGCAATTGCCCTGTCTTGATAAATCGGCTCTATCTTGCCAGGGGTCAAAATGAACCCACTGGGTGATTACACACTAGTGTATTTTCTTCCTTCTCTTCCTCTTTTTCTGACCCCTCCCAGTGCCAGAATGGAATTGGTCCTCGAGAAGAGGCCCAAGTTTCCCTGAGTAATGGTAGGAGCACCTGGAGGAGCCCCATGCATCTTGGGATCAGGCCCCAGTTTCATGCCAATCCCCACTGCCCACCAGCACCGTCCAAGTCCTGGGAGACCACGTGATCCAATGTCCCTGAGGTGGCAGTGATATAGGAGTTAAAAATATTTAGGCAGATAGTGAGGGTAAGGAAGTCCTCAGGAAGGTTTTCCTTTTAATGAAAAGCAGCCCCCAAATCATTTTCTTTTCTAACAAAGAGCAGCCTGTAAAAGCGAGCCGCAAACACAAGACAAGCAAGCTGGAAGCTTGCACGGGTGAATGCCAGCAGTTGTGCCAATAGGAAAAAGCTACCTGGGACTAGGCATGATCAAAATGGCAGCTCCATCTTCCCTTCTCTTTGCCAGCCATGTGTACAGTAGGGAGCAGACAAGATGGTGCTGGCCAAGTAGAAGCCCATTTGCATAATAAAATTAGGGTGGGGCAACCAGCCTTCCCCACGCCATATGTAAACATCACCCTTGGTCATACCAATCTGTGGGCCCTTTTAAATCAGACACTGCCTCCTCAAGCCTGCCTATAAAATCTACTGGGGTCTGCTGCAGGCCGGCTTTTCTCTTTTGGACACCTCTTTTGAAAGAGAGGGCTGCTCCCTTCTCTCCTTTCTTCTGTCTATTAAACTTTCTGCTCCTTAACCCATCCACATGAGTCCATGTCCTTAATCTTCTTGGTGTGAGACAATGAACCCCAGGAATTTACCCCAGACAATGATGCTGCTTCAGCAGCAGAGTCGCACCAGGGATGGAGCCAGCCTTCCCGGGGAGGGAGGACTTCGCTGTCCCAGGAGACCCTGCCACGGGAGCCCCAGTCCAGTGACCTGGGTTCTAGTCCCACCATGTGCCTGGTATGCTCCGTGACTCAGCCTCCTCCTCTGTGAAACACATCTGACTCTAGCATGGCCAAATTCCTGCCCCATAGAATCATGTGCAATGAAAACAGTTGGTTTCCAGCTACTAAGTTTTGGGTGGTTTTTGATGCAGCAGTTGATAGCTGTATGGGGGTAAGGGCAGAAACGGAGACTGGGGAGGAGGCAAGACCACAAAGGTGTGGATAGGGGAGGGCAGTTGTAGGGGGTGAGAAGAGGCCAAACACTGCCTGGATTTTGAGGATAGAGGATCTGGATATGAGGGATGGAGATTGTCGAGGCTGAGCCTGAGTGAACAGCAAGGTGAGTTGCCATTCATGAAAGTGGGGGCAATGCAGATGGAGCAAGGCTGGGCTGGAGGATCAAAGCTAAGCAGAGACATTGGCTAGCACATAGGAGTCTGGATTTCTGGGGAGGGGCCCTGGCAGGAGACATGAATTTAGTCATTGCCAGTGTTGGATGGTATTTAACGGCATGACACTGGAGGAGATCACCCAGGGAATGGGGATTGGTTGAACAAAAAGGGCCAAAGAACGGCCTGGTCAGTAAGGAACCAGCAAGGGACGGTGAGGAAGAGAAGAACCAGAGGGTGGGACGGTCCTGGGAGCCCAGGGAACAATGGAACTAAGGACGAGTGAGCTGGCGTGTGGGCTCGTGCCTGGAATCCCAGCGTTTTGGGATCGCTTGAGTCCATGAGCTCGAGACCAGGCTAGGCAACACAGCTAGACCTCGTTTCTACAAAAAATTAAAAAGATAGGTGAGACAGTGCATGCTTGTAGTCCCAGCTACTCTGGGGGCTGAGGCAGGAGGATCCCTTGAGCCCAGGAGGTTCCCTTGAGCCCAGGAGGTTGAAGCTGTGGTGAGGAGAATGCACCACTGCACTCCAGCCTGGGCAACAGAGTGAGACCCTGCCTCAAAAAAGGAAAAAGGAGGAGTGAGCTACCCAAATCTGTATTTGTAACTTATTGCTGTCCTAACAAATTGCCATAAACGTGGTGATCTGAAATAATACAAATTTATATCTTACAGCTCTGGGGGTCAGAAGTCTAATGGGACAATGAGCGTCATGGGCTAAGATCAAGGGGTCAGCAGGCTGCATTCCTTCTGTTGGCTCCAGGAGAGGCCCTGTTTCCTTGTCTCTCCCAGCCTCTAGAAGCCGCTCATAGTCCTTGGCTTGTGGCCCCTTCCTCCGTATTCAAAGCACATCACTCCAACCCCTGTGTCTGTTGTCACATTTCCTTTTCTCTCTGCTTTCATCCCACTGTCCTCTCACTTGGCTTCGTAACTCCCACAAGAACCCCTGTGATGGCACCTGCCCTCCTATCTGAACCCATGGGCTCTGCATCCAGATGGAACCAACCGAAGATACAAACAATTCAGAACAAAACCTGTATCTGTACTGAACATGTACAAACTTTTCCCTTGTCACTATTCCCTAAACAATACTGTATAACAACTATCTACATAGCGCTTACATTGTATTAGGTGTTATAAGTAATCTAGAGGTGACTTAAAGTATACGGGAAGATGTGTGTAGGTTATATGCAAATACGAAGCCATTTTATGTAAGGGATTTGAGCATTAAGGATTTTAGCATCCTTGAGAGGTGCTGGAACCAATCCTCTATGGATACCCAGGGATGACCGTACATTGGGCTCACCCGATAAACGTAAGAATCTCCCCATCTAAAGAATCTTAACTTCAATTGCATTTGCAGTCCCTTTTGCCATGTAAGTAATGTATTCACAAGACCTGGAGGTTAGGATGTGGACATCCTTGGAGGGCCATTATTCTGCCCACCACAGTCCACCCTCCAGTTTCCAAAGATTTGCATGGGCAAAATCCACGCACCCATCTCAAGGTCCTCCGCAGCCTCAACTCATTACAGCACCAACTCAGGTCCATACTCACTTAAGTCGCACTCAGTTCAAAAGTTTCAAATCCCATCGTCTGAATCATCTAAATTGGGTAGGGATGGGACCCCAACTAATGTAAGGGGGTCAAGCAGGCGGGTTGAGCACTGGTCCTGGCAACTGGAAGGCAGCACTGCCCTCCCGGCATCAGAAGCGGCACCGGGAAGGCTGTCCTGGGCTGGGCGGCACGAAACCCTGGGCGCCTGTGGCTGCCCCAGAACTGCAAGAGCCCCAACGCCTTCAGCGCAGGGTTCACTGTCATGAAAGGAATGTGACGCCCCACGCCCATTCTACAGATGGAGAGAGCAGCGCGGAGCCCAGGGCCCAGGCCGCACGCCCCACCTTCGCCCCGTTTCCTCTCTCCCCTCCCTGCCCGCGCCTTCTCCCCTCCCACGCCTCCCCCCACCCTGGGACCCCCCCCACTCCTCTCCTCCCCCCTCTCCTCCAGGCCTCCTCCCCTCCCACGCCCTCCGTTGCCACCCAGCTCTGTGAATGCCCGAGTCTGGCTCCCAGACACCACCGAGTGCCGAGTCCTCCAGCCTGTCTAGAGCGTCCCGGAAGTAGCCGGGGGAAGACGAGGAGGCGCGGACTGGAAGAGAACAGAGTGGCCGGCACTTCCGGCCGGCGGCCGCCGTTCTGGGTGAGCAGGGTGAGTAGCGTCCTGGCTTGAGGTGCTGGGCGGCCAGGTCGGGCCGGGTGGGCGCGGGCGGCGCGGGCGGGAGCCGCAGTCTGGGCAGGCGGGCGCGCGGGGCGGGGGGCTGGGCGGGGCTGGTCGCCAGGCTGCGGGTCCCGACCCAGCCGCGGGCGGCAGCGCCCCCTCCCGGGAGCCGCGCTCGGAACCCGAAGCCCTGTGCTTCCCGCGCGACCCCCGCGGCTTGAGCGCGCGGCCCCCGAGCCGAACCCACCCCTCGCCGGCGGGCCTGGCCTTGACGCCCCAGCCCGGACCCTTCCTGCGCTTCCACTTTCAGAGAGGCGTGGTCACGAGGTCCGCTTGCCCTTAAAAAACCAGACCGAGACTTTTTTTTTCTTTTTTTTTCTCCATTTTTGTTTTTGCTCTTGTCCCAGACTGAATTTCTCCCCGCAAACGGGGACCCTGGGGTACGGACGCCTTTTAAGCGAGCCTCGCCAGTAGCCCAGCGCTCTCCCTGCGCCAGGATCCCCCAGCGTGGAGGGCTCCTAGCGGAACTCGGCGCCGGCTCCCGGGCGCTCTCTGCGGGGCGCACGGCCCCAGGCTTTCTGTCCCATCCTCCTCTGTCCCATCCTCTCCTTCTGACCCCCAGCTCACCTCTTCCCCCAGGCCCAGAATGCGACTTGTTTTTTGAGTATTTCTCCTTAATATTCTCCATACCCCCCAACACACACACACACACACACAGACACACACACACTCTATGCCCTTGCGAAGGTTGTTTCCCGCTTTCCCCCCGCGTTTCTCAGGACCTCTTCCCGTCACGCAGGACAGAGTCGGCCCCAGCGCCGGCCTCTTAGGCCTCCCGTTTCTTGTCTGTGCCTTGGGCACGGGAGAATTCCATGTTTCATCCCGTGTTCACGTGGCCTCGGGGATCAGTGCTTCCCCTCCAGTCGCAAGGCAAGAAACCACCCTAATTTCGGGGAGACATGGAAACCCACAGTAGCTTGTGAGGGACTGACTCGGGACTGGGATGCAGAGAAAAGCGTCCTGGAGGAGACAGCACCAGACACGGGCTCCACGTGGACACGTCTCCATGCCTGACGTGCAGGTGTGGCAGCATGACACAAAGTGGCTGAACACACTGTTGTCCCACTTGCAAGACCAAAAACTTCCTTTCAAAATAAAATTCAGATATTCCTTATGAAACAAGTTTAGCCACTTTGTGTCATGCTGCCACACCTGCACGTCAGGCATGGAGACGTGTCCACGTGGAGCCCGTGTCTGGTGCTGTCTCCTCCAGGACGCTTTTCTCTGCATCCCAGTCCCCAGTTAGTCCTTCACAAGCTACTGTGGGATTCCGTGTCTCCCCCAGTTTTTCTACAGCGGGATCATATTAAAAATCTCGAGGGTGGATTGTGGCCTTGCCTTCCCTCCTGTTCCCCATGGTGAGATGCACATAGCTCACTGTGCTGTGCCAGACCACACACACGTCACACCGTCACCCTCAGCGAACAATGCAGGATCCTTAAGGGACCAGCCCACATTTTGCAGACCAGGAAACTGACTCCGGAAGAGGACAGTACTCACCCAGAGGTGGCAGCCGACAAGCCTAGAATTTTTGTTTGGAGCTTTTGCTGCATTTGATTGCACTCCTCATTTCTCTTGAGCTCTGGCCTCAAAGGGCTGCGTTTCTGCACTCCACGTGTAAGTAGGCCTTTGGCCACATGCTCTGCATGGAGTTGGCAGAACCAGCTATGGTAAGGGTGCGGGAGGGAGGTGGGAACTCCAGGAGTCCATCCTCAAGTACTGCTGGCCTGCGGAGGAGTGAGAGGGGAGGGAGACCCCAGGCCTGCCCATAGCACGTCTGCTGAGGTGGCCAGCTGAGCTGCTCGGTGTTGGGGCAAACAGCTTTTCAGCCCTCACCACCCCCACCAGCGTCTTACTGGGTGAAGTGCATTGCAGGCCCTGACTCCATAGTCTGCCCTGGTCTCACAGGGATGCGCCCTCTGTGCCCTGCCAGTCGGCTCAGGTGTAGGGAGGGGTGTGGGGTGTTCCGCACAGTTGTTACGAGAGGGTGGAATTGTCCACCTAGAAGGGATGAGAGTGACCCACGTTCTCTTTATATAGGAGAAGAGTGAGAAGTTAGTTGAAAACTCCAACAGAAAGATGTGTTTGATTAGAGCTGCGATGTTTCTATGTCATTTTCCTTCATATTGGTCAAAGGTGTGTATGAAACTTAAAAGCAAGCATTTCATAGGGTGCACAGCTGGCCCAGGAAGAACCCTTGCTCCCAGGGGGCCATCAGGTGTCCTGGCATTTGCTTCTGGCGTGAATTAGTCATTTGTTCATAGAGCCTCCCAAATTAGCAAGTGCTAAAGAAGTTCCTGCCCTGGGCTAGCTTGGTCCTGTGTCCTCTGAGTGTGTATGTGTCAGTGAGGTTGGGTGGCTGTGTGTGTGTGTGTGTATGTGTGTGTGTGTGTCTGTCCATGTCTGGCAGGCTGTGGTCGTGGAGCCAGGTGGACAGGCAGCACTAGAGCCTGGGGTTTCAGAGACCAGCGGCTCAGTGTGGCTGCCTGGGGCAGGGTACCCTGAGCTGAGCTTGAGGAGTCCCCTCTGGAAGAGGCCTGGAATGGTCACAGCTGTCTGTCTGCTGCGGCTCCTAGTAGACGCATTTGAGTGTGTGTGGTCAGGGAGGTCAGAGGATGATTGAGAAACTGGCAGCACCTCCTAGCCCTTGGAGGAGCTTGAGGCCTGCTATTCTAGAGAAACTTCTAACGCCTCGTTTTCTAGAGGTAGTTTGGGGCTCTGTGTTGGAGAGGAGTTTAGAGACCTGCTCCAGATGGGGTTTGTAAGGTCTTCGGCGGGGAGGGTAGTGAGGAAGTCCTCCTTCCTGCATCCCTCCACCCCCGCCTCTGCTCCTCTAGGAGGAATAAGGGATTTGAGAAGGTGGCCAGCTCAGGCACCTTCAGCAAGAAGCTTAGTCTGGGCGAGTAGGAGGTTTGTTCTTGGGTCTGCCCAGCATCGGACTTCCTGGCTTCCTCTGATGGCTTCTGCCTGAGCGCTTCCCCAGGAAAGGCCGGGCTGCTCCTGTGAGATCCACGTCTCGTTTCCAGCCCTAGCGAATGGCTTCAGTTTGCTTGGTGGGAGTTGGGCAGAGTCCACCTGAGCAGCACATCCAGGGGCTGGGCAGGCTGGGCTGCTCCCGGGGCCACCCTCTCCCCACAGTGCGTGCTAGCGCTTGCGTGGGTCCTCTCAATAGCACTTGAGTTTCTGCTGGAGCATCCCACTGAGGATAGAGTCGTGAGGATGCCAGGTGTGTCCTGGGCGTGCCCCATCACTTTCTCTTCCCTCTGCTTTCCAGCCCCTGAAGTGCTGTGCCTGCAGATACCATTGTGGACCCTGGAGAGGCACCCTGCTACTTACGCGGTAAAACCTCTACCACCCCAAACCTGGTCAGTTTGAGGGGAGCCGCTGCCACAGTATCCACAGAGAAGGCCGGAGTTCCAGCCGTGTGGGGCAGCAGAGGGGAGTCTGACAGGGTCACCTCCTCCACAGAGAGAACTGGCAGCTGACTGCACTGCCAGGAGCCAAGGCCTGGGTGTGTGGAGCCTGGAAGACCAGGGATACCTGAGGCAGGAGGTGCAGCGTGTGGAGTGAGGAACCCGAGAGGGGCTGGGGCCCGTGCTCAGCATCAGCAGAGCAGGCAGGCAGAGTGGAGAGGGAGAGACGGAGCCCCAGAAGGGGAGCAGGAGGAGGCGGAAGTAGTGGCAGCAGCCCAGGCCAGGCGTGTGTCCTGCAAGTGCTAGGACCAGCCACCCCTCCCCATGGCCTCCAAGCCGGCTGCCGGGAAGAGCAGAGGGGAGAAGCGGAAGAGGGTGGTGCTGACCCTGAAGGAGAAGATTGACATCTGCACGCGCCTGGAGAAGGGCGAGAGCCGGAAGGCACTGATGCAGGAGTACAACGTGGGCATGTCCACCCTCTATGACATCAGGGCGCACAAGGCGCAGCTGCTCCGGTTCTTCGCCAGCTCGGACTCCAACAAGGCACTGGAGCAGCGGCGCACGCTGCACACACCCAAGCTGGAGCACCTGGACCGTGTCCTGTATGAGTGGTTCCTGGGGAAGCGCTCCGAGGGCGTCCCCGTGTCAGGCCCCATGCTCATCGAGAAGGCCAAGGACTTCTACGAGCAGATGCAGCTCACTGAGCCCTGCGTGTTCTCCGGAGGGTGGCTCTGGCGCTTTAAGGCCAGACATGGCATTAAAAAGCTAGATGCGTCCAGTGAAAAGCAGGCAGCCGACCACCAGGCCGCGGAGCAGTTCTGTGCATTTTTCAGGAGCTTGGCTGCCGAGCACGGGCTGTCTGCCGAGCAGGTTTACAACGCCGACGAGACTGGCCTTTTCTGGCGGTGCCTGCCAAATCCCACTCCGGAAGGCGGGGCTGTGCCTGGCCTCAAGCAGGGCAAGGACCGGCTGACCGTGCTGATGTGTGCCAACGCTACGGGCTCCCACAGGCTCAAGCCCTTGGCCATCGGGAAGTGCAGCGGTCCCAGGGCTTTCAAAGGCATCCAGCACCTGCCCGTCGCCTATAAGGCCCAGGGGAATGCCTGGGTGGACAAGGAGATTTTTTCTGATTGGTTCCATCATATCTTTGTGCCCTCGGTGAGAGAGCACCTCAGAACCATAGGTTTGCCTGAAGATAGCAAAGCCGTTCTCTTGCTGGACAGCTCCCGGGCTCACCCGCAGGAGGCCGAGCTGGTGTCCAGTAACATTTTCACCATCTTCCTGCCTGCCAGCGTGGCCTCATTGGTGCAGCCCATGGAGCAGGGCATTCGGAGAGATTTCATGAGGAACTTCATTAACCCTCCGGCCCCCCTGCAGGGCCCCCACGCCCGCTACAACATGAATGATGCCATATTCAGTGTGGCCTGTGCCTGGAATGCAGTGCCTAGCCACGTCTTCAGGCGGGCCTGGAGGAAGCTGTGGCCATCGGCTGTGTTTGCTGAAGGCTCCTCCTCTGAGGAGGAGGTGGAGGCAGAGCGCTTCCAAGCGAAGCCCCACAACAAGTCCTTTGCGCACATCCTGGAGCTTGTGAAGGAAGGCTCCTCCTGCCCGGGCCAGCTTCGCCAGCGCCAGGCCGCCAGCTGGGGTGTAGCGGGAAGGGAGGCAGAAGGGGGACGGCCCCCTGCTGCCACGTTGCCAGCAGAGGTTGTGTGGAGTTCAGAAAAGACTCCAAAAGCTGACCAGGACGGCGGAGGAGATCCTGGTGAGGGCGAGGAGGCGGCCTGGGAGCAGGCGGCCATGGCCTTCGACGCAGTCCTGCGCTTTGCGGAGCAGCAGCCATGCTTCAGTGCGCAGGAAGTGGGGCAGCTGCGGGCGCTGCGTGCCGTGTTCCGGAGCCAGCAGCAGGTGAGGAGGCGGCGTGGTGCCCTCGGGGCTGTGGTCAAGGTTGAAGCCCTCCAGGAGGGCCCTGGTGGCTGCGGGGCCACAGCTCAGTCTCCCTTGCCCTGCTCATCCACAGCAGGTGACAACTGATGGCTTCTCTGCCCTGCCCTGGCCACTGGCCCTGTTTCTCCCCACACCCTGGAGTGGCATGGTCCTGTGCCCTGACCCCACCTGAGGCAGGAGGGCGTGTGCAGACACTCAAGAGCCCTTCCAGGAGCGGGTCACCCACGGGTGTGGCTCAGGTGCCCAGGATGGTCCGTGCCCGAGGTACCTGTCAATACAGGTTTTATATCACTTGGCGTGTCATCTGAAAGTGAGGAAATGTTTTGGAAGGGTCCACCCTAGCCTAGAACAAGCCAGAGCCTCACCCTGGCTGGAATGGGGGCCAGGCTGGGCCGATCTGGCTTCCTGTTCACTGGCTGATCATTGCAGTATCAGAGGGTGGAGATGTCTGTCTGTCCACGTGGAGAGAAGTTGCCCTCCAGGCCGACAGGAGGCCATGCCCATCGCCCCTGGACAGGCTTCGTCTCAGAAGGCTCTATCTGCTGGGCTGGCGGCCGTCCCTGTGTTGGGTGGACCCCGAGCACAGTTGCCTGAGGTCCGATGGCCGAGAGCTGGGACTCAGTTCTTGGCCTGCTAGCGGCTGAACAGGCCGCACGTCTCACTTCAGTCGTGGCCTCATTCAGCAGAATGACTCTGGAACCATCCTCTGTTACCCGCAGATCCCATCCCATGGGCTCTGGCCCCAAGATGTGGGGGGGCCCCAAGATGTTGACTTGGTAGAGTTCCTTTCCGGGAAGAAAGTAGGAGTGGCTGACCAGGCCCTGCTCATCACCCGGATAGAGGACACGGACCCTGCGTGGTATTTTGGCATTTTGGCTCAGAGTCCAATGTACCACGTTGCCCAGAATTTCATACTTATGGCCTTTACATGAATACGTCTTGATCAGACATTCAGAGATTAGTCTTAGGTTTGCACGTAAGTCACTGAAAACAGTAAAACAGGCTGCTTAGATTTCCAGCAGTATGTGTGCTCTTATCCCTAGCTGTTAGCACGTTAGTAATACTTTTGGGGAGGAGTTGTCTGTCCTAGTCAGTTTTCACAGAGGCGGTTGTAAGAGGATGCGGTTATTTTCTCCATGTCTGTAGCTGCTTTGCAGCATCTCCATTTCACGGGCAACACTCACTGCCTGCAGCTGAGATTCCAGAACGCCCTGTGTCCACAGTGTTAGCCTCGTCTTTGAGCGAGCGTGAAATAGGTGCATTGTCCTTTTCTTGAGGCAGGGTCTCACTCCGTTGACCAGGCTGGAGTGAAGTGGTGTGATCACAGCTCACTGCAGCCTTGACCTCCCTGGCTTGAGTGATCCTCCCGCTCCAGCCTCCTGAGTAGCTGGGACTAGAGGCGCGCACCACCACCCCTACCTTTTTATTTTTTTGTAGAGACAGGGTCTACTATGTTGCCCAGGCTGGTCTTGAACTCTTGGCCTCAAGCGATCCTCCTTCCTCATCCTCCTAAAGTGCTGGGATTACAGGCGTGAGCCACAGCACTCGGCCTAAATAGGTTTTTCTTGCTATGTTATTTTTAGTGCTTTGCCCTTGAATTCTTTTCCTCTCTTAAATTCATATCATTTGGCCGAGTCAGCACGTAGTTTGCATTCCAGCGTCTGCTGTTGATTCCATTGAAACCTCTGTTCTCATGAGGGGGAGGATTTGGCTCGCTGTGGTTTCTTGTATTTTCACATCTCTGTAGATACGGAGGCAAAAGTCATTGCTGACAGAGCCCTGCCTATGTCCTGGAAGTGTGTGTTTCTTGCTTTGAATGCATGTGTGAAGATTATAAAAGCCAAATAGTTTTTAAAGATCTCGGTGCTGAACGACAGTCCCAGTTCCCATTTGGGTCCCATTGCCTTCGTGGTGTCACCCGCACTGTTTGCTTCATTGTCTGGGGAACTTCTGCACATCCGTGTACTTTGTGCCGTTTCTGGGCTCACGTGTCACTCCTAGCAGAGCCCCTTAACCAAGATTGCTGGATCGCAGCTGCTTGAGGCAACACAGGAGGTTAGAACATGTCCCGAAGGCTCTGAAGCAGCAGGACATCCTGGGTGGGTGCAGCTGGGGAGGGCACGGGCAGGCCGGCTGGCCGAGCTCCTGGCTGGCTCTCCTGAGTCCTCTGGAGATGGCTTGTCCCTGTCAGACTGTAGCTCTTCAGGACCTGAGTTCTTCTCGCTCTTGACCTGCTCCTGTGCTGACTGTGCTGGGCTGATGGGTAGGCACTTGTCCCCAGTGAGTGGCTGTGTCCTCAGGGTGCCCCTCTTCCAGACCAACTGCAGCAAGGCCTGGAGCCTGACTCTGGGCGCAGCCCCCGTGGCTGGAATCCCTTGTGCCACCCAGCGGATTCAGGCCCTGCTCCTCCTGCAGCCCCTTCTCACCTGGGCTCGCTGCTGGAGGTCTCCCTGGAGTGAGGTTTTCAGGGAGCCCAGAGCGTACTCATCTCTGAGCTGCTGGGCCCAGCTGCCTGGCGCATACCTCCTGCCTCTGTCCCCCAGATCGCTTTATGGAGACGCCGTGTCCCCCGAACACTTTGTTTTCACTTCCTGACCAGTCTCAGAAGCTCAAGTGGTTGAATGTTTTAG
This sequence comes from Nomascus leucogenys, assembly GCF_006542625.1. Lineage (NCBI taxonomy): Eukaryota > Metazoa > Chordata > Mammalia > Primates > Hylobatidae > Nomascus > Nomascus leucogenys. The sequence goes on along the minus strand of NC_044396.1, from coordinate 94,702,699 downwards.
CCTCAGAATCATTTTCCCTAAGCCCTCTCAGGTGGAGCCCCGCTGTACCAGACGCCACAGCACAGCTCTGTGAGGCTTTGTCTCTTCACTGTTTCTGGGGCTGCTGAGGCCCCTGGGAAGCCCTGGAGCTTGTCAGGGCAGAGTGCGAAAGTCTCCAGTCCCGTTTAAATGCCCCCCCCACAAGCCTATATCTGTGAGCACCGGGCCGGAGCCACTCCCTGTCTTCTCACAGTGCCCCTACAAGTTGCAGCCTCAGTTCTCCAGTGGCTAGCGGGGCAGCAGGTGCTGTGACATATGGTTTGGGACCTCTGTGGCTGCTTCCAGCCTGCTGATAGAACCTCTTTCCACCACTGCCTTCACCTTTGGGGTGGCACCTGAGTGCTCAGGCCTGAGGGCGCTCCTTTGTCCTCACTTGGGACAGGCAGCCTCCAATCTGGGCGCTCCCATCCCTCGGGATGCCCAGGAGAGGCCATACTTTCAGGGTGGCATGGTGAATTCAGGGGTTAGGATGGGTAGGTGGTCTTTCAGCCCCTTCTGCCTTGGGGTTGGTTTACAGAACACCTGTCCTGCCTGTGCCAACCTGGCCCTCTGTGGGCACCCCAGGCACACTGTCCTGGAAGTTGTTTGTCTCCTGCATAGGAGAGTCTAGAGCAGACCTTGCCCTGGGCCTGTCTGTGCATGGCTGAGCATGCGATGGAGATGACTTGGGCCGCCCCTGACGCTGCAGGCCACCGTTCTTATCCAATGGGCCAAGTGATTGATTGCTAGTGGTGGGTTGATTGGCAGAAAGGAAGTTGCAGCCCCTGCCCACGGCTTCCCCAGCTCGTTGGGGTTGGAGGACTGTCATCAGTTGTCCCCAGTTAAAGTCCATTTGGAGGAGGTTCAGGGTCCCAGTGGCTGGATGTGCTTCTGGAGGAACAGGGTTTGAGGCAGGGGTTTGCAGAAGGTGTAGACTGCATCCATTCTTGGGAGGCTGTGGCACAAGGCAGCGAAACTTGGGACAAATCAAGACCCATCCACACTGCACCTCAGGGACTTCACCTCATGCCCCATATAAATGTGCTTATTGGGGGGCCGGGTGTGGTGGCTCCTGCCTGAAATCCCAGCACTCTGGAAGGCCAAGGCAGGCGGATCACTTTAGTTCAGGAGTTTGAAACCAGCCTGGGCAACATAGGGAGACCCCATCTCTGCAGAAAATAAAAGAAAATGAGCCAGGTGTGGTGGTGTGTGCCTGTAACCCCAGCTACTCAGGAAGCCGAGGCGGGAGGATCCCCAAGCCCAGGAGTTCGAGGCTGCAGTGAGTTATGGCCTCTGCACTCCAGCCTGGGTGACAGAGTGAGAGACCTTATCTCTAAAAAAAAAAAATAAATAAAATGTGCTTTGGGGTCAGGCGTGGAGATGAGGGTCGGGGAGGTCATGAGGTAGGTAGGGGTCAGGATGTGGACAGTCGTGGGCTGGTGGGTGTGGCAGCCGTGAGGGGTGGGTGCTGGCCTGGGAGGCAGGGCGTGGGCACGGCTTCTGCACTTCTGCTGCTTACCCAGCCCCCTCTGGGTTCGAGAACTCTCCTTGACAATGGCTGAGCTCTCGGGCACTGCGTTGGACTCAGCTGCCTGCTGGGAGGCTGGGGAGAATGGACCTGTGAGACCTTGTTTGTCCTCTTCCCCGCCCAGCTCCTGTGGACCTCAGGCCTGGTTGTCTGCAGGGCCAGGAGCTGCAGCTATGGCAGCCACCAGCCTCCCACATGAGCCCCAGCTTCCGGCCCCACACGCCCACTCCTTTGCCCGTGTGGTCTCAGCTCCAGCCTCCGTTTCCACACATGGACCCTCAGACCTTACACATCTGTTGTTTCCCTTGCAGGGCAGTGATGATGACATGAAATGAGGTGGGGTCACTCCTGTTTAGAGATGAGACCGGGGCCCGGCGGGGGCAGGTGTGAAGCTGCTGAGGCAGAGGGAGACCCAGGGCTACCTGCTCCTGATGACCAGCCTCATGTTCTCCACTGCTCACTCCCTGCCATTCACCAGCTGCATGACCTTGAGCAGTGCCCTCAACTGTAAACAGAGGTGAAAACACTCCTTTACCAGCTTTTTTAGGGGCCACTCTTGTTTGAGGCCTTGAACCTCCTTTCAGTTCTGTGATGGTCCTGAGCCTCTGAATCTGGGCATGGCCCCTGCTCGGTCCTGGTCTCAAAGGCAGCACGATGGCCTCCCTGCTCAGGCCCTGCACCCAGGGGCAGATCCTGGGAGGCCCACTGGCCATGGCTGGGCCCTATCGCAGAGAGCCTGTCAGCATGGCCATTTCCACACCCAGGCTGGCTGGCAAGCAAGCTACGCAGTGCTCAAGGGCCCTCTATGTCTGCAGGTAGCCCCATCCCACACAGGCCAGGATCGTTGGGCCTTCTTAGTAACCAAAGGAACTGAGGTCCAGAGCAGGGAATGTGTTACCCAGTGTCAGAGCATGGTCTGCTGTGGGGTCAGGTGTCTTGCCCTGGTCCTAAGCCACCCCAAGCCAAGGCAAGTCCCTGGGCCCATTTCCTCTTGAGGTCTTGGGTTCCCTATTTCTGATGTGTGTGAAAGGAAGGCCTGTCCTCTGGGGTGGCCATGAGGCTCAGTGGGAGGAGCTGCCAGGCTTGAGCCAGGACTTGGCACCTGGCCAGCCTTTTTTCTATTTCATTGTACCTCGATGGGCTGTCAATTCTGAAGAGAAAAAATACACTAGGAATCCATTCTTCCTCCGCCATTCTCCCTGGCAGAGGGAAGTGACTACACCCCTATGGTGTAGACATACTGATGCTCCTCCACGAAGCAGCAAAGTTCTGTTGTTTCAGGAGACTGTGGGCCTTGAGGATGTGGTAGTGACCTCACCAGAGGAGTTGGCAATTCCTAAGTGCTGCCTGGAGGCCTCTACAGAGACATAATGTTGGAGAACTTCTGCCACATGGCAGTGCTGGGTAAGACCCCTCTGTCCCCACCAGTGCCCTTGAGGTTATGGGTGTTGGTGGGTCTGTGGCCTCCATCTCCATGACGATGGTGTTAAGGACTGCATGTTTGTGTCCCCCCCAAAGTTTATATGTTGAAACCATGACCCCCAGGAGGGTGGTATTAGGAGGTGGGGCCTTTGGGAGGTGACTAGGCTTAGGTGAGGTTGTGAGGGTGGGGCTACCTGATGAGATGGAGTCCTTATAAGAAAAGGAAGGAACTAGAGCAAGGTCACTTTCTGCTGTGTGAGCATGCAAGAAAACTGCCATCTTCAAGCTGGGCGCAGTGGCTCACGCCTGTAATCCCAGCACTGGAAGGCCAAGGCATTAGGATTGCTTGAGTCTAGGAGTTCAAGACCAGCCTAGGCATGATAAGACCTTACTGCTAAAAAAAAAAAAAGAAATAAAATAGAAAACTGCCATCTGCAAATGAGAAAGCCTTCGGCCGACACCAGACTGCCAGTGCTTTTGATATTGGACTTTCAGTCCCCAGATCTGTGAGAAATTAATTTCTGTTGTTTAAGCCACCTAGCCTGTGGTATTTTGTTATAGCAATCCAAACTGACTGAGACAGGCAGTAAGGAGAGAACAGAGGTCTGCTTCAGGTCCAGACAGTTCTGCCATTGCCCCTGACTCCTCAGTGCCAGTCATGGGCCAGGCCCCTGGGGGACTTGGAGTGAGTGAAACATGCACCTATTATTAAGGTTCACCTGGTCTAGAAGGGGAGGCAGACCCACACTGCCCATCATGACCCAGACAGAGGCGATAAATATGCAGCACCTCATGGCCAGGGCCTGGGGGATTCCCACCATACCCTACCCAGCGCCAATAACAGAGGGACCCCGGAGTTGTGTACACAAGATAGCAGTTTAGTGCTTGCACACATACTAGTTGAGAAAGGAAATCAGGGCTGATGAAACAGCTCAAATGTCTGGCAGAGCCAGGCTCCTCCTGCCATGATACAGTTTGGATGTTTATCCCTTTCTAATCTTATATGGAAATTTGATCCCTAGTGTTGAAGGTGGGGCCTGGTGGGAGATGTTCCTGTTATCGGGATGGATCCTTCATGAATAGCCTGGTGCCATCTTTGTGGTAACAAGTGAGTTCTCACTTGATTAGTTTCTATGAGAACTGTTTGTTAAAGAGTCTGGTGGCACCTCCCTCCCTTCTTCTTCCTTCTCTTGCTATGTGATGCTGCTGCCCTTTGCCTTCCATCATGAGTGGAAGCTCCCTGAAGTCCCCACCAGAAGGAAATGCTGGCACTGTGCTGCTTGTACAGCCTGCAGAACTGTGAGCCAAATAAACCTCTTTATAAATTACTCAGCCTCATATGTTACTTTATAACCATGCAAACAGACCAAGACATGCCATGTGTATTTCATGAAGGGAGCCAGAGGGTTGAAGATGTTACAGGACACCTGCTGTAATCCCCACCACTGTGTCTGCCTCCAGAAAGCACACCACTTCTGCTCCTGTCCCTCGAGCCAGGTCCCAGTCATATAAGTACAACTAGTTACAAGGGGTCTGGGTAGCATGGTTGTAGAGGATGGGTGAGTGAGTATAGGACTCATCTAGCAGTGCAAGTCAGCCCAGGTCTTGTGCCTTCATGCCCTCTCCAGCAATTATGTCCGAGCTCCCCCAATCTCTGCAAGGAGAGAGCAGAGGTTCCAGCCTGCTTCAGGTCCAGGCAGTTCTGTGGGCTTCGCGGATGTGGCAGTGACTTCACTAAAGGAGTTGGGAATTCCTAAGCCCTCCCCAGAGGCTTCCACAGAGACATAATGTTGGAGAACTTCTGCCTCATGGCAGTGCTGGGCACAGGACAGATTTATGAGGTGAGCTCAGGGTGTGAGGGATGAAGGCAGGCAACAACTCTTAGTGGGCCTCACCTGTAGAGTGGGGGGGTCTACACTGAGAAGCAAGCCCAGAAAACCTGGGATTGCTGATTCCCCTCCCACCAAACACTCAGCTCCCAAAGTTGGGGAGATACAACATTGTCCCCACCCCAAACAGCAGAGCAACTGGAGAAACAGGCCATAGAACAGAGAGCTCCACATTGCTCCCCACAGGAACTGACTTCATTTGTAAGGGTGTGAAGTTCAAGCCTAAGGGTGCTCTCAAAAACAGTGGAAGTGATAGAGAAAGGCAGCTGTGGTAAATCAGTAGATTTATTGGAGATATATGCCAAAAATATAGTCTGGCTAGTAAAAGTATCACAAACACTAACTTCAGGAACTATGCCTTCAAAGGAGCCCAAATTTGATTGGATTAACCTGTGAAGCAGTTTATGTCCAGGGCAGCATTTAAAACAGTAGAACAATCAGCTGATTATTAGTGGAGCTTATTAGCTGGATGTGGTCAGGGAAAACAAAGAGCTTTGCAACACTTTCAAACCACTGTCATCCAGGGTGACTGAGGGCATAACCTAGGCTGTGCTCCTGAGGAGAAAAACTGAGATGCAGTCAGAGGCTCTGGGATGTGGGGTGGGAAATAGATGCCACTAAAATAGTCTAGCTGGTCACTAAGCAAAGAAAGTAGGAAAATAGTCCTAGATTGCGTTGGCTAGTATCCAGAATTGCTGCAATAGGTTACCTACGATGTCTACTCTTCAACAGATAATTATGAGGCATGCAAAGAAACAGGAAAGTATGGCCCATACACTGGGGAAAAGGGCAGGTAATAGAAACTGCTTATGTAGAGCAAGATGCTGGATTTAAAAGAAAAAGGTTTCAAAGTGGCCATCATAAATATGGTCTAAGAACTAAAGGACGTTATGATTAAAGAACTAAAGGTGATAAAACTAAAGGAAGGTGTGAGCCAATATTGCCTCAAATGGAGATTAAGAAGGTAGAAATTATATGTTTTGTATCAAAAAACAAAAAAGACAGGCTTGGTGCAGTGACTCACATCTGTAATCCCAGCAGTTTGGGAGGCTGAGGCAGGAGGATCATCTGAGTCCAGGAATTCGAGACCAACCTGGGGCAACATAGTGAGAACTTGTCTTTACAATTTTTTTTTTTTTTTTAAATTAACCAGTGTGGTGGCACACATCTATAGTCCTAGCTACTCAGGAGGCTGAGGTGGGAGGATTGCTTGAGCCTGGGAGGTCAAGGCTGCAGTGAGCTGTGATAGTGTCACTGCATTTCAGCCTGAGTGACAGAACAAGGCCCTGTCTCAAAATAAATGAAAAGAACCAGATGAAAATTCTGGAGTTGAAAAGTACAATGACTGAAATGAAAAATTCACTAGGCAAGCTGAGCTCAACAGTAGATTTCAACTGGCAGAAGAAAGAATTAGTGAACTTGAGGATAGAGTAATAGAAACTATGCAATCCAAAGAACAGAGTAAAAAGAGTGAAGAAAAGAGCCTTGGAGAAATGTGTGATACCACACGAATTGCACCAACATACACTTGGAGAACCAGAAGAGAGGAGGGACAGAAGGGAGCAGAAAAAATGTTTAAAGAAATAATGGCTGAAAAATCCCCAAATTTTTTGAAAAATGTTAGCCTACAAGTCCAAGAGGCTCAATGAAATCTAAGTAGGATAACCAAAAAGATCCACAAATAGACGCATTATAGTAAAATTGCTGGAAGCCAAAGAGAAAATCTTGAAAACAGAGAAAAATGATTTATCACTTACAAAGGAACCCCAGTAAGATCAACAGCTGACTTCTCATCAGAAACAATGGAGGCCAGAAGGTAGAGGGATAATATATTCAGAGTGCTCAAAACAAACAAAAAACAAACAAAAAAAACTATTAACTAAGAATCCTATGTCCACCAAACTAGCTTTCAGAAATTTAAGCAGCTGAACATGGTGACTCACGCCTGTAATCCCAGCACTTTGGGAGGCTGAGGCAGATGGATCACCTGAGGTCAGGAGTTCAAGACCAGCATGGCCAACATGGTGAAACCCTGTCTACTAGCCTGGCATGGTGGCATGTGCCTGTAATCCCAGCTACTTGGGAGGCTGAGGCAGGAGAATTGCTTGAACCCAGGTGGTAGAGGTTGCAGTGAGCCGAGATTGGGGCCAATGCGCTCCAGCCTGGGCAACAGAGTGAGACTGTCTCAGTCAATCAATCAATCAATCAATAAGCAAGCAATTTAAAGATGATCCCAGATACTACATACAAAAGCCAGGAGAATTTGTTGCTAGCAGGCCCACCTTATGAGAAAGACGAAAGGAAGTCTTTCAGGCTGAAAGCAAATGACCCCAGAAGGTAATTTAAATCCACATTAAAAACAACACTTGCAGGGGTACTTCTATCATTGTATAAAACAGTATAAGTGCACATTTCTTCTTTCTTAATTGATTTAAAAAGCAATTGTATAAAACAATATGGGTATAACATTGTTGGGCCTATCACATATAGAAATATAATGTGTTTGTCAATAATAACCCAAAGGAGATAGGTGGAAGCAAAATAATCTGGCTAGGAAGTAAGTCCAGTTAGTAACTCAAATTCACAGAACAGATAGAGAACCAGAAACGATAAAAAGGAAAGTTAAGGTAACAAAAGCTATAAATATGTATTTGGTCTTCTTTTGTCTCCCAGCTTCTTCAGAAAGCTTGACATTACATAAGAATAATAACAACATACTGCTGGGTTTGTAACATTTAGAGATGTGATATGTATAACGATAATACCACAGAAGGGAAAAGGGGACGGAGCTGCACAGGAGCTGCATTTCTGTCTCTCACTGGAATTAGCGCAGATCCACAGTAGGTTCTGATAAAATGTGAATGGTGATCCCTAGAACAACCACTAAAGAAATAATTCAAAAAATAGAGTGAAGAAATCATTAAATTAAAACGCTACATTGGAAAATACCCAGTGTAAAAGCAGCAAAGGAGGAAGAGAGGACCCAAGACGACAGGAGGCAGAACACACTTAGTGGGGCCTGTGCTGTCCACATTCTGGTGGCACTTAACTCATCTAATCTTCCTGACACCTGGCTGATCACTAGTGCCATCCGCGTTGTACAGATGAGCACTTGAGGCTCAGGAGCAGCAGGGATGGTCAGGGACACAGAGTTTGGAGTCCAGAGCCATTTTACTCCACAGCCCAGGATCTCACTGCATCCCTTCCCCTGCCTGTTGCCTGTGATTCCCCACTTTTCTTGGCCTCTGGAGGCATCTGCCTTGGCTGTGTCTGCCAGCCTCCTGCTGTGCTGAGCTGGATGCGCCTGGGGTGCTGCTGTGTCCTGCTTTCCCTGGGCTGTCCTGGAGGCACCTGTTGTCCTGGAACAATTACTAATAACACCCCTTTCACTCTCAAGAATGTCTGAATCGTGTGGGGCCACTCTTCAGGGCCCAACCTTCACACAGTGCCTAACACATGGTGTCTGTGGGGTGTCAGCTCTTCAGGGGCCCCAGGCCAGCGGTCACAGCAAGGTCACCACCAGAGGACATTGAATGGTGCCACCTCTGAAGTCAGTGCTGGCCCCCAGGGTCTCTGTGTTTGCAGTAACCTGGAGCAGCCCTTGGTGGGGAAGTAGAACTGGCACTACTAGGACCCATTTCAAGGGGGCATGCAAAGGCAGAGAGGGATCCAGCCTGGAGGTGGTCACCTGAGGGCAGCCCCCATGGCTCCAGCTGTGGCTTGAGAAGCCCACGAAGCCACCATAGGAGGCTGAGCAGGGGAGGCCTCCTCAAAGCCACCTTGAGGCAGGCAGAGCCTCAGAAGGGACCCCGAGGCTGGCAGGGCAAGGAGCTTCTGCAGTTGACCTTCTCCAGAGGTGCAGCTCTCTACTGAGAGAGGCACCTCAGTTGGGAGGCCTGGGTCTTCTGCTTACTCTCGGCCTCATCTTCACTGGGGAGGGCCTGGGGCAGCTCAAGGCTCTCGGCTGCAGCAAATCAGCACCCAGGAGGCTGCGCCCCTTGACCCTTGAGCGGGGGGGTGGCTGGGGGCTTGGGCAGGGCGCCTGGGCAGGACAGCATTAAGCAGGTGGCACCTGCACTGGCTGTGCCTGACTCTGGGGTGGGGAGGACTCCAGATGCCCAGTGAGAGAGCTGAGCCAGCCAGGGAGGGCCCAGGAAGGTCAGGTGGGCTCTGCCAGCTGAGGAGGGCTGGTGGGAGTCTGTGCTCCTGAGCGCTGGGTACAGCCCTCTTCTTTGAATTGCCTGCTCTGGGGTAACCCTGGGGGTGGGGTGACAGGATCCCATCAAGACACAGGGACCACATTGGCCTCCAGCCTGGGCGCCTCACAAACATTCCTTGCTCAGCAGAATCAGGCTGGACCCTTAGCAAGGAGTGGCTGGAGTCTGGCTGGAGAGGGAAGACATCAGCGGGGAGGGAGCCAGGGCCTGTCACATCTTTCCTCTGGCCACTGTCCTGATCTTTGTAAGCCCAGAATCTCCCCTTCCCTGAAGGGAGGCCAGCACCCCAGGAGGGCAGCAGGTGTGCTGTGAGGGTTGGAGTAGTGTGAGAGTTCAGGGTACACTAGAATGGCCATGGACACCATGTGGGGGGTGCTCTGTGCTGGGCCGCAGAGCAGTGTCCTTCCTGTTGCTCCTCCCCTGCAGTTTCACCCGACCTTGTGGTTTATTCGGTTTGATACCAATCAGCAGACCCTGCAGGGTGGAGGCTCCCAGGCTTCTCAGTCCCACCACTCTCATGTGCCAGTCAGCCCCACTGTAACTGCCCAATGAGTTCTTCTTGCCCACTGCCAAGATAGAGCCAATTTACCAAGACGGGAATTGCAATAGAGAAAGAGTTGAATATACATAAAGCCAGCTAAATGGGAGACTGGAGTTTTCTTATTACTTAAATCAGCCTCCCCTAAAATTCAGAGGTGAGAATTTTTCAAGGACAGTTTTGTGGGCAGGGGCCTAGGGAATGGGTGCTTCTGATTGGTTGCGGGTGCAATCATAGGGGTGTAGAAAAGGTCCTTGTGCACTGATTCCACTTTTGGGTGAGAGCTACCAAGGAGCTGCTGGTCTGCTGGTCCTGGTAGAGCCATCTGGTGTCAGCAATGCAAAAGTGTGTCCAGGCACAGTGGCTCACACTTGTAATCCTAGCACTTTGGGAGGCTGAGGCAGGAGGAATGCTTGAGCCCAGGAGCTTGAGACCAGTCTGGGCAACATAGACTTCTTCTCTACAAAACATTAAAAAAATAAAAAGCCAGGAGTGGTGGCACATCCCTGTGGTCTCAGGTACTTGGGAGGCTGAGGCAGGAAGACTGCTTGAGCCCAGGAGGTCAAGGCTGCACTGCGCCGTGATTCTGCCACTGCACTCCAGCCTGGGTAACAGAATGAGACCCTGTCTGAAAATACATCTTAAAAGGCCAATCCTAGGTTCTACAATAGTGATGTTATCTGCAGGAGTAATTGGAGAAGTTGAAGATCTTGTAACCTCTGGGACAAGAGTTATCGTACATCTTAGCAGAATCCAGGCCCCTCTCATCCTCTTAACTTGGTGGCCTTTCATTAGTATTACAAGGGTGGTTTAGTTGTGGGAAGGGCTATTATCATTTAAATTACAAACTAAATTTCTCCCAAAGTTAGCTTGGCCCGTTCCCAGAAGTGATCAAGGGCAGTTTGGAGGTTAAAGGCAAGATGGAGTTCGTTAGGTCAGATCTCTTGCACTTAAAATTTTTGCAAAGGTCATCTCTTCACCATGGTCTGCCTGCTGATGGATGTGGCCCAAGCCAGGCCTGTGGGGAGCTGCTGCATACCCCTCTGCAGTGTGGGGTACCTGGCCAGTCTGGGCCGGTACTGGGGCCTGCACAGAGGGGTGTAAAAAATGAATGAACATCATCAATTTTTGGAACCCTGGAAATGACATTGAGCCTAGAAGGAAATGTGGCTGTGTGACATAACCGTGCAGCATGCAGCTGCAGCTTCCACTTCTCCAGCTATAGGTCACCTCTCTTTTTCTTTTTTTCTTGTTCTGTAAATTGATTATGTGAAAGGAAAATATACTGGGGCTCCAAATCACTAAGCTAAAGGGAAAAGTCAAGCTGAGAACTGCTTAGAGCAGTTATTACTTAAATCAGCCTCCTCTAAAATTCAGAGGTGAGGATTTTTCAAGTTTGGTGGGGAGGGGCCTATGGAATGGGCCCCTCCCTGCCTCCCATTCTATTCAAAGTCACCCCTCTGCTCATGGAGATAAATGCGTATCTTATTCCCTTCTTTGGAAAAGCTAATCAGAAACTCAAAAGAATGCAACCATTTGTCTCTTATCTACCTATGACCTGGAAGCCCCTGCCCCACTTTGAGTTGTCCTGCCTTTCCAGACTGAGCCAATGTTTGTCTTACATATGTTGATTGAAGTCTCATATCTGCCTAAAATGTAGAAAACCAAACTGTGCTCTGACCACCTCGGGCACATGTCATCAGGACCTCCTGAGGGTGTGTCATGGGCGTGTGTCCTCAACCTTGGCAAAATAAACTTTCTAAATTAACTGAAACTTGTCTCAGATTTTCTGGGATCACATTTTGGTAATCACAAAGGGATTCTGAGTGGAGGTGCCCCTGACCTTTGAAAAAATCTCCTATGAGTGCTTAGTACCAGCTCAAGTTATCTTTATGGCTCAAACCAATAGGGCAATTTACTGAGGCCTGGAAGCACCCCCTCCAGAGAATCCCTGATCTCCCAAAATTTGGTTGAGATTTAACGTTTATTTTGTTGTACAACTCCCGCCACCCCCCCCCCCCTTTTTTTGGAGTTTTACTTGTTTCCAACACAAGACAGGCAAGTTTTTTTCTGCTTCTATGACGATGGAAGGCAGGTAACTCCTTTATGGAGTTTGAGCTCATTTCCAACAGGGAAGATGAGGGTTTTTTTCCTGCTTCTAGGATGGTGGAGAGCAGTCTTCAGCCTGAGATCCATCCCTAGGTAAGTAACTGAATTGGGGTTTGTCTTGGCTAAAGTTAAAATTAACAGCCAGCTGGTCTTAATTTCTCCTTACTGTTAGAGCACTCAGTAATGATATAAGTTGTGCAATCATTTGTTTTGCTTTGCTCTTTGTTGTTGTTTGTTTCTGTTTTTGTTGTTTCAGTCTTTTTCCCCTTGGGTTTGACCAACTCTATCTGACTTTATCAAATCTGAAGGAAAGTTTCAAATTATGGGGAACAAGGCCTCTGAAGTGGCTAAATTCCCACCAAAAAAAAAAAAAAAAAGATTGATTTTTGATTTTCACTGCTTAAGGGGCTTTATTTACATAACAAGACCACCTTTTTGCTAGCCAGGCCAAACTGAAAGCAATGGCTGTTACCCCACACTGCAGTTCAATGCCTAAGGTTCTGCCTTCCTTTTTTTTTTTTTTCCAGCATGACAGCTGGGTTTGGTTCCTAAATCAAGTCCTTTCTGGTTTGATACTTGGTACTTCTGAAATAGCAGCAATTTGTCCTAGCTGAAATATGGTAATGAGATTTTAAAACTTTTTCTTTTAAAGGAGCTCAATGGTTAAAAGTCAGATAAATTAAAGCTAACATCCAAAATGTGTGTATGTGTGTGTTTTTAAAGGACCTTCATGTTTTTGTTTTTGTTTTTTTCCTCTCCTAGAACCTTGTCTTTTATTTGAACAAAGGTTTTTTTCTTCGCAGTTGATTCAATTCTAGTTTCTTCATTTACTTCTGCTGTCTCTCCTTTCTCTTGCACCCTCTGCTGCACAGGGGACCTAAAATAGTTTATAATAGCGTGGAGTTCCTTAAAGAAAATGGAGAAGGTGCTAGACTCCTTCTGGGGGAGAAATCTCTGTTTTTCCTTATGGAACCCCAAGAATTGAAACAGACAAGTTTGTTTCAGTCCTTAAACCATTTAATTTTGTATTGTGTACCTGATTTTTTAAACTAAAATATTATTGCAACAGAGACTACCCTTGTTTTTTAAGGAGACTGTAGTTTAGACACTTAGAAATGTGTTTGTATTAGTCAATTTTCACGCTGCTGATAAAGACATGCCCGAGACTGGGCAATTTACAAAAGAAAGAGGTTTCATGGACTTACAGTTTTGCATCCCTGGGGAGCCCTCATGATGATGGTGGAAGGCAAGGAGGAGCAAGTCACATCTTACATGGATGGCAGCAGGCAAAGAGAGTTTGTGCAGAGAAACTCCCATCTTTAAAACCATCAGATCTCTGGAGACTTATTCACTATCATGAGAACAAGACAGGAAAGACTGACCCTGTGATTCAGTTACCTCCCACCAGGTTCCTCCAATGACATGTGGGAATTGTGGGAGTTACAATTCAAGGTGAGATTTCGGTGGGACACAGAGCCAAACCATATCATTCCACCCCTGGCCCCTCCCAAATCTCATGTCCTCACATTTCAAAACCAATCATGCCTTTCCAACAGTCTCCCAGAGTCTTAACTCACTTCAGCATTAACTCAAAACTCCACAGTCCAAAGTCTCATCTGAGACAAAGCAAGTCCCTTCTGCCTATGAGCCTGTAAAATCAAAAGCAAGTGAGTTACTTCCTAGATACAATGGGGGTACATGCATTGGGTAAATACAGCCATTTCAAATGGGAGAAATTGGCTGAAACAAAGGGGCCACAGGCCCTGTGCAAGTTTGAAATCCAGTGGGACAGTCAAATGTTAAAGCTCCAAAATGATCTCCTTTGACTCCATTTCTCACATCCAGGTCATGCTGATGCAAGAGGTGGGTTCCCATGGTCTTGGGCAGCTCCACCCTTGTGGCTTTGCAGGGTACAGCCTCCCTCCCGGCTGCCTTCATGTCTGTGGCTTTTCCAGGTGCACAGTGCAAGCTGTCAGTGGATCTACCATTCTGGGGTCTGGAGGATGGTGGCCCTCTTCTCACAGCTCCACTAGGTGATGCCCCAATAGGAACTCTGCATGGGGGCTCTGATCCCATATTTCCCTTCCACACTGCCCTAGCAGAGGGTTTCCATGAGGGCCCTGCCCCTGCAGCAAACTTCCGCCTGGGCATCCAGGCATTTCCATACATCTGAAATGTAGGCAGAGGTTCCCAAACTTCAATTCTTGAATTCTGTGGACTCACAGGCTCAACACCATGTGAAAACTGCCAAGGCTTGGGACTTGCACACTCTGAAGCCACGGCCTGAGTTCTATGTTGGCCCCTCTCAGCCAGCCATGGCCAGAGTGGCTGGGATGCAGGGCACCAAGTCCTTAGGCTGCACACAGTATGGCAACCCTGGGCCTGGCCCATGAAACCACTTTTTCCCCTAGGCCTCTGGGCATGTGATGGGAGGGGCTGCTGTGAAGACCTCTGACATGCCCTGGAGACATTTTCCCCATTGTCTTGGGGATTAACATTCAGCTCCTTGTTACTTATGCAAATTTCTGCAAGTGGCTTGAATTTCTCCTCAGAAAATGGGATTTTCTTTTCTATCACATTGTCAGGTTGCAAATTTTCCAAACTTTTATGCTCTCTTTCCCTTATAAAACTGAATGCTTTTAACAGCACCCAAGTCATCTCTTGAATGCTTTGCTGCTTAGAAATTTCTTCTGCCGGATATCCTAAATCATCTCTCTCAAGTTCAGAGTTCCTTACATCTCCAGGGCAGGAGCAGAATGCCACCAGTCTCTTTGCTAAAATATAACAAGAGTCACTTTGCTCCAGTTCCCAACTAGCTCCTCATTTTCATCTGAGGCCACCTCAGCCTGGACATCATTGTCCATATTACTATCAGCATTTTGGGCAAAGCCATTCAGCAAGAGTCCAGGAAGTTCCAAACTTTCCCACGTTTCCCTGGCTTCTTCTGAGCCCTCCAAACTGTTCCAACTCCTGCCTTTTACCCAGTCCAAAGTTGCTTCCACATTTTCGGGTATCTTTTCAGCAGTGCCCCACTCTACTGGTACCAATTTACTGTATTAGTCCATTTTCATGCTGCTGATAAAGACATACTCCAGACCGGGAAATTTACAAATGAAAGAGGTTTAATGGACTTACAGCTCCACATGGCTGGGGAGGCCTCACAATCATGGTGGGAGACAAGGAGGAGCAAGTCGTGTGTGACGTGGATGGCATCAGGCAAAGAGAGAGAGCTTGTGCAGGGAAACTCCCATTTTTAAAACCATCAAATCTCATGAGAGTTACTATCACGAGAACAGCATGGGAAAGATCTGCCTCATGATTCAATTACCTCCCACCAGGTTCATCCCATAACATGTGGGAATTGTGGGAGTTGCAATTCAAGATGAGATTTGGGTGAGGACATAGCCAAACCTATGAAAATTTGGTTGAGATTTAACATTTATTTTGCTGTACAACTCCCACCGCCCCCCCTTCATTTTTTCTTAATGAATAATTTTTTTCATTAAGAAAAAATTTTTTAAGTGCACTGTAAAAGCATCATGTGGTCTAGTCTCATAGTCATTCTCCCTTTGTGGAGACCCAGGATTCAGTGTGGGCTCTGTCTAGAGCTCAGAGATCCAGTCAAGAACATAGGTAATCTTTAAACAAAAGTTGTCTCCTTACACAATCATATGATAGATTTCTATAAATTTTATGTTTGATTTGGCATGCATCTTTAATCTCCCTTAGCACCACCAGGCTTTTTCTGTCTATACCTTGAGATGTAAATTCTGCCATTTGATTTTTCATCTATGAGTCATTTCCTTCGATATGCAAACTTAAGGCTATTTAATTGACAACTGCCAGGGTAATAAAACCGGTTATCAAGAGCTTGCAAGTCTAAGATAAAGGAAAAAAAGGAGGTCTTAGGAATCTACAAGATGTACTTCTATTGGTATGACTAATATGACCATGTGTTATATACACAATGTTTCACTATTGAAAATATATAAAAGAGCTCTGATTAATTGGCTTAAGAAAATAAAAGCACTTGAATCAAATACTTTATCAGGAAAAAAGAAAATACTAATCAAACCTTTTTTGAAGTTTATGTAACTTAAGTAAAATCTTTAATAAATAAGCTGGCTTTAAAATTATTGGTAAAGTAATATTAGAAATGTCTTGAGAATTGCCAGCATACATTTTTGTTTGCATTTTTAAAGCAATTTTATACTTCTCCCTGCCAAATACTATAAGGTGTCAAAATTTGGCATAGGGGTTACAAAACTATAAACCAAGCCCAAAACAATGATTTTTTGCTTGTGTAATCTTTAATAAGACATTGATATTGATTTAATAAAAACAGCTACATCTTGAATTTAGCAAGATTACCATTAACTTCTAATCTTGTGGTTTTAGGTGGTCTAGTCCACAGCTAGTAGGGTTTGTTATCATCTTTGTTTTAAAGCTAAACTATAAGTTCCTCCCAATGTTAGTTTGACCTACACCCAGGAATGAAAAAGGACAGCTTGGAGGTTCAAGGCAAGATGGAGTCAGTTAGGTCAAATCTTTTTCACTGTGTTAGTAATAATTTTGCAGTGGCAGTTCTGTAACTTTAAATGATGACTATTGTAGTTTTCATAAATAATTTAGGTGAACAATTAAAATAATTAGGTAAATGTAGTGGGATAAATACTTGTAGGCAAACTCATCTAAAGTTAAATAATAGATATTTCATTATTTGGGTATTTTCCAATAAAAAATATAGGAAAACAGTCTTTCTAAGAAAAAGTGTGTCCTTTTAAAAGAAGGTGAGCAATTTTTCTCTCATTCAAAGCTTATTTAAAGGTCATGCATAAAACAAGGTAAAAGAAACCAGGAAATAGATGTAAAGAAAGTTATAAAAATAAAAGAGTTTTACTTTGGTAAGAAAGCTTAAAGAGAAATAATTTTATATGAGACAGAATCCTGTATGGTCAATTTAGTCCTACAGTAAAATGAGTGGTTGTTTATAACAGAGGGATATTCAGGTCAACCCAAAAAGTCCAAGCATGTCATGAATGGTCTGTGTAAGTCAGAATAAGAGGATGTATCTTTTTTCTTTTTTTGAGACGGAGTCTTGCTCTGTCACCCAGGCTGGACTGCAGTGGTACGATCTTGGCTCACTGCAAGCTCTGCCTCCTGGGTTCACGCCATTTTCCCGCCTCAGCCTCCTGAGTAGCTGGGACTACAGGCACCTGCCACCATGCCTGGCTAATTTTTTTGTATTTTTATTAGAGACGGGGTTTCACCATGTTAACCAGGATGGTCTCGATCTCCTGACCTCGTGATCTGCCCATCTCGGCCTCCCAAAGTGCTGAGATTACAGGCGTGAGCCAACACGCCCAGCCTAAGAGGATGTATTTTTTTAAAAACCAAAAACTTTTATGTGGTCAAGTTTTCATACTATTATTAAGTTTTGGTTTGCTTAGAAAAAAACTGAGATTAATGTTTTTTAAAATTAAAGTTATTACATCCATGTATCTCTCTGTATGTGCATTTAAAGTACTTGTGACATTGAGTTTCAGGGTTTTGACTCCTGGATCTAAAAAGAACACCAAGTCCTGCTAAATTTTAAACACTGACAGGAATTAAAGCTCCATCTTCAGACCCAGTAGAAGATGCCATTCAAAATAAACTGCATTCCTGAGACATAGGGCCAGAAATTAAAGCTGTTCAACTCCTCAAGGCCCAGGGACTATCATGAAGAGGTGGGTGTGTGAGATTGTAAGGGCTGATTTTGAGAGATAAAATAAGCTGTTTCTCTATAAATAAATCATTAATGTCAAAAGCACACTGATGCAAGACCAGCATATGGACCCCTGTGTCAGATTAACAAGGTTTTCTGGAAGCATTAACTGACTCCTTAATTAATTAAGGCTATAAAGTTTATAAAAGGCTTATGAAAATTATATCTTATTATGGTCAAGATTAAAATTTTATAAATTGTTTATAAAATTTTGAAAAACAAATGTAATTGGCTACATGTTGTTTTTATTAGGGTTTATTCTTTGGAAAATTCAGTTTTCTCTGAAAGAAGGAAGATTTTCACCTTTTTTGAAATCCTCGAGTTAGCACTTTGGTTAAATGAACGACTTATTTTACAATAACCTGTGATATCAAGTGTTTTAAACCTTTGATATTTGACAAACTTTCAAAATCAAATTATAAATTATGTCTTTTTCTGACCTAATTAATCCTTTAAGATATTAAGTTCCATAAAGTCCAAAAATGACATAATTTGTCTTATTTGGTATAAAAATTATATAGGAAGTGTTGTCAAATATGAAATGGTGTTTGGGTTTCTTTGGGCTGTGTTTGTATAAATATGTTATTGGTATGTGTTCCCAAATCATAGGAAACTCCTATAATTCTGATATGACTTAGTGTACCTTATCAGTAATAATTATAATTATTATGTTAAATTATGTGCCACAGAGGTAACAAATTTTCTTGTCAATGGTGCTTTTGACTGTGGCTGCCCTAAAACCTTTTGTCATTCATGGACAATTGTTGTCTTATTTTGGTCCTTCTTAGAAGGTGATTTTATAAAAAGCTATAAAACTACAACAGCTGCTCTTGCATACAAGTTTTTAATAGCTTTGGAGATGGTGACATCAGAATAAAAGAAAAACTTTCAGGACCTTTGGAGGACTGAAATGTTCAGGAATGTCAAGCAGAGCAGGAATTAACTACAGCAACTGAACTATTACAAGACTGAAGTAATCATTTTGACTTTTCACTTAAAATGTTGCTAATCCTTTGTTTTCCTTTTTCAGAACCAGGGAAACTTTTCTTTTGAGTGATTAACAGCATTTAACAATTTAGTATCTTCCTGTGAACAAAATTTATAACATATTTCTTTTTCCTCTACCTGATTTCTCCAGAATTTGGAAGCTATTTGTGGCAATACAATTATTTACATAAGTACAATAAGAATCTCTCTTTATGTATGAGAGGACACACTTGGAGAAACTGGTTATTTTACCAAGGCTTTGACTGGAATGGTGTGCTTTCCTTTAAGGAATCAAACTTGACTTACAGAGCCAATAAAAGCCCCTTGGGAAAACTGGCCTCATGTTTGTCTACACAGCCCCTGTACAGAGTTCCTGACCTGTGGTAGGTAAAGAATGTCACTTTCTGACAGGCCCACCAGACCCAAGTTTTATCTTGGAACCTCAGGAGAAGAGGATCTCCCAACTCATAGATATTTGATGATACGAATCCATGGCTGCACTCAGCTTTAAAAAAGTCTTATTTGAGACAAAGTTCCATCAAAGCCAATTTAAAAGCCTTTGTAGGCTGGGCATGGTGGCTCATGCCTGTAATCCCAGCACTTTGAGAGGCCGAAGTGGGTGGATCACTTGAGGTCAGGAGTTGGAGATGAGCCTGGCCAACATGGCAAAACCCCATCTCTACTAAAAATACAAAAATTAGCCAGGTTTGGTGGCATGCACCTGTAATCCCAGGTACTCAGGAGGCGGAGGCAGGAGAATCACTTGAACCTGGGTGGCAGAAGTTGCAGTGAACTGAGATCATGTCACTGCACTCCAGCCTGGGTGACAGAGGAAAACTCCGTCAAAAAAAAAAAAAGCCTATGTAAAAATTAATTATCCTTGCTGCACTGAATACAAATAATTAGGCCAAGTATAATAGAGAAAACTAGTCCTACCATGATTTGTGTTTATTAAAAATGGGAAACTGGAGAAAGAAAAATTATGTTGCAAAACCTATAGTACACCTGTTGTTAGATTCTAGTCTTGCCTAATGTTTTAAAGTTTTTATTATTTTCTACACTTTTGACTTAATTCTAATTTTTCTTGGCTACAACTCTTCAAAATAATGTTTTTGATTTTTTCTTCTGTATTTTTCCCCCATTTTTCCTGATCTGGAGTCACTGAAAACTAAGCTGTGCTTTCATAACGCCCTGTGAACTGAAGCTAGGCAACTTAAACTTCAGAAGAAAACAACAGCAACCTATTTACATACGTAAGCCACTTTCATACCTGCCTACTAATGTATGGGCTTCAGAGTAATGTGGCCTATATTGATTTTTCCCAGATTGTTCTTTTGTTTGTTGTTGTTTTTCTCCATTCCTCCCCCTATTTTCTTTTCATAGGACAAGAGACTTCACAACAAAGCTCATTCTAAAAATAAGCTTTTCTAATAATTCTGGACCTAACTGTAGAGGAATAAACCATCCTAGCCATGAGAGAGCAGACAAAACCTGAGACCAGAGACCCATTTTCTTCTAAAATGCTTTCTCCAAAAGATTTTAAAAAAGAAAAGGGGGAAAATGTGAAAGGAACCTATCTTGGGGCCCCAAAATCACTAAGCTAAAAGGAAAAGTCAAGCTGGGAATTGCTTCGGGCAAACCTGCCTCCCATTTTATTCAAAGTCATCCCTCTGCTCACTGAGATAGATGCATCTCTGATTGCCTCCTTTGGAAAGGCGAATCAGAAACTCAAAAGAATGTAACCGTTTGTCTGTTACCTACCTAAGACCTGGAAGTCCCCTCCCCACTTCCAGTTGTCCCACCTTTCCAGACCGAACCAATGTTCATCTTGCACATGTTGATTGATGTCTCATGTCTCCCTAAAATGTATAAAACCAAACTGTGCTCTGACCACCTTGGGCACATGTCGTCAGGACCTCTGAAGCCTGTATCATGGGTGTGTGTCCTCAACCTTGGCAAAATAAACTTTCTAAATTAACTGAGACCTGTCTCAGGTTTTTGAGGTTCACAATTAATAGTCAATGACGTGAGAGAGAAGCCCTCCTCCTCTCCCAGTTATGGACCTTTCTCTCTGTATTACCTTGCACCCAACTCAGACCAGAAGGCACAGAAGACCCCATGACTCTTCTGCCCTCTGTGTTCAATATGCCTCTCCCGAAAAGAACACAGCCCCACCTAATTGGATGTGCTGGCCTGTGTGGACAGTGTTGAAGCCCCACTAAGCTTCCCAAATGTTATCTATATAAATGGCCCCTAAACCACTCCACTTGGGAGCACTAACTTCCATTCTTTGGAATCTGTGTACCCTGTTGGCCTTTCTCAAGCATTGTGTGCAGATAAACTACATTTAACCATATTCCATATTTCCTGATTTGTTTTAGGTTGACAGGAGCCTCCGGCACCCTCACGTAGCCTCATCGTCACCCTAGACAAGCTGACTGCAGGCTTGGCTCAGAGGTCAGCTCTGCTGGACACAGGGAGGGGCAGGCAGAGGCTGGGTCTGATGTGCAGCTGCAGGGCCAGTGGAAAGGGGCTGCCTCACGAGGAACTGTTTTCTTCCCACTTCCCTTCTGAGGTCTTGGGATGAGCCTTGAGCAGATGCCCCCATTCCACCAGCCTCCCATTCTGGCCTCCCCTTCTTCTCACACCCAGTTGTCTTCCTCCTGCCCAGGTCCTAGAGGCCAAAGGCTTTTCTGCCTGCACAGGGCAGGGGAGGTGTCCAGGGCTTTGAGGGTCGTAAGGATGGCCCAGATGCCTGCCCTTCCCTGGGTGGGAGAGCCACCTGCCCACCTTTCCCCAAGGCTACTGCCCAGGCTCTCCCTTGGCTGGCAGCCTCCTCCCAGACACGAGTGGGCCAGGTGGTCCTCTCTCTTAAGGGGGTGGCCGAAGCCTGGATCTTGCCCATGTGGTGCTGCAGTTCCCCTGGGGTCCCTGAGGGAAGCCAGGGACTCTGTGGCTCCATGGCAGGGAGCCCTGGGCTTGGATGCTGTGCCATCCTTACAGCCATCTGAAGGGCTGGCCAGGCTGGGGATGGGGAGAAACCTGGACTTGGGGGTGGTGGTGGCAGCTGGTGTCACCTCTTCATTGCAGATGGGGGCTGAGCTCAGCAGGCAGGGGCCGCTGAAGACTCACAACTAGGCAGAGGGGACGCTAGAACTGAGCACACATCTGTGGGACCAGGAGCTGGGTTCATCCTTCCGTGACCCTGACTCTTGGTGAAGAGACACCCTGAACTGGGCAGGGTGGCAACCATGACAGGCATGGGGAGGTGGCAGGTCCCCAGGCTCATATGCTCCTTTGCACAGGGGGGGCCTCTGGCCTGTGGGCAGGGGCGCCCTCCCAAGGCTCAGCCCTGCCACCTGCAACCCACTTTACCCAGAATAAGTAAGTCACATTGCCCATTTTTCAGGGCAATACATTTTAATAAAGAGTTGTATTTTCTGCAAGACCCAGAGTGAAAGCTGTCTCTTCAGCGACAGGGTTCACCGCAGCTCAGGCTCACTTCCGTCATGAGCTGTGTCTCATGAGGACTCTCATAAACCTCTCTCTCTCTCTCTCTGTCTCCCTGCTTCCAAAAATGAAGCCGCCAGCTCTCACCATACTTTGCTGTTGAACTGAATGACAGATATTATTCAAACCCCCCACCCTAGGGTTCAAGATTAGGGGAGCAGGACAGAGTTCAGGGCAGCTTCTAAGAGGGAGGAGCCCCGACTGGGAGGCCTTGGAGGATTCTTCTGTGACGGGGGGCATACCGGGGGTCTCTGAGGCCGCTCATGGGTGCTGAATGCTCTGGCCTCCCCAGGGCTCAGCCCAGCCTCCGCTCTGCGGGACCCTGGGGCCAGGGTCTCCCTCTGACAAGTGGTCTCAGGCCTTCTGCCCACCACCCTCGCCAGTGGCCTCATCACGGTTTGTTCCTGAAACCAGAGTCTGCGCCTCACTGGCCCTAAAGCCTCAACCTCCAGCGCCCCTCCCGTGCCCCATGACCCCTTCAGCCTACACACAAGCTTTCTGTTTGTGATGGGGTCACTGCCCCTCACAGAGGGTCACCAATGAGGGTTGCTTATGTAAGAGCAGGGCTGCATCCACAGCTTGCAAAGGACAGAAGTTGAAAAAAACTGCTTTATTGCAGCTCAACAATTAAGTAAATAAACAGCCTTTCTGTTTATGGAACTCAGTCATGGCATTTAATTAACTGAATCGTCCTCTGTAACATCTGCAGGGGTCATCAGCGTGCTACGGGCTCCTCTTTCATTCGTATTCATGTTCTGCTTCTGGGGTGATACCCTGAGTCAGAACTAAGAGATGGGGGCAGCTCAGAGGAGGCTGAGTCAGGGTCTCTGCGCTGCTATTTCAGGACAAATGTGTCCCCTTACTCTCAAGGCTTCCTTGGAAGCTGACCGCACGCAGTGAGGCTGTGCCTTTCCTCAACTGTGCTTGGGGACCCTCCATGGAGTACCAGGGCCAGCCTTGCAGGTGCCTTGGAGCTGGCGGGTGCCCAGAAGGGGGAAGGAGGCAGCAGTGGGACAGGAGAGGCCTGACAGAGGGGATGCTCCTGGCCTGAGCCTCGCACTGCCATTGGTGCAGAGCGAGAAACCAGGAAAGGCCTGGGTGGCCCCCTGTGCTCACGGGGTGGTGGGCAGAGACTCCCTTACTTGTGACTTGAGAGGGAGCCCCTGGCTTTCTGAGCATGTGGGTGTGTGCCCATTTCCACGAGGGGCTGCTTCTGCAGTCCCTGTGTGTGTGCTGCCCATGTGTGGGAGCGTACATGCATACATGCACTGTGGCAATGCATACATGCACATGTGTGTGCCAGAAGCTGGAGGGACAGAGCCTCCCCTGGCCAGCCAGCCCTGCTGGCCAGGAGCCTGCAACCACCTGCCTCAGTCTTCTCCAGGAACGACCCAGGGCCATTTTCCTCCAGACCCTTGAGGCGACTCAGACTCCCGCTCTGTGGAAAGGAAGCTTGAACCCTGGCAGCTCCTTTCTTTGTGCTGGTTGAGTCATAAGAGCAAATCTCAAAAGCCCAGAGACTCCCCCTAGATGAGGCCCAGCCTGGGAGACCCTCGCCCTTGATCTCTACTTGGCCCAGGCCCTTCCACGGTGGGTGCTCCACAGATTCTCCCGGATGCAATCCCAACAGACTCACCCCAGCTGCTCGCTACCTGCCTTGGCTGGGCCCTGGGTTGGGCCCCCCACTGTTATGTGGCTGCCACGATGCCCAGCCCCGGTTCACAGCCCTTAAGTACCTCCTCCCACGAGGGGCAGTGCCGAGCCCCTTCCACCTTGTGCCATGATAAAAGGCTTACGGGGGTTTCTTACTGACTGAATTTTATTTTTTGACATTAAATGGTGCAGTGGGATGGTGAGCCTGGCTTCCCGGTTCATAAATGGGATGAAAATGTCACTGTGATTCCGTTAAAACCTTTAGAAAGGATGGTTGTGTCACCCAGATCTAGTTTGCGAACCTGCTCCAGCTGCTGTGTCTCTTGGGGCCAAGTGGCCTGCCCTGTCCTCCCTTTTCTCCACTGGTGCTGGCCCTCCAACCCCCGTGTCCTGCTCCACCGTGAGCGCCGGGCTGAGCCAGTGTTGAAGCTGTAGATGTAAATCTATAGGCCAAGCAGTGCTGAGTGGAAGAAGCCTGTCTGTCCATCCACCCATTCCCCTGTCCGTCCGCCCACTCATCCCCCCCATCCGTCTGTCCACCCATCCATCTGTCCATCCGTCCACCCATCTGCCTGTCTTTCCGTCACCCATCCCCCTGTCCGTCCATCCACCTATCCCCCTGTCCGTCCATCCACCCATCTGCCTGTCCGTCCATCCACCCATCTGCCTGTCCGTCCATCCACCCATCTGCCTGTCCGTTCAGCACCCATACGCCTGTCCATCTGGCACTCTGGCCCTTACTGGCTGGCCTGCTGTGACTGCTCCCTCCTGGACCTACTGGGCCAGGTCTCCCCACTCCACAGGAAGTGGGTCCAGGCTTCTCCCTGGTGATCTCAGTACCAGAGTTCACAATGTGCTCCTTGTCAGTCTCCCCCTGACTTCATACCCGCCTTGCCCAGCATCCCCACTTTGGAGGTGGAGGATAGGGTCCCTGAGAGGGGGAGCAGATTGGTGGGGCTGCAGGTGTGAATGACCCTTGGAGCAGGCCAGCTGAGATCCTGGTTCCTCACCTAGTGTGTGGAGCCCTCCTCTCCTGCTGTCTGGATTCGGACTTTGCTCCCTGGGGCCCAGGCTGTGCGGCACTCCTGCACCCTTCTTCAGGGCAGCATGTGACGGAGGGTCTTCTCAACTCATTCCAGAGGGGCGTTGAGGCCTGGAGGAGCGGGTCCCGTGTTGGCTTTCCTGGGAACCCATTGCAGAGGTGGGCGGTTCGGCCTCCTAACTCACTCACGGTCCACCCACTGCCTGCCAAATGCCATGAGGGCCGCAGCAAGACTGAGCCCCAGAAAGTCTCTGAGGTGGAGAAAAAGCTGTGGGGCCTCGGGGTGGGTTCAAATGGGCTCTCTGGGCTCAACCCATCTCCGCTCCAGGAATTAGGCATCCTTGGCTCCCAGGCCCCGGTGGGAAATGAGAGCCATCCACGTGTGATTCTGGGATGGCCATGGCAGCATGGGCAGACACAGCCGGTTTCGGGGGTGTGGGGGCGGACCCTGGTGATGGAGGCCTCCTGGGGAGAGCGGGCTTCCCCTGGTTGGGGCTCTGCCGGCTGGGCCCGCACAGTCCCCAGGCTGTGCCCTCAAAGTGGGAGAATGAGGGAGGACAGCAGGAATCAACCTAAGGCCATGCGGAAACAAAACCCCTGGAAAAGGGCACGGCTTAGTCCGTTGGGAAAAACCGAGAATCCTAACAGGGGCTTTGCGCCAGTTTGATTGGGGCTGGACCACGCCCTCCAAAGGCTTTACTTTGTAGAGATTCATAACAGCCTTCGCCAGGGAACGATGTGAGGGGTGGGTTCGCTCTCGAAGCTGCAGGGAGACAGGCCCCTGGAGCAGAAAACAGGGAGCGTTGATCACACTCGGGGGCGGAGGGAGCCTCGCCCAGGCCCTGCTTCCGCCTGTGCTCACTTTCTCACAGTAAAATACCTTCCAGTAAGGCTTTGGAGGGGCTGCTCCACCCGCCAAGAGCCTCCAGGGCTCAGGCTGGGCACAAACGCTCACGCCTGTAGTCCCAGCACTTTGGGAGTCTGGGGTGGGCCGATCACTTGAGCCCAGCAGTTCAAGACCAGCCTGGGCAATATAATGAGACTCCATCTCTACAAAAAAAATTAAAAATTAGCCAGGTGTGGTCACTCACGCCTGTGGTCCCAGCTGGGCCATGGGGAGGCTGAGGTGGGAAGATCACCTGAGCCCAGCAGGTGAAGGCTGCAAGATCGCACCACTGCACTGAAGCCTGGGCGTCAGAGTGAGACTCTGTCTCAAAAAGAAACAAACAAAACAAAACAAAAAAACCAGCCTCTAGGCTCCTCACTGTCTCCCTCCAGCTCACAGAGACCACCCACGAGGACGCATGGGGGAAGGGTGGCAGGGGGAGGCTCTCCCCCCGACTGTTGCCCCCCACACCTGGAAAGGGCTCCCCAAAGGTGCCCAGCCCAGGACGTCTTCCCACTGTTGTTGGCACGTCAGGGGCTCTGTGCTGCTCTGTGCTGACGTACAGCCCCAAGCACAAAGCCCTCCTTCCACTGAGGAGGGCCTGGGTACCTGGGAGGTGAGTCAGCCTGGGGTGGTGAGTAAGTGGCCTGCATCATGCCTCGCTAGCTGCCGGCACCTGCAGAAGAGTTGCCGTGGGAGGGGAGGGAGGGAACAAGCCCAGCCTCTCCAAGCTGAGCCGGGGCTTCTCTGCTGCGCAGCCAGCTGGAGGAGTTGTGCTCAGCTGGGGCCCTGGTGAGCAGGGGATTTGGGGTGTGTGTGTGTGTGTGTGTGTGCGCGCGTGCGCGCGCCCCACAGGCCTCAGACAGAGGGAGCTGGGGCCCAGAGCCAGGAAGATGATGAGAAGGGTTTGAGGCTCTGCTGTGGGCTGGGTGCTGGGCCATGGGTCCCCAGTTCTCCCACAGCCTCCTTCCCCTCCACGCTGTCCCTGCCTAATTGGTCCCCCCATCCTCTGGAGCACTGGCAGCCCCAGCACCTCCTGCCAGTCAGTGCTCTCCACCACCCTGCAGGGGGGACATGTAGTTATAACCCAGGAACAGAGAGGAGCAGGGCCTTGCCCAAGGTCACACAGCACCCACCTCTAGGATGCTGGGTCTCTGCTGGGGACAGAGTCAGACTCCCGGTGGGGCACGGTGGCTCACACCTGTAATCCCAGCACTTTGGGAGACCAAGGCAGGCAGATCACTTGAGGTCAGGAGTTCGAGACCAGCCTGGCCGACATGGTGAAACCCTGTCTCTACTAAAAATACAAAAATTAGCTGGACATGGTGGCAGATGCCTGTAATCCCAGCTACTCAGGAGGCTGAGGCTGAATTGCTTGAATCTGGGAGGCAGAGGTTGCAGTGAGCCGAGATCACACCACTGCACCCCAGCCTGGGCAACAGAGTGAGACTCCATCTCAAAAAAAAAAAAAAAAAAAAAAAAAAGAGTCAGACTCTCCTGCCTGAGGTGGAGGAGCAGAGTCCTGTCCTGTCCCTCACTGCCTAGGTGGGGAGACCAAGGCTGACGCTTGTGGTCGGTCCTGGCCTCCCGACACATGATTCCTGCACCCACCGGAGCCTAGGGCACAGCTGCCTCCCTGTCCACTCTCCTCTGGCCTGCGGGGTGCCAGGGATGTTGGGAGGGTGTCTTGGTCTGTTTGTGCCCTAATGACAAATTCCTGGGGCTGGGTAATTTCTAAAGAGCAGAGATTTATTTCTCAAAGCTCTGGAGGCAGGAAGTCCAAGGTCTAGGCACCGGGTCTGGTCCGGGGAGGGACTTCCTGCTGTGCCCTCCCATGGCAGAAGCAGAGGGCAGGGCGGGGGCACTGCGTGGAGCCTCGTAAGGGCCCTGGTCCCGCAGGAGAGCAGCCTCACGGACTCATCACCTCTCAATCCTGTCATGGTGGTAACACCTGGCTTTTGGAGGGGGCACATTTGCACCACAGCAGATGTGGAGAGGGCAAGGCCAGGTGGTGGGCTGTGGGGTGTCCCCACCACAGCCCCTTTCGCAGGGGACTCGGGACACTCCAGGGACCCCTGGCTTCACTCTGGGTGATGCTGTGCCAGTGTGTCCCGTTCTCTGGCCCTTTGGTGGACGGGTTGCTGGGCAGTGCCCTGGCCCTTGAATCTGGCTGGTGCCTACCCTGACTGAGAAATTTCATGCCCCCGAAGTCCACACCTGGCACAGTAGGTTGGAGCTCAGGGACTGCCACAGGCCTCCAACTCCGGACGCCCTTGTGGAGTGGCCTCAGCCTGGACTGCTTTTCCCGGCCGAAGAGCAGACTGGAGCTCCACAGCCTGGGAGGAGCCAGCCTGGGGCTGCCACAAGCCTCTGATAGCATCAGTGGGTGCAAATGCCCATCACGTCAGTGTCTCCTGGGACTGCCAGGGGATGCCAGGAACTGGGTCCAGGGATGCCAGC
Organism: Nomascus leucogenys; assembly: GCF_006542625.1. Classification (NCBI taxonomy): domain Eukaryota; kingdom Metazoa; phylum Chordata; class Mammalia; order Primates; family Hylobatidae; genus Nomascus; species Nomascus leucogenys. Next base: position 94,674,673 of record NC_044396.1, on the reverse strand, counting down.
CTCTGCACACACTCCCTCTCTGGCAGCCTGGCTGTCCCCTTCTGGCCCCACTGCCCTGGGCACACTGCTCAGCACCTCGAGCCCCTGTGTCAGATGCAGAGCCAGGGATTCACCCTGGGGGAGCAGCTGTGGCCTAGACTGCCCAGGGCTGGGCGGGAGCCGGGTAGGGGATGTGCCCGTGGGCAGGGGTTGACCTTCTAGCTGTGGACCAGCCCCGGGCAGCCAGTGGGCCGGTGGGAGGCAGAGGCCAGACGGCCAGGTGGGGCTGTCGCCTCCTTGGTCACAGCCCCTCCCAGGACAGCCTCTCAGCTGGAGGCAGGGGCTGTGCTGCCGGTGTGGACCCTGCCGATGGGTGGGTGGCACAGACCCGCTTCCACACAGACCCGGGCTTGCTGTGTTTTCTCTCGGGGAACAAACAGTGCCCTCTGCTGGACTCTTCAGGGATTGCAGGTGCCCCGACCCAGAAAGCAGGTTCCTCCGGGATCAGCCCAGAAGCAGGGCAGCCAGAGGCCGGGCAGGCGTGGATCTGGGCAGTGAAGGTGTGTGTGAGCCACAGGCACTGTGTGACCTGTGGGATGCAGCGGGGCCAGGGCCAGAGGATCCCAGAGGGCCTCTGGAAGGCTGGGTGCAGTGGCCCTGCAGGAAGGTGAGATGCAAATTTCGGAGGAAAGGAGGGGAGTGGAGGAAGCGAGGAAGCCCCTGGCAGGGGCTGGGGTGCGGCCTGGGTCCCCCGTGACAGGGACTGGGCTGGGGCCTGGGGCCTCTGTGGCAGGGGCTGGGGTGGGGCCTGGGGCAGCAGGGGGCCAGCAGGGCTGGGGGAGCCGCATGTCCTTGGGGCCCCCAAAGGCCCCAGTCTCACTGGGGCAGGGGCCTGGGTCCAACTCCTGGGGAGGTGGGTTCTTGGGGAGAGCCCAGGATACGCAGGGAAGGGCAGGCATTGGAGGTTGCACCACAGGACGGGCTGGGTGGACGGGCCCGGCGCTGGGCAGGGGCTCACTGAGGCCTCACGGGGGACAGGGAGGAGGGCCTGTGCAGCCCGCTTTCTTCCTCCTCGCGTTTCTCTCCTTGTTCCCAGGGACAGCTCAGAAAAGCTTGCCTCTCCTTCCATACCTCCGATGGCCCCCCTCCCATACCTTCTGCTGTCCCCTCATGGCCACCCCAGGTCCCTGTCATCTCCCAGAACACTCCACCTTCAAATCTTCCCATCTCCCTCTGGCTCCCCGCCGCCCCCAGGGAGACCTCAGTGCCCAAGCACGGACCCCTCGGTGTCGACAGGAAAGTTGTTCCTTCCTGGGCTCGCGCCAGGCTAATTCCTCTGGGGGGCCAGAGTGCCAGGCACAGGGCAGGCAGTGTGTTTCCTACATGATGGGCAGGATGAATGGAGGCCATGGCTGCAGGGACGGATGCTGGGAGGGCACACCTGAGGGCCTGCAGCAAGTGTGGAATGTGGACACGTATGGGCCAACAGAGGCTCAAAGACCAGAGCTCAAGCCTAGTAACGGATCCTTCTTTCTGGCAGCTTGGACAGGAGGACCAGACCCTGTCCCGGCCCCAACTCTACTCCAACCCCAGGCATGCACTGAGCCCTGGCCCCGTCCCCTGTGGACCGTATGGAGGGTGAGAGACCACGGGATGGGTGTCCACAGGTGTGTGCTTTGCTCCTAACCCAGAGAAGCCAAGAGCTGTCTTCCTGCCTCCTCCCCCACGGTGACTCAGTGCTGTCCCTGGCCACACTGCTCTCCTCTCGCCCCCACCACAGCTCCACACTGACTGAGGGTGCAGGTCCTCTGGGTGACAGGCAGCAGTCCTGGGGGTGGACGGGGGAGCTGACTCATTGTAGTGGGAGGAGAGGTGTCACAGCTGAAGTCCCTGGAGTTTGGATCCCCAGCCTGTCCAGGTGGCTCCTGGGAGAACACCCAGGGCTACACCTTCCCGGCAGTGGGGAGGTCCCCTGGGCACCAGAACAAAGACCCCTTCACTCCAGGCTCCACCCTCAGAGGCCATGGGTTCCTGGACTTTGGTCTCTCTCAGTCACCAGCTAGCACCAGTGGCCTCTCTACTGCAGGGGTCAGGAGGCTGTCCTGAGACATGGCAAGAGGGACTGGCAGGGTGTTGGGAGGTCCCAGGGTGGGATGGCCCCAGAATGCCCTGCTGGCAGTGGCCCTCAGGGGAAGCAAACTTCTGCCTTGCCCTGTACCCATTCAGACAGCCCCTGCATCAAGGGGCTCTGTGGGGACACTGGCTGAGTCCAGGGACTGGGACCTTGCAGAGAAGAGGCACAGATCTTCCCTCTCCCAGGGGTTACCGGAGCTGGGCCGTGGTCCTGGTTGGGGCAGGGTCCTGGTGTTGGAGGGGGCGGGGCCGTGGTGCTGGATGGGGTGGCCCCTCTCCCTGCAACCACAGCAGCAGCCTCCTCCTTCCAGTGCCTCTACGATGCTGTCCCCCGACTCCGGCACCATGGTGCTACCTCCTCTGGCATCACAATTCTGCCTCACCAGGACCACAGGGCCATGGCCCCAGAAAGTGGCCACTGCCTCACTGGCTGTGAGTGTGGGTGGGGCCTCCTTCATCACACTCGGAGAAGAGGACCCCTGGGCTTCACCAGATGAACCTGGCAAGGGGTGGGGGGGGGCAGACCACCAGAGAGTGGTGGCCCCCACTGTACGGCATCCCTGCGGTGCCCCCCGACAAGCCTCTGAGGGGAGGCCCCATCTTCCCCATTTTCCGTGAGGAGCCTGAGTGAGCAAGGGGTGGATGCGACCCTTACCCCAGAGCGAGGTGGCTGTGTCTCCCTGCCCTCCCTGCACTCCCCTTTCACTCGTGGTTCTCAGGGGCATTTGTCCTGGGGCCACCAGGGGAGAGGGGTCTGGCCCTCAGACTGTCCAGAAACGCCTGGCGGGGTGGGCCTCTGCCACCTGCCCCTTGCCCACACAGGGCAGGGCTGTCGCCTGCGCCCCTGACAGCTCCAGCGCCCCCGCGGCCCTGAGCGAGCCCTGTCCAAGGTGCTGAAGGAGAGGCGCTGACCCCTCGGCTGTTTTGCTGCTCACTGATGCCCCCGCAAGGGCCAGGGAGGGTCAGGAACGACTTGGGTCTGAGAGTGCCCCTGGGCCACCCTGGGGAGCTGGTGTGTGTGTGTGTGTGTGTGTGTGTGTGTGTGTTTGTCCCAGTCGACAACCAGTGAGGAACTGAGGCCTCTGCCAGACGCTGTGTGAATAAGCTTAGAAGCAGACGCCTCCTCAGTGGAACCCTCAGATGACCCAGCCCAGCTGGCACCTCCACTGTAGCTCAGAGCCACCCTGAGCTGAGCCCCTTCTGAGTTCCTGATCACAGAGGCCAAGTGAGGGTACAAACAGTTCCTGCTGTCTGGCACTCCTTGGTTCTGGGAAATTTGTTGCACCGACTGGCATGGGATTGGGTAGGCCGCCCTCCACCTCCAGGGGCATTCGCTCAGTAGTTTCATGCCCCAGAGCCCCCAGTGAGACCAATTGAAGCTGGCTTCTGGCTAAGAACAAAGCCTTGCCCAGCTCTTCCCCCTTCCAGTCCTGCTTCTCCTGAGAGACTTCCTTAGTAAAGCTCTTGAACAAAAGGCCTCATTGTATGCTCTCCTTCCAGGGAGTCTGACCTGAGACAGTGGCTGTTCTTGGCAGGGTTGACCATCGCTCTGCAGGATCCTGGGTGATGAGAGTGGTCTCTCTCTGGGGTCTTCCTCTGAAATGGTGCTGAGAGATGATTCCTCGTGGGTCTGTCATGTTTCTGCACATGGCCAAGTTTGTTCTGCTCAGGGCTGGCTGGACCCAGCACTCCCCTCGCAGGAATGGAAGTGGGGTGGGGGTGGGGGGTGAGTAGCATCAAGTCATCGAGCCAGGTCCTGAGCAGAATAAACATGGTCAACGTGGTTGAAGACCCAGGCCCTCCACCCTTGTTCTGCCAGAGCAAGAGGTGGGCTTTCCTTGGGAGGAGGCTGAGAGAGCGAGCGTGGGGACAGGTGGAGAAGGGGACTTGCCTCCCAACTTTGATCGCAGCTGGAATCAAGGGACCTGGGTCCCTGCTCTCACCAGGCTGGGAGCACCGACGCCAGCAGAGGGTGGGAGTCCTGGGTGCTAGAGGCACTGGAAGGGGGCTACGGTTGATGGGGCTCCTTTGGGGCACCCACCTAGACCCCAGTCTTCTTCTCTGTGAAGTGACTGGCAGGTCCCTGCCCAGCTCCCCCTACCCTGGTGTTCCAGTTCTCAGGGTGTTTGCCCCTCCCTGAGGCTGAGCCATCCCTGGACCCCTGCAGCTCTCAGCACTTCCTATCTCTGGCAAAGGCCACCTGCAAACAAACCAGGAACTCCTCAACATCAGGGTGTGATGAATCACCTATGGACTTCCCCAGTGCCCCCTGTCACCAAAGGAAGTCTCCAATAAAGCACTGTTGAGCAAAAAAAGATAAATCAATATGAGGGCTCCTTGCTAAGCAAACTAGGAGTGAGCAAGGAATCCGACTCACTAGCTGAGGGACTGGCAGAGGAGCTCGACTCCCTGGGACCTCACACCTTAGAGTCATCCCAGCTCTTATCCCAGGGATGTATTCCTTTTGGAGCCTCTTGACCCTTGCCTGGACAGAGAATAAAGGAACAGAGTCTTCCAGGCTTGCACAGCTGCCCACTGGCCCATCACCTCCCCATCCACTCCTCAGGAGTCACTCAGGTTTTTTCCTGAGACCCCAGCAGCACCAGTGAGCTCTCCTTCTGGGCTCCAGAGTCTCTGGTGCACACTTCTAGAGTCCCTGGAGGGCTGTACCCTAAAGATCTGCTCATCTCAGATTCTAGGAGGACTGCAGTTTGGGCTTATCCATTCTTGGGCCTTAGGAGGGTGGATAGGTGGGTGGGCCAGAGCTGGGTGGGGGATGAATTTCTAGATGGGAGAGTGGAAGGTTAGGGGTAGATAAGATGGGTAGATGGGAGAATGATTACACTGATCATGGCATTAACAGTTACACAGATGATGAGTATGGCCACAATGGGAAGTTGGGCATGGAGTGTATTGGTGTTGAAAGTGTTGGGGGTTGTAGTTTCATTGTAATTGGGTGATGATAAAGATACAAGTGATGGCAATGAGGATTATGTTAATGAAGATGATGATGGGAAAGATGACCATGCTAGCGCTGACGATCATAATGATGATGATCGTGTTGAGGTGGAGGTGATATTAATGGTAGCAATGATGGTGACAGTGGTGTTGTAATGAAGGTCATGAGAATGACAGTGGTAAAAATGGTGATAATCATGATAGTGTTGTTGAACTCATGAGGATGATGGTGATGATGGTTGTGATGGTGATGCTGCTGCTGCTACTAATAATGGTGTTGATATCACTATCAATTATAGTGATAGTAATGATGGTGATGATGACAGTGATAGTGATGATGATGGTGATGATGGCAATGATGATGATAGTGGTGGTGGTGTTGATGGTGATGGTGATGATAGTAATGGTGATGGTTATGATGGTGAAGAAGATGATATTATCTGTCATAGTGTTAATGATGATGGTGGTGATGATGATGATGATGATGGTTGTGGTGGTGAAGACAATGATTATATTATTTTCCATCATAGTGTTGATGATGATGGTGTTGACGACGATAGTAATGATGATGGTGGTGATGGTGGTGATGATGATGGTGATAGTGATGATGAAGATAATGATGGTGATGGTGATGATAATGATGATGATGATGGTGGTGATGGTGATGATGATGGTGATGGTGATGATAATGATGATGATGATGGTGGTGATGGTGATGATGATGGCGATAGTGATGATGGTGAAGATAATGATGGTCATGGTGATGACGATGATGGTGATGGTGGTGATAGTGATATCACTATCAATAATAATGATAGTAATGATTATGATAATGGTGATGCTGATGCTCATACGATGGTAATAGTTATGATGGTGAAGACAATGATGATATCATTATCTGGGATAGTGATGATGGTGAGAGTAATGACAGTAATAACCAGCATGGTGATGTCAAAGGTGATAAGTTGGGGGTGGTAATGAGGGCATTTGTGTCAGTGTTGGAATTGGTGGTAGTGGTGACATTTGGTTTTGGTGGAGGCAATGAGGGTGTTGGCCAGGTGGGTGTCATGGGTGGTAATGATGGTAGTGACGATTGACTGTCAGGCTCTGAAGCCACAAGTGGACTGACAGCTTTTCCTAAAACTGGCTTAGCTGACTGTCCACAGATTTAGACCATGCCTTCTTCAAGCCCCTATCCCTGTTGTGGGCTGGCTGGGGACATTCCCTTTAGGTTCTGAAAGCCTTCCATGGAGGCTGTGGAATGGACTCAGGCCCCTCCCTATCAGCCCAGAAAGAGAGACCAGGGCTGAGGGCTGGTATGACCCATTGCCAAGGCAGTTTTCATCTCTTTGGCCTCTTGTAGGCATTTGTGGGAGAGAGAGTGTTGTTTTCTCCAGAGCCAGGATGGAGTGGAGATGACAACCCCATTCCTGGCTGTTCCACTTGTCCTCAGATTGTAGCCTGGGCAGGTGACATGGCTTAATGTTCCCAGTGTCCATTGAAGAAATCTGAGGCCAGAGAGGGGAAGTGACCAGGTTGAGCTCAAAGCTGAGTCCCTGCTCCTGAGTCCTCCCTTTCCCAGGGACCTCTCTGTCTGGGGCAAGCCCACCTTGTGTGGCAGGCTCTTCCCTAATTGAGAAGTCACACTCCTGGATTCTGTGCCCACTTCTGCCCCCTCTTCTCTGGGGGCCCCTCCCTGCCTTGGCAGGCTCACCTGTAAGGGGGAGGGGGCCCGATACCTGTACAGTGCTTCTGCATGATGCCTTTTCTTGGCGGGTCCAGCCAAACCTGAAGAAAGGAGGGTGGGAGAGAAGGAGAGAGAGAGAGAGAAGGAGTCAGAAAAAAGTATAATGAGTCATTGGTTCAGCTGGTAGGTGGCTTGGGCTTCCAGGCAGTTAGTCGCAGAGAACGAGATTCTGTGCCAGTCTCCAGCAGGACGGCATCTGCCCCTCCCATTGGTGAATAAAGCCATGCAGTAATGTCACTCGGCACTGTCCATAAGCATGCCACTCTGCTGACTAATTCTTTTTAATTAGAAACAAGAAGGGCAAAAAATCGTTGTCCTTGGGAAGCTTGACAAGCGTGGGTTTCAGAGGCTGAGCTGCTGCTGCCCACCACTGCTCCTGGACTCTTGGGTTCCCTCACCATTCTGGACTTAGCCAGGGCTAAGTCTCAGATTCAGGCTGGGTAGTTCTGGGTCCCCCTAACTTGGCGAGAGGCTCAGCAAAGCAGCCTGGGAGTGGGGCAGCTGCTGTTCTCGCCCCTGGTGAGGTAGGTGGGTATGACATCTGCACCTGCCCCCCAGCACGCTCACTGAGTATCCGCGGTGGGGGCTGGGCCAGGTGCTGGTCATTCAGGCATGAGCAGGGTATGGTCTATGCTCTCAAGGTGCCCCCGGGCTGGTGGCACAATGAGCATTCAGGGGTGCCCCAGGTCTGTGGGAGCCCAGGGCAGGAAATGTGTCTGAGTCAGAGGGCATCCTCCATGCAGGAATTTGGAGCTGGCCCTTGGTGGACACGGGAGGAGCCTCAGGAACAGGCATGGTCTGCAGCACCCTTGAAGTGTTCCTCATCGCCCCCATAACCTCCTGCCAGTCTGCCTGTGCCATATGCCTGTCTTGAGCTGGGAGAGGCTTGAGGGCTGTGGAGTTTTCTCAATAGGAGACCCAGCGCAGGGCCAGTGCAAACCCATACCCATTGATAATCATTGTAATAAGAGCCGAACAGTGACGTGGAGCAAGCACTTTGTGTGCCAGGCTCTGCCCGACCTAATCCTTGCTGTCCGCCTGCCAGGTGGGCACTGTCACCACTGCGATGATTACTGCAGCACAGGCAGGTTCTTGATTGTTGCTCAGCAACTTCACACTGAGAGGATTGAGAGTCAGATGTCAGAACACAAAATGGGTATTTCAGCAAACGCTTCGAAATTCATCAGACCCCTCAGCACTGGTAGCCCCAGAAAGAAAACCTCTCTTTAGTGACAGCTTGTTTGAAGAAACAAGCTAGAAGCAAGTCTCCTCGAAGGCCAAGCTTGAAAAGCCTTCAATATGGCGGGGTCTTCCACACCCAGCTCTGGGTGCAGGAGCTGCTCGTCAGCTGGGGTTTCATCTGATCTTTGAAATGAAGTGGAATCTTCCAGAGGCTTGGTGACAGAACATCATCATTCTGATCGCTGGCTCAGCTAAGCCATCCCATGAGTCATGCACTCCTGGGAGACCCTCCACATGGCTGGGTGAGGAGATGGGGCTACAGGGACTCACAGCCTAATCCACTGCCTCTGGAAAGCTAGGCACCAATATGTGATTTTCAGGGATTCCCTGTTACAGGAAACAAGGTCTGAATTGGGATATCCTGTCCTTTCTGTGCCTTAGGAAAGTGGATTGAGAAACTTGCCCACAGCCACATAGCCAGTAATGACTACGACCAGAACCTGAGCCCAATACCTTCCCCTCAAAGCCTTACCCTCATCAGTAAAACCATTGTCAGCCAGAAAGCAACCTGGAGTTGGGGTGCTCATATAATGAAGGTGATGGTAGTGAGGGGGAAGTGGCAAGCACTGTGGTGTGGTGATGGTGACTGAGATGTTGATGATGGGAATAACAATGAGTAGTGGTGACAGTGGGGGGTCATGGTTATGAAGCGCTGATAGTGGAAGGTCACAGTTATGAAGGTAGTGACAGTGGGAGGTCATGTTTATGAAGCGCTGATAGTGGAAGGTCACAGTTATGAAGGTGGTGACAGTGGGCGGTCATGGTTATGAAGCGCTGATAGTGGAAAGTCACAGTTATGAAGGTAGTGACAGTGGGCGGTCATGGTTATAGGGTGGTGACAGTGGGAGGTCATGGTTATGGGGGTGGTGACAGTGGGATGTCATGGTTATGGGGTGGTGACAGTGGGAGGTCATGGTTATGGGGGTGGTGACAGTGGGAGGTCATGTTTATGGTGTGGTGACAGTGGGAGGTCATGGTTATGGGGGTGGTGACAGTGGGAGGTCATGTTATGGAGGTGCTGACAGTGGGAGGTCATGGCTATGGGATGGTGACAGTGGGAGGTCATGGCTATGGGATGGTGACAGTGGGAGATCACGGTTATGGGTTGATGGTGGTGGACACAGTGGTGATGGAAATCTTTGGTGGTGCTGGCTATGACAGTTGCATTGATGAATAGTTGAAGTGGTGGTTTTGCTGGTGGTGGTAGGACTGCCTGGGGTAGTGGTGGAGAAAATGAGATTGGTAGAGGTGGAGATGATGATAGGAAGTTTACCAGTAAGATGGTGGGCGTGGTGGGGATGTAACAGAGTTCCTGGGTGGCAATGTTGGTGAAGAATGAAGGTAGGGTGCTGCTCGTGGTTTAGTGTAGTGTGGAGAGTGTGGTCATGATGGCTGTGGTGGAAGGGGCTGTGGTGGGGTGGTGGTGATGGGAGGCCACGGTGATGATGGTAGATGGGTGGTGATGGTGCTGATGGCAATTGAGATGATAATGGTGGTGGTGGTGATCACGATGGTGGTGATAGTGCAAGGAGGCCATGCTGTTGATGGCAGTTGAGGGGGTGATGGTGGTGGTAGTGGTGATAGTTGTGGTGGTGGGAGAGTTGGTGGTTTTATGGTGGTGATGGAGGTGATGACTGACAGTGGGGTTGGAGGAAGTGGTTGTGACAATAATTATGGCAACTCATAAGCGGGAACATTCAGCATTCAGGTCAGAGCCTGAGCTCCTTGTGGGAGAGCAGTAGACCTTGGTGAGCACGCCTCTGGGTGAGAATGGCATCTAGAGTCTGGCCCACCCCTCCCATGGCCAGTAGCAGGGCTCCTGGGAGATTCATGGCTCCTGGAGCAGCTCCTGCTTATGAAAATTGGGCAACAGTGCACTCACCAGTGGCTAGCGCACGCCTTAGCCTTCCGCCTCTGGCAAGGGTGGGCTCCTAGGGCTCCTGAGGCTGGACTGGGGGCCCTGGGGTCTCCGTGTCCCCATCCTGTGTTTTGGGGGACAATGCCTGGGCACTGAGAAGCCGCTTGACTGCCCCCGGTTGCCCATCTCACCTCCTTCTCTCTGTCAGTTTCTGGATCTCTGTCCCGCATATGGAAAACCTGACTTCCCAGGGCCGAGCTCAGTGTCTGGGGGAGCCTGACCTCCACCCTGAGGGTCCCTGGGGAGAGACAGGGCTCTAGGAAGGAGGAGCTCCGTGGGATGAGGGGCAGGGCTGTCAGGGCAGGGGAGGCCTGGGTTGAAGCCAAGCCGCTCAGGTGCTTGTTCTCAGTTCCCTCAGGCAGGGAGGGCAGGAGGAGGGCTGAGGCTTTAGTCCTGGAGGTTTTGGAAAGGAAAGGGGCACATTCAGGTGGGTTTCAGTCTCCAGGAGTGGGTCTGGGGCCTGCAGAGGCTGCTGAGGGGTGTGGAGAGGCCCACATTTCTGGAGCTCAGTGGGGCATGCTTGGGGGTGGGGTGCGGATCCAAGGGTGAAGCTGGAGGGGTATGCACCCCTCCCGCCCTGTGCCTTCTCCCTGACCGCCAGCTCTGGGGACAGGGTGTCTGTAGCGGTGAGACAACTGCCCCCATATTGGCCCTCACCTGGTCCCCCTCTCCTCTTGGGATCCACAGTCTGTGGACCCAGCCTCCGTCTGGACGCCCTGAAAGGGCCTGGCCTCCCCTCTCCACTCCTCCTCTTTCTGGGGTGAGGAGCACCGCCACTGTCCTTAGGGAGAGCCGAGGGCTGGAACCAGAGAGGGACAGAAAGGGTTAGAGACCGACAAAGGGGGACAGAGCGGGACAGAGAGGCAGGACAAAGATGAGGCAGGGGCAGGAAGAGATGGCGGGGAGAGGTAGAGAGATGGAGAGACAGGGACCACCGAAAGAGGGAGACGGAAGGCTGGAGACCGCGCGAGGCGGGGTGCGGCCAGCAGGTGGCGTGCAGGCCTCAAAGGCGTCCGCTCAGCCCCGGACCCAGGATGGAGGGAGGGCTGGCAGGACCGGGCCCAGGAAAATAGCCCAAGCTGCCAGAGGCCGGGGAGCCTGAGGATGGCCTGGGGGTCTCAGAGCCCTTCCTGCAGACACCTGCACGTGGGTCCAGGCTTGCCAGCTGTGAGCAGAGCAGCCCCTGCCCGGCTCGGTGCCCTGACCCAGCCTGAACTCGCAGCCCACCTTCCTCTGCTGCCCCTGAGGCACTCTGCTCTTCTCTTGGGCGGGCCCCACCCTCAGGTGCTGCCCCTCCACTGGGAATCTGATCCCCGGTCTGACTTGGCCCAGGAAGGAACAAATGCATTTTTAGAGGACTCTGCGACATTCGAGTTTCATAGCCCCTGGAGTGGGGAGCAGAGGGCAGGCTTGGTGCACCCCCGCCTCTGTGATCTCAGCAATTCCTGACCCTTCGGGGCCTCAGAGCTCACTGGCCTGGGAGAGGGAAAAAGGGAGAGGAGAAGGTCCCTCCTGGTCCCCTTTCCAGGGACAGTGAGAGAAGCCCAGTGGCCAGGGCGGGTGCTGACCCCACCCTGACCTTCCCTGACTCAGCCACCACCCAGGCTGATCAGAGGCTCAGCGCCAGCATGCAGTACCAAGGCAGTGTCAGAGAGATGGATGTGCTTCTGCCAGCCGCCTCTCCACCCCGGGCTCCCCCGGCCTGCCCAGGGCTCTGCAGCCCTCTCAGCCTGCCATGCCCTCCCAGGCCCCAGGTCTGCCACCGGATGCACCTTAGGACCAAGATGCAATGGAGGGACATGGGCTCACATGGCCCTGGTCCTGCCCACGCAGACTGCCCAGGCTTCTCACCAGTTGAGCCTCCCCAACTGCCTGCCCCACGGTCAGCTCAGAGGGTTTCCTGAGGACACCGGCCTGGCTCTTGGGAGCAGCAGATGGCAGCAGGCTGAGGACTGGCGGCCTCAGGGCCAGGAGAGCCTGAGTACAAATTGCAGCTCGGTCATTCACTATGGCCTGGGTTCCCCGGCACACCCCTTGCCATCTCTGTGCCTCAGTTTCCTCATCTGTAAAGTGGGGTGACACGGATCGCCCTCCCGGCTGTTCTGAGACTCAGTAAGATGCCCGGCGCACAGCAGGGCCCTCCTTTTCTCACCACAGGACCTCTGCTGCCACCTGCTTTTCCAGAAACACACAGCACAGTGGGCTCCCCACCCCCACCCTAGGACCAGGAAGGAGACCGTGGTAGGAGGGACCAGTGGCATAATGGCTGGGGTCCAGCACAAAATGAAAACAGAGGCCCTTTGTCCAAAAATGAATCAAAATCCTACAGTGCTAAACCCAGCACCACCCCTCTGAGCTCAGGGACCAGCGTGACCACCCAAGCCGCCAGCCCTCCTGTGTCCCATCACACTCCCCACTGCTGGGCCTCACGAGCAAGCTGGGGGTGCCCAGGGCAGATGCGGGCACCCATGGTGTCTGGGGATGTGGTGCTGCGACCTGGCGAGGTGGAGGCTCTGCCCTCTGGGTCTCAGCATCTCCCTCATCTCCCAGGGCAGGCAAGACCTTGGAGAGAAGCTGACCCAACTCCCAGCACCTGCTGGCGCTCAGTGGGCAACGACTGTCCCCATCTGTGAGCCCCAAGCCATGTCCAGAGCAGAGCCGACTCCCTCTGCCTCAGGAAGCGTCCCTGGGAATTTGTGGGAGCCTGAAGGGCCACTAAGCAGGGCCAGGACCTCTTCAGAGAGGGGTGTCTCCCACCGCCCTCTGCTGCCTGCCCCTCCTGCAGTGCTGTGCCCTCGTGGGGCCCAGTGCCTGGAAGCAGGGGATGGTGATGCCAAATCCTGCGAGCACAGCAGCCTGCGGTGTCATACAGGAGCCAAGGCAGGGCCGCGTGACCCCTGGCTCCTGACCTCCCAGCCGGGGGCCCAGGTCGTCCACTCCTGGTAGGGCTGGGGCTGGGCAGGGGTCCCTTCAGGCCAGCACCTCAGAGAGCGGGCGGGCGGGCGGGTGGTGCAGAGCCTGCATGCGTGAGGAGCTCCTGGCCGCGTCACAGCCGCGCTATTCTCAGCCTCTCTCCTTTTATGGCTCCGGAAGTGAGCTGGGGTTGCTAGCAGCCTGGCTGGCACTGAGGAGAGATTTAAATGGAGATGCAGAGAACAGCAGGAAAGCGCAGCCATCAGGGTGGGGGCAGCGTCCCGTCCTGGATGCCACCCCCTCCCTGGCACGGGCATCCTGAACCCCCAGCTCTGGGGGCGTCTGGCCTGGCCAGCTGGCAGTGAATCCTTGGTCCTGATTTTGGGGCAGCCACCCTCGGGGCTCTTGCAGCACAATCTGGGCCAGGTGGGCGTCCAGGGAGGTGTGGGGTGGGCACACAGTCTGGCTGGGGACCCAGTGTGGGGGAGCGCCAGGCTCCAACCCCCCAGGCCGGACTCCAGTGGCTCCTCACAAGTCCCCCTCATGCTCCTCCCCAGCTCTGTGCTGGCAACCCGACAGTGGGGACCCCCAGCTCTGTGCTGGCAACCCGACAGTGGGGACCCCCAGCTCCCCCTCAGCCCTGGCCCCCTAAACAGCTCTTAAACCCAGCAAAGCCACTCCCCACCTGCCTGCCCCTCTCTGCCCCCACTGTCCTCCCTTTTCCATCCTCCCCACCAGCTCCAGGCTGGCATCCTGGCCAAGGTCAGGCAGGCTCCGGACCTATCCCTCCCCTATCTCGCCTGCCTCCAGGATCTGCCCTCTTTGGAAAGAACCCAGATACCCCCCCTGCTCCTCCTTGGCCCCCACACCACCCTTTTCACAAAGGCCCTTCCTCACCTGCCCACTGCTGGCCTCACACACCTCGGGGGTCACAGCATCTCCAATGGAGCCAGAACCAGGTTCCGTGTGCCCAGAGCAAGCTCAGGGCACACACCAATAGGTGTGCAAGAGACGGGTACCCTGGCCCACTCACTCACACTCACACTCACATACGCACAGTCACACACACTCATACACTCACACACATGCACACACACAGACATGCAGGAAGACTCCATTTGTGCTCAGGGGCTCCTATGGTAGCACACACAGGGGAGGCCAAGGCGCGCAGAAGACTCAAACAACATGGAACGAGGAGGTCAGGAAGGCTTCCTGGAGGCAGCGATGTTGGGCTCAGGTTCAGACAACACTTACGGCAAAGCCGACTCTTTATGCTTAGGTGTTAACACTGGAATGTTTGTCAGTTGAACAGGGGGTGGTGGGCAGTGGAGTGGACGGGGCGTTCTGTGTGGAGGGAGGCTGGTGATCCAGGGCCCATGGGCTCTTCCTCACTCTCTGCCACACTGCCCAAGCTGAGAAGGACCTCAGCCTCCATTTGGTCCACTCTGTCCCCTGTGGATAAGGACATGGGGCCAGAGAGGTTGAGTGGCTGGCATGAAGTCACACAGTGCCTCGTGGAGATGCACGATGAGCGGTGCCTGCTTCTTCATCCCATGCTCAGACCAGGCGGGAGGCACCCGCTGTGAGGCGCCTTCTGGGCTCAGCCCCGCCTGCTGTTCCCACCAGCACACCTGTCTCCCCATGTGCACCCAGGATCTGCTCCTGCAGTGCCCAGATGGCCCTCCTCCCCTGTCCCAGCGTGGGCAGTGCCAGTCAGAGGGGACCAGCCTGACCCCCTAGCGAGAGCGCCCGGAAGGAGAGAGCTGTGGGTGTTCTTTGCAGAGCTCTGGGTGGGGCGACTTGCTGGTGCTGATGGGTGGCAAAGCCTGCAGGGGGCACGGTAATGCCCACCCCCTTATTTTATGGGGTGTTCTGCACCTCCTTGCACTCCACCCCCTCCCAGGGTCATGCCTCCATCTGGCTTAGTACCTGCCAAGGCTGTCTTGGAAACTTTTGTTGACGGAATGACTGATCACCCCACCGACTGGGCAGGGCAGAGCTGGAGCTACCTTGGAGCACTTCCTCAGCGAGGAAACTGAGGCCAGAGAGGGCGTGGGGGCTTAGGGAACTCACCTACAGTCACACAGGAAATGAAAGTGTCTGTGGGACACCTCTGGGAGGTTGGAGGTCTCCCCAAGACCCCAGACGCACTTCCTGCCCTGGCTCTGGCCGTCCTTGCTGTGTGGCTTGGGCTAATCCCTGGCCCTCTCTGGACCTCGATTTCCCCTTCTGTGCACGGCTGGGGTGGCGGTGGTGAGGAGCGCATGTCCCTTGTCTGCCCGTGGTCGGTGGAGGCCTGGGCTCTCGTGACCCCACCTGCCCCGAAGGGACGCCTGTGCATCTGGGCCAGGCTGGCTGGAAAAATACAGAACTTTCCTTGGAGGCTGGACTGGGAGGCGCTGAGGCAGGAGGCAGGAAGGAGGAAGGAGGAGGGAGGAGGGTCTGGTGTGTGGGGGCCCGGAACGAACAGGCTGCCTGTTCCAGGGACAGGGACGCAGCAGCACAGAGCCTGCCAACAGAAGAGGAAGGAAGGAGCAGTTGTGGGGCGGGGGGGGGGGGATGGTGGGGGGTGGGGGACAGAAAGAAAATGTTCCCGCAGCCCCAAGGGGCTGGGGAGGCTGCAGAGGCTGCAGAGGGAGGGGGCCTCGGAGGCCCCTGGGCCCACCCGCCCTGCACCCATCTCCCATTGGCCCCCAGGCCATCAGCTTCCATCTTCTGCACCAGTGCCAGAGCCAGCCCACTCCTTGCGGCCCCTCTCATCCCTCAGGGTCTTTCCCAGCCCTTGTTGCCACCTTGGGAACACCAAGCACTGTGCCCATCCTTGATGGGGGTCTCCTAAGACCTCTGCCCCCTTCCACCCTGCTCCCCTCCAGGGCTCTCACAGAGGCTGTCGGGCTGCAGCAGCTATGAGGCTGGAGGTCGGGCAGGTGGGTTGATGGACGAGGGCCTCAGCTCTGTCACTTGCCCACTCAGCAGCCTGGGGCAGGTCCTCCCACCCCTAACGACCCCTGTGGAAGCTGAGGCGAGAGCATCTACCTGGGTGGCCAAGCAGGAGCAGCTGCGCCCCGGCCTCTCCTCTGCCCCTCTACTTTCCCACCTCAGTCCTTTGTGCCTCCTTGGTCTTCTCCCCAGGCTCAGCCCTGGCCTGTTGTGCGCCCCCCCGCCCCGCCCCATGCTCTGGAGGTGGACTGGGACCCTCATTCTCAGCTCTGCTCTCTGCCTACCCTGGCCCATCCCCACTGCAGGTGGCCCTCAGGTCGGAGACAGCAGAGCCCAGGTGTCCTCCCGGCTGCCTGGACCCAGATCCGCCAGCTGCCCCTGCAACTTGCCACCAGGTCTGTGCCGTCACCGCAGGAGCGACACCGGGGGTGGGCACTGGCCAGGCCTTGCAGGACAGAGGAGGGGGGCAGGACGAAGAGGCCCCCAGAACCTCTCCTGAGGAGCTGAGGGCGGGGCCCCCAGGCCACTTCTTAGGCTCCAGAGTGGCACTGACAAGAGGCTCCGGCAGGAACAGCTGGGAGAAACCTCGCCAGACCAGGTGGCACGAGGCCAGGGACGAGGCTCCTGGAGCCCCGGAGCTCCCGGCCACCCCTCGAGGCCTTGGCATTGCCACCCACTTTATGGATGGAAAGCTGAGGCTCAGGTGAGCAACTGTCCAGTGTTTCCTGACTAGAAAGGAATGGAACAGGAGCCATTCCAGCCCTCAGACCCTCGCCAGTGCCCGCTCTGGGCCAGGCCCTGCTTATGCTGAGGTGTTCACCTATGGGCACCACCTGTAGGGTGGTGCAGGGACTCAGCCAGGCCAGGCAGCTGGGACAGCCTTGCCCTGTGCCTGCGAGGAAGAGGCAACAGGAAAAGAGGATACCTGGGGTGGGAGTCTGGCCTGTGAGCCCAGCGAGGTCAGAGGTCAGCAGCTCCTGCAGCCTGTGGAGTCCTGGGCTGGACAGCAAGGGACACCCGGTGGGAGCAGGTGGCTGAGAGGCTGGCCTCCAGGTCTGGCCACACAGCTTGGGCCAGCAGTAGGCACCCTGAGGGCATAGGGCAGCCTGGTTCTTCTCTTCCAGCCCCACAGGGCAGTAGGTGGTGACAGATGAAGCCACAAGGCTGGGGAGTGGTCACATGTGGGGGGCGGGTGTCCGAACCAACCCCTGGGACCGCCGCATTCCTTCTCTGCTGCCGGCTCCTCACTCCACGTGGCCCACACAGAAGGGCAGCAGGAGCCCCGGAATGTGTGCAAAGGGTGGGGTGGGCAGGTGTGTGCGGCCAGCAGTGGGCAGGCGAGGAAGGGCCTTTATGAAGACAGTGGTGTGGGGGGCCTAGGCAGAGTTGGGGGCCCTCTGGGCTGTTTCCAAAGAGGACAGAGCCTGGAGGCAGGGGAGATGGGGGAGGTGTGTGCCTCTGCGTGTGCCCATGTGTTTGCGCATGTGTGTGAGTGAGGGTGGGTGTGAGCTCTGGCCTGGAGGGGCCTGTGTTTGCCTCTCCCTGCTGAGTAGCACTAACTGCCGGCACCCGAGATCAGCAGGGCCAGCCTAGGGGAGCAGCAGGATGCCCCAGGTCAGCAGCTGCCCTGTGAACGCTCCTGGCAACCCAGAAAGGCCCTGCCGGAGTGGGTCAGCCAGGGCTGAGACCGTCTGGGGCTGCAGGGAGAGAGCCGACTCCCTTCGCTCTGATCAGGCAGGAGCAGAGGCGGCTGGGCACCGCAGAAGGAGAAGGGAGGCCCAGGGCACAGGGTGGCCCCTGCCTCTCAGAGCAGGTACCCGCACACCTCTGGGAACCTAGGTGGCAGGGGTTCAGGAACCAGCACTAAGAGGTCCTTCGAGGCTGCTGTGAGCCTGTGATCTCAACCGTGAACAGAACCTGGGGGTCACGGGCTACCCCACCCTCCCCTGCAGGACCCCTCCTCTCAGGCAGGTGGGACCTCAGAGCTGTCAGACCTGTGCGGCAGCAGACCGGGTTGGCTTTGAGAGTGGGGGTACCCCAGGTGCTCCCGACCCCCTTGTGCAGGTCTAGCCCCACCCCCTCCCCCTGTTCCTTCCCCCACCTGCACCCCCAAGCTATGCTGCTCCAGTGGCTGTCAGGGATGGGCAGGGGGTGGGGGTGGGCTGGAGAGAGGGGCAGGGCAGGCCCCTGTCAGGAGAGGCCCCCGCCCCAGGTGGATGGGAGCCAGCCTGGCCTCCTTTCCCGAGGCTGCAGTGCGGGGGTTTGGTGAGGGCTTCTGGGGCGATAATTGGGCAGCGATTAAGTGTTCCTGGCAGCTGCGGCTGTTGCCTGTCACCTGTCAGCTCAGGCCTGCATTCACAGCCTCTGCAGACCCTGCTGTAGGGAGTTGGGGAGGGGAAGATGGGGCTCCGCGTGGTACCCCCGACGCTGCCTGCCCTCGTGCCATCCAGGGCAGGCACTGTGCTCTCCCACCGGTGTCGGCTTGGCCATTGCTGGCTTGCTGTTTAGCAGGTGACAGGGGTGGTGAGGGGCCACGGGGCACTGAGCAGAGGACACCAGGATTCCTCACCAAGGGCCTGGCTCCTGCCCAGCCCTGCCTTGCTCACCAGGCCACCTTGGGCACTCACCCTTCTCTGGGCCTGGCTCCCTCCACGCAGGTGAGGGAACTGAGGCAGCGGCACCACCTGTGACCTTGGCTCACGTGTCCCCAGTCCTGCCTCCTTGTCAGCTTGCCAATGCCTCTGGTGGGGGTGGCAGCTGGAGGCTGTGCCCTGGCAGGGACGTCAGGAGCCACATGGGCTTGTAAACCCTGGCGGGGCTGGCCCCTGGTCATTGAAGTGCTGGCTCTCACAATGGACACACATGCACGGTCAGTGCCCAGTACCCAGACAACACTTATAGGCTCATGCTGGTCCCAACCCAGACATGTGGCCCTCGGTGACCGCCGGCTGCACTCACCCAAGGCTGCTGGCATCTGCCCGTCCCGCATGTACCCACCCAGCTCCTCTCCCCGGGATTCCGCAGTGGAGAAGCGGGAAGGTCTCTGTGCTGGAGTCTTCTCTGCCTGGCTCCCCCTCCCAGCTCAGCGGTGCCCCTCCGCCCTCCCTTCTCTGTCCGCCCACTTACCTTTAATTAGAAATGCCAGGAGAGCCATTTTTGGGGAGTTTTTTTGCCAGAAAGACGTTCCCCCCAGGGGCGGAAGGAAGGAGGAGACAGACTGGCTCTGAGGCGGGGAGAGGGCTCCCCGGGAGAGCCGGTTGGGGGGGGGGCTCAGAGGGTTGGCAGGGAGTGGGGATTCCAGCAAGTGGGCACCTGTGTGCCCTTGAGTGCCTGAATAAGGCAGGAGGTGCTGGAGGGAGCTGAGGGCTGTGAGTGGGGGGTATGAGTGTGTCTGTGGGAGCTATGAGTGGGGGGTATGAGTGTGTGTGTGGGGGCTGTGAGTGAGGGCATGAGTGTGTGGGGTGGGGTTAGAGTGGGGGCTATGAGTGTGTATGTGGGAGTGTGAGTGGGGGTATGAGTGTGCAGCATGTGTGTGTCTGAGAGAGGGAAAGGGCAGCTGGCAGCAGGGACAAGATGTCTTGATTGTCAGCGATGATGTCCTCATGGCCCTCTGGCTGTGGGGAATGGTGTGTGTCATCCGTGCCGGGGTAACATCAGGGGACCTGAGACCCATGCCTATCCAGCCAGCACTGGAGTAACTCAGGAAGGGCGTCCCTACCCCCGCCAGGTTGCCAGGGAGGCAGAAGGGACCTCCCTCCAGAGGGAGTCTCGGCTTCCGGAGCCCCACTCCTTATATGGTGCTTGGCTTCCCTCTGCCTCTCCTGATGCACCGTACTGCCAGCACCGGCCCCCCTCCCTCTCCGTCCTCTCCTCTCCTCCCTCCCCCTCTCCTTTCCCTCCTTCCTCCTCCCTCCCTCTCTCCTCCCCTCTTCCATCTTCTTAGAAGTCTTGGAGCCTCTGGCCAGGTTCTTGATATAGCCAGGGTCTTCAGGGCCCAGTTCCCTTCATTGGGAGCAAAATGTCCCCTCCATGTCCTCCAAACCCCAGCCCCCCAGGTAGCAGCTGCCAGATTTCCCTGCAAATACAGAAAAGTATTGGGCCTTACCAGAGACCTGGGTGTGGGGGCATGGGGCAGCCCTGTCCAGTCACAGAGAGAGCCTCTGCCTGGCTGTGCGTCCCTCACACAGAGCCCAAGACCCGGACTCAGGACCTGGGCAGGAGTGAGTGGGAGCTCAAAGCCACATCTGAGAGCTCACATGTAGACTTGCTGAGCCCCTGGGCACAGAGGCTGATGGTGAAGGTCCTTCCCGGGCTGAGCTGCACATCCTGCAGAGCTGGGCGGGCAGGGTCAAGGGCAGTGAGGACCCAGGAGAGCAGTGGCCAGCGCCAGCCCCCTCCAGCCCCCCAAAGAGAGAGGCGAGTGGAGAGGAGGAAGCCCACCTTGGGACCCTGGGAGGCAGCAGATGACAGCCCGCCCAGGGCCCGGGAGGGGGCGTGGGAGAGGCGCCCAGTGCCCGGCTCAGTCCCTCCGGTCCCCGCAGACTGAATGAGCCCCGCCGCCCGGGGTGGGAGGTGCGGAGCGGAGGGATTAGTCATCCCGGCCCCGCCATGTGTGCAGGGGGTGGGACCTCCCGTCCCTTGCCGCCCGGGAGCCGAGTGGGCGCAGGGCGGGGCCTGCAGGGGCGCGGGCGGGGCGCTGGCGGGGAGCCTGCGGCTGGGCCAATGAGAAACCGGGCTCGGCGAGCCGGCCGCCCACGGGCCGCGCTGGCTGCATAAAGAGCCGGCGGCCAGGACTCAGCGCAGAGCTCGGGCGCCGCGTCCTCCCTCCGCAGCAGCCGAGCCGGACCTGCCTCCCCGGGCGTGTTCCGCCAGCCCCGCCGCCGGCCCGCAGCGACAGACAGGCGCTCCCCGCAGCTCCGCACGGGACCCAGGCCGCCGGACCCCAGCGCCGGACCTCCCTCCGTCCGCCCCGAGGAGTTTGCCGCCTGCCCGAGCACCTGCGCACAGATGGAGCTGGACCAGCGGACGAGCGGCGGGCTCCACGCCTACCCCGGGCCGCGGGGCGGTCAGGTGGCCAAGCCCAACGTGGTCCTGCAGATCGGGAAGTGCCGGGCCGAGATGCTGGAGCACGTGCGGCGGACGCACCGGCACCTGCTGGCGGAGGTGTCCAAGCAGGTGGAGCGCGAGCTGAAGGGGCTGCACCGGTCGGTGGGGAAGCTGGAGAGCAACCTGGACGGCTACGTGCCCACGAGCGACTCGCAGCGCTGGAAGAAGTCCATCAAGGCCTGCCTGTGCCGCTGCCAGGAGACCATCGCCAACCTGGAGCGCTGGGTCAAGCGCGAGATGCACGTGTGGCGCGAGGTGTTCTACCGCCTGGAGCGCTGGGCCGACCGCCTGGAGTCCACCGGCGGCAAGTACCCGGTGGGCAGCGAGTCGGCCCGCCACACCGTTTCCGTGGGCGTGGGGGGTCCCGAGAGCTACTGCCACGAGGCGGACGGCTACGACTACACCGTCAGCCCCTACGCCATCACCCCGCCCCCAGCTGCTGGCGAGCTGCCCGGGCAGGAGCCCGCCGAGGCCCAGCAGTACCAGCCGTGGGTCCCCGGCGAGGACGGGCAGCCCAGCCCCGGCGTGGACACGCAGATCTTCGAAGACCCTCGAGAGTTCCTGAGTCACCTAGAGGAGTACTTGCGGCAGGTGGGCGGCTCTGAGGAGTACTGGCTGTCCCAGATCCAGAATCACATGAACGGGCCGGCCAAGAAGTGGTGGGAGTTCAAGCAGGGCTCCGTGAAGAACTGGGTGGAGTTCAAGAAGGAGTTCCTGCAGTACAGCGAGGGCACCCTGTCCCGAGAGGCCATCCAGCGCGAGCTGGACCTGCCGCAGAAGCAGGGCGAGCCGCTGGACCAGTTCCTGTGGCGCAAGCGGGACCTGTACCAGACGCTGTACGTGGACGCGGACGAGGAGGAGATCATCCAGTACGTGGTGGGCACCCTGCAGCCCAAGCTCAAGCGTTTCCTGCGCCACCCCCTGCCCAAGACCCTGGAGCAGCTCATCCAGAGGGGCATGGAGGTGCAGGATGACCTGGAGCAGGCGGCGGAGCCGGCCGGCCCCCACCTCCCGGCGGAGGATGAGGCGGAGGCCCTCACGCCCGCCCCCAACAGCGAGTCCGTGGCCAGTGACCCGACCCAGCCCGAGTAGAGGGCATCCCGGGGCCCCCAGCCTGCCCACTACATCCAGCCTGTGGCTTTGCCCACCAGGACTTTTGAGCTGGGGCTGACTCCTGCAGGGGAAGCCCTGGTCCAGCTGGGTGCCCCCTCGGGCTCCGGGCGGACTCGCACACACTCGTGTCATCCAGATGTGAGCACCGCACCCAGCGGCAAAGAGCCCTCTCCCCTGCAGGGCTCCGCCCATCACCCTCCCTCCGTCTGTCTTCCCGGCCTGGACCCCCCCGTCCACACTCTCAGGCCATCACAGAACACCCCAGCTTCCTCATTCTGCTACAACGCCCAGGCTGTCTGGACATCCAGAAAACCAAGTGTCCGGATGGCAGGGGCCAGCGGCCACCAAGCTCATGGGACACCCAGAGCAGAAGCTAGGGCAGAGCCAACGCTGAGGGAGCCTCGACTTCCGGCGCCGCCGCCCTCTCCCGGCATCCGCAGAGCCAGCTGACGCCCTCCCTGCCTCCCAGGGCAGCTGGCCAGCCTCGGGCAGCGCGGCCCCCTCCTCCCAGGGGAGAGTAGAAGTCGCACACGCAGCAGCAGCAGACCTGATGTCCTGGTGCTTCCTGGCCCCTCAGGTGAGCCCCTGCCCCAAGGCAACACGCACTGTGGGGCATCTGAGAGCTGGCGGGACCGGGAGGCTGCTTTCTAGGAGAGCCCACTCAGGCTCGGGCCCCCAGCAAGTTAGCCAAAGGGATGGGTGGGGCTGGCGTCATGGAAGGGGGCACTGGGGAGAGTGGGCCGGGTGGAGGCAGGGGCAGTTTGCTGAGCCAGCTCTCAGATGGACCCGCGCTTTCTCTCCCCCAGCTCCAGTGATTCACGCCTGCCTGGAGAAGAATCAGAGCTCAGCTCATGACTCACCCGTGGCAGGCGGAGGGTCCCAGAGGGGCTGAGTCCTCAAATCCGACTGAGGCAGCAGCCGGCACCATCGGAGCCAGGAGAGTGACAACAGGTAACGGAGCGCCACCCTTCCACCCAGACCCCACCATCAGCTGTCCCGGCCAATGAGCTCCTTCCCAGACCCCAGACACCCTGGGACCCAGGCCACCCCCCAGCGTTCGGGCACAGACCCCAGACACCCTGGGGCCCAGGCCACTCCCCAGTGTTCGGGCACGCTGGGAGGCTCCGACAGGGTTGGGGGGCTCTGCCTTGGAAGACCAGCGCCATCCACCGGCCCCAGCCCCTCCCTGTGGAGCCCTGGCTACTGTCCTGCATGGTCCCTCACTGCCCACTCTCCTCTTCCTTCAGGTCTCAAGGTTCCCACAAAGTGTTTGCTGCTGTGCTGGGCACCACCCACCCCTCACCTTGCAGGCTGCCTGCGTGGGAGGCGAAGTCCCAGGACAGCCCAGAGCGGGGCTACAGAGAGGAGTCGGCTGCAGCAGAGGGCAGGAGCCCCAGCTTAGCCCTGAGCGCCAGCGCGAGGGCCAGGGCTTGCCACTAAGCCCGCCCCGCTGGCCGCCAGCTGCCGGTCCCCAGAGCCACTGCAGCAGGAGTCGGGCCCTGCCTCCCTCCCAGCAGGGAAACCCCGCCCGCTGCCAGGCCATCCTCTCTGCTAGAGGCTTTCATGAGCCCCAAGCCTGGGGCCACAGCTTCTACTCCTGCCCAGCAGCCCTGAGCCCAGCTGCAGGAAGGACATCCCAGAAGCCATTGCTCCTGGGGCGCTTCCCGGCATTCTGCCCTGCCCCGACACCAGAACCCTGGTGCTGGCGGGCCACTAGGGTCTGCAGCCTGAGCAGGCGCCGGCTCAGGGTTCATCCTTCTGCCTTGTCCACTGGGGGGACCAGCCCCACAGACCACTCTGACAAGTCTTCAGCCCACACCCTGCCAGCCCCACAGATTTTATTTTTGCACATAAGCCATAACCAATCCTCAAGGCTGGCACAGGCTTTGGGGAAGCCCTGGAGCTTGTGAAGACCCTGGAAATCTCATAAGGCTGTGGCCAACCCCTGCCCCTTGCCCCCTCACAGACCAGGCCTTAAATGTCGGTCCAGGCCCTGTGCACCTTACCCCAAAGACAGACTCTTTTTGTAAGATTTTGTTAATAAAACACTGAAACTTCCTGGAGTGTTCATGTTGCTTCTTCTATGGGTTTGGGCTGGGCAGGGGTGGAGCTGCAGACACAGGGCCCCTGGCCCAGAGGGTGACCCTGAGACCCCATGGGTGTAGTGAGAGATCTCCGGGGCTCGGGGGAGCACCAACAGGGCAGCCTCCATCAGGGTCCTGGATCCTCAGGGGGAAGCACCCTCAGGGTTCCACACTGCAGCCCCACTGCAGCCCACTAGGCCTAGCTCGGTCCTGCCTCCAGGCCTGAGGTGGCCATCAGTGAGGGTGCCTGCTGACTGGGGGAGCCCTGTTCATGCTGAGCTGAGGCCTGACCCTCTGTAAGTCCTACTGGCACATGGGGTGTACAGCATGGGGGCACTACAACTAGGGCTCGGCCCACACAGCCATCTCAGGCTCTGGAGCCCTGGGGACCTAGTCAGTGCAGACCCCAGCTGGGAGGGGACACTGGCCATTCCTGGTTGCCAGATCATGAACTTGGTCTCTCTGAGCCTCAGTTTCCTCATGTGCAAAACAGGGCATCTATCCTCACAGCATCTGTGCCAAAGAACTTGGAAACAAGAATAACTTGATGCCCTGCGGGACATCAGCCTCCCCCGCCTTTGTGGGGGCACTGGATTCCGAGGGGCTGCGGGAGGTCAGCCTCCCCTGCCTTTGTGGGGACACTGGAGACTGAGGGGCTGCAGGAGGTCAGCCTCCCCTGCCTTTGCGGGGGGGCAGTGGATTCCAAGGGGAAAAATGAGATGGCCTGGGGTAGGGATCAGCCCCTACCCATCAGTGTTCAGTGAGAAACAGGACTGACAGGAGACAGGAAATTCATTGCAAGGAATTGTTTTACTCAACGTAGGGGCTGCTGAGCCAGTCCAAAATCTACAGAGAAGGCCAGAACCTTGGGGAAAGGGCTGAAGCAGGCACCTGCGGGTGGAATTTCTTCTCCATCAGGGAAGCCTCAGCTCTGCTCTTATGGCCTTTCAAGGGACTGAATCAGGCCACCCAGGTTCCCAAGGATGCTCTTCCTGAAAGCACCTACGACAGACCTTCGGCGCAACACCTCTGTTAAGATTTGATTGAGTGACTGAGAACAGTACCCGGGCCAGATTGACCCTCACAACCATCATGGTCATTTGCTGCTGGAAGGTTCCCACCCCTCTGGTGGGGTTGCTCTGCTCCTGGGGATTCTGGGCCAAGCTGTGGGGTCAGCTGGTGGGTGGTGCCAGCTCAGCCCCGCCGGGAGGCCGGGTGCATTGCACCTGCAGGGTTCTGGCATTGAGCTCACTGCTCCTGCAGCAGCGAGGGGCCCGGGGAGAGCAGGAAGCAAGAGGAGACTAAGCAGAGAGAGCCACCTGCTGCCAGGAAATGTCGTCACCCACGGCGCAGGGCGCTGAGCAGGGCTCTTCACGGTGAAAGGGCCGCCTCCGCCCCACTCTTCCCTTGCATTTCTTTTAAACAACAAAGCTGCTGGAAGAACGGGAGAGGAAATTGGCAGGAACAGGAAGCTGGGCACCACGGTGCTGCCTGAAAGCAGTCATTTGTCTTGGAAGTACCACTTCTCACATGAAAAGCTGGAAGCTGTTGATGCTTTTCCCTTTTAGTAAAAAGTTACTCCCTGTAATTGTGGAACAGGCTATCAGAACCCTTCAGTTAACTGGAGGTGCAGCTGTGTCACTCTGCTCCCAAGGAAAGAGGCCGGAGGTTGGAGGGGCTGGTGGTCCGGGGCGGAGGGGCCCAGACCCTGTGAAGCTGTCTCTCAGCCTGAAGACCAGGTCCCAGAACAGGGTGTTCCCTGCCATTGGCCCCTCTCCACCCCTCGCTGCTCCTGCCCATCTAAGTATCACAGACCACTCAGTCTTTCCCCTTCACTGTAGCGTGGGGAAACTGAGGCACAGAGAAGGCCCGTGCTTGCCTCAGTTTGGGGAGAAGAATTGAGTCTGGGGGTAGGAAGAGCCAGGAAGCCCGTAGAGGTTCTTCCCGCAGACCCAGTTTGGTGGGAGGCCTCTGAGCCAGGGAGCATGGGTCAGATCCCCAAAGGGGCAAGTGCCTTTCCATAAAATCCCGCTGGTCTCACGGAGCTGGTGCGTGGGGGAGACGGCAGACACCTGGGCCCCTCTGTTGCCTTCAAGGCTCAACCGAGATTAAGTCTCTCAGTCCCAGCAGGGTCACTGTTGAGGGCTGGCGGTGCCACTGGGGGTTGCCGGGAAAGCGATGGGCTGGGGAGAGTGTGTGAGTCAGTGTAAACGCAAGGTTGCTGTAACAGACGCCCTGCAAATGCGGGGGGCAGCCTCCCGTCAGGGAAGCACGCAGCTGGCGACAGGGCTGCACCTGTTCGTTCCAGAACTTCTGGGTTTCTTGACACTCCAGGCTGCTACCCAGAAGGGGCAAGAGATGGCGAGGGGCGTGCCACGATTGTAAAGCTGAGCCCAGGAACGCCACGGCCACCCATGGTGCCTCTGCCCCTGCCCAGTGCCAAAAGCCTGGATGCATATGGGAAAGAGGGAGGAAGGATCTACATGGGCAACCAGTGGACAGGAGCTGCAATGCGTGGGAGGAAGGATCTAGGGGGGCAACCAGTGGACAGGAGCTGCAATGTGTTTGGGAAGGAGGGAGGAAGGATCTATGTAGGCAACCAGTGGACAGGAGCCACACTGGAAATTGTTTAGGGCGGTGTGTGTGCAGAGTGTGACCTCGGCCAAAGACGGCCTGGCCTCTGCCCTGGGCTCCTGGGAGGTCGTCACTAGGCCCTGAACGTCCAACCTGGTAAGAATGTCTAGTCCACCTGTGGCCTCGGGCCACACCTATGGTCCCATGTGACTTCAGTGGAGGCTTTGGGCTATGTGGCATCAGCTCTGCCCCCAGAAGGGCTGGAGACGGCTCAGCCATGTGGGCGCCAACCAGGACCACGAGACAGACCCCAAGGCAGGAACTACCCTGGTTGTTGATGCTCCATGTGCCTTGACCCACATCACTAAGGGAGGGACGGGGCCTAACTCTGTCCATGACCCCAGGGGAGGACAACCGGGAGGTCTGTGTCTGGACCCTCCTGGGCTCTGTCCCAGGCACCTCTTTCCATTCTGGCTTTATTTTTTATATTTTCTGAGACAGGGGCTCTCTGTCACTCAGGCTACAGTACACGGCTAGTCACAGCTCACTGCAGCCTCAACCTCCCAGTTCATGCCATCAACCCACATCAGCCTTGCAAGTAGCTGGGACCACAGGCGTGCACCACCACAACCAGCTAACTTCTCCCTCCCCTCCCCCCCACCCTCCACTCCCTTCCCCTCCCTTCCCCTCCCTTCCCCTCCCTTCCCCTCCCTTCCCTTCACTTCCCCACCCTCCCCTCCCCTCCCCTCCCTCCCTTCCCCTTCCCTTTTCTTTCTGAGATGGTGTCTTGCCATGTTTCCCAGGCTAGTCTTGAACTCCTGGGCTCAAGGGATCCTCCTGCCAGCTGATTTTAATCTACATCTTTTCCCCGTAGGAACCCACAGTCACGGGTATAATGGCTTTCAGGGGCACCGGGGCCCTCCTAGAGAATCACATCTGAGGTGGCCGTCAGGAGCCTGGGCTTCTATAGTTGGTGTCGGAAGTGAGGGTGGTGCAGTACTGTGGACTGTTCCCAGCCTCCCAGGTGGCAGGACTCTTTTCTAGTTGGCAAGGGTCTTTTAACTCCAGGAAGAGTTCAAGTTAGTACAGAAACTTAAAAAAGAATCAAACCTGAAATATTATTATTTTTGTCAAGAAATTACATATGTTTTATATTTTACAGCATTTTAACACTGAAAAGAATTTGGCCAATTGGAAGCCATGGAGCACCCCTCAAGATGCCAACGGCAAGTGTCCAGCCGATCTCCCGCTGTTTGGCCCTCTGTGTCCATCTCTCTTGGCGGAGCTGAGGGAGGAACAGGCGGGGGCAGGTGAGACAGGTCAAAGCTGCATGACTCCTGTGGCTGTTGGGTGAGGAGGGAGTGAAGAGGGTGGACAAGGGGTGAAAGGCCTTGCATAAGGAGGAAGAGGAAGTTCAATGAAGAGAAATGCCAGGCATCCAGGGGCCAAGGAGCCCTTCCCTTTCTGCCTTGGTTCCCGTGGGGCTGAGGTCCCAGGGTCCAGGTGGGAATTAGGAGGCTCATGCCAGGTGACATTAGAGGGCATGTCGGGGCTCAGTGCAGCCTGGTCCTGGGCTCCCCACCCCAGCCCTGCTCCCACCCAGCCCTTCCCCGTAAAGTCTGTGAGGTCCAGAGGGCCGTGCTCTCCTCCAGAGGACAGACACACTCCAGGGCCTGCCCCAGTGGCCCTGCTCCCAGTCCAGGTCCCTCCCACAAGGGCACCTGAGTCTTGGGGTGGCCATCTCTCAGTGGAGGGGTGGCTGAGGGTGGCTCTTTGTGGGGATGCAGCCTGGGTGTTCACAGCCCCTCCCCATAGAGCCACCCCCAGGTGGTGGGGTTGGGAGGGGGAGGTGACAGGGAGGGCAGGTGCTGACTCTGCTATTTCAGTGCTGTTGGAGTGCTGAGCACCTGTGCCCTCCCTTCCCACCACACTCCCTTCCCAGAAGAATCCCGTCCCAAGACTGGACTTTGGACTTTTGAGTTGATGTGGGAATGTGTTAGGACTTTGGGGCTATTGGGATGGAATGAGTGCATTTTGTATGTGAGAAGAACGGGAGTTTTGAGGGCCCTAGGTGGAATGCTATGGTTTAACTGTCCCCACCAAAACTCATTTTGGAATTTAATAATTGCCTTGTGGCAGCGTTGAGAGGTGGGACCTGTGAGAGGTGACTAGGTCATGAGGGCTCTGCTCTCATGGATGGATTAATGTTGCTATCTCAGGAGTGCATGAATTATCGTGGGAGTGGCTTTGTTATAAAAGTGAGCTGTCTCATGTGCACTCTCTTGCCCTCCTGCTTTCTGCCATGGAAGAACACAGCAAGCAGGGCCACACCAGATGCTGGCGCCATGCTGCTGGACTTTGCAGCCTCAGAACCATGAGCCGAAGAAACTTTTCTTTACAAATTATCTAGCGTGTGGTATTGTTATAGCAGCAGAGAACAGACTAAGACACACGTATATGAACCCGCTGGGGTTCCCCATGTGAAGAGGCTCCCCTATGACAGGGCACCCCTTACAACAAGGCTCCCTTATGCTGTGGCCCCCATCCACAGCCCCATGTTTCAGATATGAAAACTGAGGCTTGAATGGTGCAAGGGACCTGCCCACAATTGCCATGGAACCAGCCAGACTCCCTCTCCCCATGCCTGGTGCCCAGGAGAGGCTCGAAATGATGACTTTGAATGGGTATTGTCAAACCCTCCTGTGTCCGATTCCAAGCTCTGCGTTTATTCTACCTTCTGGGCCACCTCCTTTTAGACAAGGTTCCTTGTCTAAAGGTTTCTTCCTGGTTTTGGGCGATGGGAAGGGGGCCACTGAATTTGCCACGGCTCTGTTCTGCTGAGGGTCAGAGAGAAGCTGGTTCTTTTGTTCCTTTGCCTGCCCTAGGGTGAAGGTAGGGCTCCTATCCAGAAGCAATCTGCTTCCCAGTCTCACGGATGACTAGCCCTGGTCACCCATGGAGCCTCCCATTGGCCATACATGGCCCCTGCTTTCAATCAGTCACTGTCTCCTGGCCCTGGCAATGCAGTGACCCTGACCCTTAATTACAGACACGGGCAGGATGGTGAAGCTTCCTCCCAGCACTCCTGGGGACTCCCCCCACACACATTTGCAGGGATCCCAGCTGGCACCCTACTTTTGTAGGTAGCAGGTGACATACAATAGCCCATTTCTTCCAGGAATGAGGCCAGCATCCCACCCAGCTCTGGCTATGGGGGCCCAGAGGCAGCAGCCACGGGACAGGTTCCCCGGCCCTCCCTTGACCACCACCTCTCTCTGGGATGGGCCTTGTGGCTGCAGTGGCATTCTTGGTATAAGTGGGGAAACTGAGGCCCGGGAGAGGCAGAAAATTACCAGCGTGAACAAGATAGCCTCCTTGGCCTGTCTGTGCGTGCCTGGGCCGTGCTGTGGGCCCTCAGTGAGCAGCAGGCTGTAAGGTGTCCTCTCCCTTCTGTGTAGCCCTAAGTGGGCATTGCTCTGCCCGCCCAGGTTGGCAGTCTGTCTTTACCCACTCCAATACTGGCCCACATGACCACAGATGACCCAGTACTGACCCTGGCCACCTCATGGGGACCCTGGTGAGAGCAGCTTGGTCCGAGGGTGGGGCAGAAGCCAGACCACGGGTGCTGCTGAGTGCCCGTCCCAGAAGCTGTGCTGGGAACCTGAGTTGGAACACCAGGGTTGGCTCTCCCCAGGACCTTGTGCCCCCACCCTCCAGCCTTGCTCTTATCTCCGGGCTACAGCCCACCCTCTACTGGACGCTGACTCTGACATCCTGGGCACTTCAACTGAGAAAGTCCAAAGCAGCCGTCCTGAGGGTCCTGGTCCTCCCGTCCCCATCTCCTAAGGGTCTGGCCACCCCACAAGGCCACTGGACCAAGCTCCTCTATTTCTGTAATTGCCATGGGAGCAGCTGGGGTGTGCCAGCCTCATACTGGCCCCTACCCTGACTGCACTTCTTCCCCACCCTGCCTCTTCCCAAGGCCACCATGGGGCTAAGTTAATATTCAGTGCTCACTTATTGCCACCAGCTGGGCACAGTGGCTCACGCCTGCAATCCCAGCACTTAGGGAGGCTGAGGTGGAAGGAAGGCTTGAAGCCAGCAGTTCAAGACCAGCCTGGGCAACATAGTGAGACCCTGTCTCTACAAAAAATAAATATATATAAAAAGGTCGGGTGTGGTGGCTCACGCCTGCCATCCCAGCACTGTTTGAGGCTGAGGCTGATGCTGGAGGATTGCTTGAGCCCAGGAGTTTGAGACCAGCCTGGGCAACATGGCGAGACCCCATCTCTACAAAAATACAAAATAAAATTAGCCAGGTATGGTGGCGTGCACCTGTAGTCCCAGCTATACTACTTGGAAGGCTGAGGCAGGAGAATCACCTGAGCCTGGGAAGTTGAGGCTGCAGTAAGCCCTGTTCTCGCCACTGCACTCCAGCCTGAGCAGCAGGAATGAGACCCTGTCTCAAATTAAAAAAAAAAAAAAAAAAAAGAAAGAAAGAAATTACACCAGGGTGAAATACTTTCCAGGGCAGGGGACTCTGATCGTGCTCCTTTCTGACAGAGCACCTCGATTCTCCTGGAATTTCAGGTTGTCCCTTCCTCTCATCCTCCTCACCATCCTCTGTGCAGGGCTCCGTCTCATGCAACATTCCACGGGGGGCACCTTTGTGTTTGTTTTCTGTTTGCTTGTTTCCTGGAAACCTCCCTCCTGGAATAAAAACATCTTTAAAAGCTAAAATTGATGACTGAGGAGCTCCTGGGCCCATGCCCCTCTGTGGCCGGCCACCGCCACTGGGTAAAGCCCACATTTCCAGCTGTCAGGCCTCCCGGCTCTGCCCTCCCCTGCCCCACTGCTGGGGCGAGGAGCTCCCTCCTGGACTGCTGCTGTCTACCCTTTCCCCCTGGCCCCGCCTCTCCCTCTGTCCCCTTCCCACTCTCCCCAGCCCCCTCTGGTCCCTCCAGAATCCCTTAAAAGCAAAGCTCCCGGGGAGGATTGGGAGGGTTCCCCGGGTCCCCCACCCTCATCCCTTGCCCCCAGTCTCGCCAGCCTGGCACCCACCCTGGCCTGGCCTCGACTGCTGTTTCCCGCTGCCACCTCTGTCCTCCCTCTGACCACCTTCTTCCCTGAGCCCTGGGCCTCAGGCACAGGCCCTGCCACGGTGACCTCTGAGCTCAGCCTCCTCCTCAGCTCAGCCCTGGACAGAACCGGGGCTGGTGGGTATCCCCTTCTCCAGTGTCTGGTCCTGAGTCCCTTCCCATGTCCATGGCTGGGTCCCACTGACACCTGGCTCTGACCTTGAGGGGAAGCGTTGGGCCGGGAGCAGCCACATTGGGAGCTGGGGCTCAGCCAGAAAGAGCAGGGTCCGTCCAGCCTCTGTCCTTTCTCTGAGCTGCAACCCCATACACAGCCTTGGCCTGGGGCCAGTTACAGGGGTCCATCTGGCCACTGTGCTTTCTCTGAGCCACCACCCCCGGTACATAGCCTTGACCTGGGGCCAGTTATAGGGTGCTGCGGGATGCTCCATGGGCAGCGTCTTTCTCCAAGGCTGCCCCCAGAGACAGCAGCTGCTCAGCCCAGGGTGTCCACCAGGGGTGGGGGAGCCCTGCAGATAGTTCCCAGCTATTCCTCCAGCTTGAAGGGAGGGCCAGGTGGCCCTCAAGGCGATCTCTGGCACCACCTTGCCTGCCTCTGGATGGCCCCCTGGAACCCGTGAAGCTGCTCCACCCCTCTTCCGGGAATGGCCACTGTCTGTGAGCTCCTGTTCACCCTTGAAGCCTTGCCCTTGTCTCTCCTCCCTGCACCCCACCCCTGGCGTCACTGCTGTGCCTTGGGCATCTCTGACTCTTTCCATCTGTCTTGACGCTGCCTGACGCTCCCTGAGGACAGAGGCCCTGCGTCGGCCCCACACCTGTCCCTCCCTGGCAGCGTACCCCTCGTGCACAGCTGGTGAAGGGTGCCACTGCAGGCTGCCCCTCCCTGGGGGCCCAGGTCCTGGGCTCCTGCTAGTTCGTCTGGCGTTTTCCCTGCCAAGAGTCTGGGCTGTGAAGGAGGCTATTTTTAGCTTCTCTTATCCCCCGTAATTATCTTGCCTGTTTTGCCGTGGTGTCTGGTGCAGTCCGGCTGGAAAATGGCAGTATGTCTCTCCACACTCAGGGGACCTGGGGACGATGGGACCTACGCCCTGGGAGTGGGCGTGGTGGACGAGGGTGGTGGTCTGGGAGCCTCCTCGGTTCACATGCTCTCCCTGGAAATGGGGCCCAGCCTCCTCCTCATTCCTGGATGAAGCAAGAGGCTTGTGGTCCACTCAGACCCCTCCATCTCCTGGAGCCCTGTCCATGGTAAGAAGGAAGCCTGGGCACCCCGGCCTCTCCTTGAAGCCTGGAGCCTGCGAGGATCCCCTAACTGGGGTTTGCCCGTTTCAGCACCTGCAGGGAAATCCGCTGCTGTCCAGGGCTTCCCTATCAAGGACAGACGGGGTGTGGGTGGCGGATTCTAAGTCCTTTCTGGTGTGGAGGGAGGCACCTGTGGGAAGGGGCCCTGGGGTGAGGCAGGCTTTGCAGCCAGAGGCGGGAAGAAGGGTCTGCCTGAGGTTGCCCAGCAGCGGCAGCTGGCAGAGCAGAGGCCGGGACCTGCTCAGGATTCTGGGGCCGCCAAACCATATGCCCCCCTCGAGTCTGCCTGGGGAGCTGTCCGGTACCCAGGGACTCCCCTGCTTCCCCCCTCGAGTCCGCCTAGGGAGCTGTCCGGTACCCGGGGGCCCCCCTGCTTCCAGGCCTCCTTTGGCTCCCCTTGGCTTGGCCTTCAAGGCCCATCACCAACGGCCCCTCCCTCCACCGTGGCAGCCTGGAATCACTCTTCCTCCAGCACCTGAGGCCCCAAGAAGGGACCCTGACAGGCTCTCCAGTGGCTTTTCTCAGCACAGCTTCCTCTGACCAATGTCTCCCCCTGCAGCCCAATCCTTCACCTTCTGCAGGTAAAGCCTGAGCTGCCTCCTCCAGGAAGCCCCACTGGTGCTTGCTCCCATCCAGGTGAGTCCCAAGGAAGTCAGCCCTGGACACATTACTTGCTTCACAGCTGGGCGTGGATCCTCAGTCTCCCCGAGATTGCAGACAAAGGAGGAGGCTGAGGCCTCACCCCTGCATGCCCACCCCCAGGACAGACTCGGTCTCCTGCTGTGCCTGTCTCTTCTGTGGCAGAGCCCTTCACCCTCCTCCACCTGGCGAAGCTCCCTCATCCCCCCTGTGAGGCAGAATATGCCCCTCCAAAATGTCGGCATCCTCACGTTAGGCTCCCGGGCATGGGGAACTCGAGCTGCTCCTCGGCGGACCTTGGCATGTGGAGGTCGTCCTGGATCATCTGTGTGGCCCAGGGTGACCGCAGGATCCGTGGAGAGGGAGGTGCATCAGAGAGGGTGTGGACATGAAGCAGGGCAGGTGCTGGCAGGCGGCCACGGCTGGACCTGCCGCGGCTGCAAGAGGACGCTCCCCTCAAACCTCCCAGGGGAATGCAGGCTGTGGACACCTCGATTTCAGCCCACTGAGCCCCAGGGCTGGGCTCCTGACCCACGGAACTGTGAGACGAGAAAGGCCTGCTGTCTGAGCCACTGCATTTGTGGTTGCTTGCCCGGTGGCAGCAGGGGACCAGCACAGCCTCACGCTGCCTGCTCTGTGCCGGATTCCCCAGCGTCCCTGCATGGTGCAGATTCCCAGGCCTGCCTGGCTGCGGCCCTTCCCCTTCACCTGACTGTGTGGCCCCTCTGAGCCTCACCTCCTCACTGGTGAAACAGGAAGGTGAGGGTGTCTCCCCCTGGGGCTGATGTGGGGCTGACACATGGGTCAGATAAGGTCCCACGCGATCAGCTCCTCCCGTGGGACGGCCGTGGAGAGGGGCAGGTGAGCGCTAGGTGGGAAGAGCTGCCTGTCTGCTCCCCCTCTAGAGCTGAGACCCACGGGACTAGCGGGGGACTCCCTGTTGGAGTCTGGCAGCCCTGCCTAGGCCCCTTGTGTGCCAGCCTTGGGGGCTGCCTCCTTGGCTTCTCTGTCTCCGGCCCTGTGCAGTGGCTGGCGCCCGCCAGTGCTGTTTACATGAGTGGTGATGGGAGCTGTGCCTGCTGGGGCCTCCTCAGCCTGGGCCGGGGCCATTCCTCCACGGCCCTTTCCCTGACTGCTCATTTTGTGAGGTTGTTGTTTTTTATTTGGTGTCTCTGCATTTCCATTCTTCTCCCCTCCCCCACCCTCTGGGCGTTGCTATGGGAATCGGGCTGAGGTCTTCGCAGCATCCTTGATAGACGGGTTTCAGGCCTGGGCAGGGGTGCAGATTTGTTGGCCGGGAGAGGGGGGTGCTTGGGAAGGGTCCTTGAGGTCTTGTGGTTGGAATCACAGGGTCCAGAGGAGGGAGAGCTGTC
This sequence comes from Nomascus leucogenys, assembly GCF_006542625.1. NCBI lineage: Eukaryota > Metazoa > Chordata > Mammalia > Primates > Hylobatidae > Nomascus > Nomascus leucogenys. The sequence continues at coordinate 94,639,559 of NC_044396.1, read as the reverse complement.
AGACACCCATCCCTGCCCTGCATCCAGCGTCCCCACTCAGTGCACAGCCCTGTCACTACCACCCCCTGCTGTCACTACTGTGGGCCTCAACTCCTGCTATCTTTGGCTGGGTTGCCTCCATCATAATGGCCTGGGCTCTGTCCCCGCTGCCTCCCCTTTGACCTCTCCTTTGACCTCTGCGGGTGGGAGCTGGCCACACAGCCTCCCCATGCTGGGCCTCTGCCTCCCGACAGTGAAACGGGGTGGTCAGAGCTACTGCCCATGGCGTGGTCAGATTCACACGGTGACACTGGGGACTGGCTCCCTACAGATGCTGGATGCAGGTCCATGCAGGGCCCTCGGCTTCGCTTCCTCTTACCTCAGTTTCCCCATCTTTGCAATGGCAGCACTTGGGCCATTGTCAAGTCACCAAAGCCACCTGCAGGTAAGCAAAGGGGAGAGAGGATGGGGGCAGGGGCCGAGTGGAGTTGGCGCGAAGCCACAGCCGCAGCCTGGAGCTCACACTGACAGCAGCCCCCGCCTGCCACCGGCCTCCTGCCCACCCCCACCCGGGAGCTCCGTGCCTGGAGTCCCAGTGAGCCGCGCGGGTGGCGAGGAAAGTCTCTGGCTGGGCTTCCGAGGCTGCCGCTCTCCTCCCTCCTCAGCCCCCACACTGCCCGCCGCCTGGCCAGGGGTGCGGAGCTTAGGAATGCGGCTAAGGGGCAGGCAGGGCAGGCTGGGGGTGGGAGGGCTCTGAGGGCCAGAGGCATGGTCTGCAGAGAGGGGCTCTAAAGAGGGTCCTCACCCCACCAGGCAGGCTCCAGGGACGTGCTTCCCCCTCAGACCCCACTCCAGCCCTGACAGCATACTGATAGAGCCCAGCCAGAGGCTGGAATGCTTCCTGCGTGGGGAAAAGTTGGGTTAAATATTGGGACGTATTGGGTGGATATACTGGGTTAAATAAAATATATGATTCAAATTAGTTTCACCTCTTTCTTTTCATTTTTCATCATGGCCACCTCAGGCTGGCAGCGGTGCTGTCTGAGCCCACAGGAGGGAGGGGCAGGGATGCCAGCCAGCCGGGCTGAGCTTTCTTCTGGGTGCAGGGCTGGGTTAGGGTCCAGGTGAACCCCAGAGGAGCGCAGGGGCTGCATTTGCTGATCTTGATCTTTCTGGGGAGGGCCAAGTACAGGGCGTCCCTGGTGCACTGAGGAGCCCCGGCGTCCCCAGCCAGCTTCCTCCCCTCTTGAGCAGATGGCCGGTGACCCAGAGGCCCTGCACTTGGGAGCAGGGTCAGCTGGGAGGCCTGTGAGGCCTGAGGCAGCCTGTGGCAGAAAGGCAGAGGAGGCGCTCTTCCATCTAGGTCACTTGGGGGAGCCAGCGGCAGCGTCGGCCACCCCTTCTTCTGGCAACCGGGCTTCCGGAGCCCAGGGCCACCTCCATGCTTATCCTATCAAAAATAGTGATGAGCCTCAGGGCTGGCAAGGAGCTGAGTGAGGAGCTGCTTCTGCGGCTGCCCCGTACCCCTGGTCTCCATTCCTCCCCGGTAGGCACTCCAGCTCCCAGCTCCTGCTGCAGGCCTGTCCCGAGACAGCCTGTCCTTCCCTCCCCAAGTCCTCCTACCTGCAGCCTGAACCACCTCCTGGGGGTGGCTCCTCCTGCTCTGGCCATGGCTCTCTCCTGGGTCCGTCTCCCCAGCAGCCCTGGCAGGAGGCTGCCCTGCCCCCGAAGCTTGAATTAAAGATGCTGAGGTCTGCTCGGCCTGAGTCCTTCCAGGTGGAAGGCAGAATCTGCATTCCTATCTATCCAGCCAAACGCCGCCTGGAGCTGACCAGTCAGGCCCAACTCTCACCAGACCCTGGGGGCCTGCCCTGTGCCTCAGGCATCCTCTCCACACGTAGGAGGCCACGCAGCCCCACGCTTTGGGCCTCTGTTGGCCTGGGCACCCTGATGGACAGTCCAGAGCTGGCCGTCAGGGAAAATGGTCCTGGGGTCCTCTCCCCACGGTGGCTGGGGCCCTTTTTGTTCCATTGAACCCTGATCTTTCTCAGGGTTAGGCCAAAGGACCAGGAGGGGCTTGGCCTCAGCTGCTTGTAGCCCCCTACCCTGGAGGATGACCCTTCAGCTCAGAGACCACCCCCCGCACCTGAGCATGAGAGGGCAACACGGGGCTCGGACCCTCAGGGGCTCTCTGGGCCGGGCCTCATTAGAGGACCCTCGTTCATGGTGTCCAGTCGTGCCTGGGTCCTGGACACTGGACACTGGCTCTGTTGGATGCTGGTGCCCAGGGGTCCATAGGGGACTTCCTGACTCAGATGTCTCAGGGCCTGCCCAGTGACAGTGCACAGTCCCCAAGCCTGCTCCTGTCCCTGGGTGCACTGTTTACAGCACCCTGCCAGGGGCTGCCATGCCCGCCATGTCCCGGGCATCCCGGTGGCCAAGGCCAGTCTCCATGCCGGGCAGAGTTGAAGGGCTAAAGAGCTTGGGCAGACCAGAGAGAGCATTAGCGTCCTGGCCACCCACTGTCAAGGGGCCCCTGTCTTCCATTGACTGGGAGATCTCTCCTTGTCCACCGTGGTAGAAAACCCATCGCCTGGTGACCGCGCCTGCCCATGGAGCGCCTGTGCAAGAGCCTGGGGCGTGTGCTTGGCTAAGGCCCAGAGGCAGCTCCCTTCTGCATCCCACCTGGGAATTCATTTCAGCTTTCTTCTTCCCTACATATGTGGGGTGCTCTGAGCTTTCCAGTTGTAACATTTTACTGGTTCCCTCATCAATGAGGTAACATTTTGAACATGTGTGTGTTTTATATTTGTATGTATGAAATGTGCACGCTTGGACCAGAGACCCCAGGGTGCCTTCTCACCTTCCACCCTAGCAGCCTTCTCCCCACCTAGGCTCACGGCCCTCCTGCTGCCTCGGGCTCCCCTAGGGCAGGGGCTGCCAGGGTGGGGCCCTCAGCCTGCCCCACCCTCCCCTCTCACAGACCTGCAGCGCCTGCCTGGGCCCCATTAGACCTGCCCTCATAGGGCTCTGGTGTCGCTCCTCTGGCACGGAGGGGCCTTGGGTACCAGAGACGACCCGACCCTGCTCCTTGCCCTGCCTTTGCTCCCCTTCATTGCTGGGGTCAGGGTCATCACCCCAGCACCCTGCACGCTCTCATCTCTGGTCCTAGACAGCCCCCGTCCTGGAGCCCCCACCCCGGAATTTCTCCTCCATCCTAGTACTCCAGTCTGCAATTCCATTTCTGGGCGCCTTGAGGTCACTTGCTTCCCTCCCAGAGTAGCCTTTGGCCATGGCTTCACCTATCTTCCACCTTTACATTCCCCAGGAGGGGTCAGGAGGGGTCCCTGCTCTTGGGAACTTGTGGGTCAGCCAGAAGAACAGGGCCAGTAATGATAACAGGAAAAACCCACAGTGCTTACTTAGGATGAGCCAAGGAGTCCTGGGTGATCACCCATTGAATGCCCCCACCCTTAAGGCCACCGTCACCCTCATGTCCCAGCTGGTGAGTGCAACCCAGTCCTGGTGCCAGCAGCCTCCATGGAAGCCCCTTGTCAGTGGCACCTGGGTGCTGGGGTCCCCGGAGGGCCCAGGCAGGCTCTGCAGAGAACTGAGGGCTGGCCGGGTGAGTCCATGGCCCGAGCATGAGCCTGGCGCCCCCAGGCATCGGTGCTACCTTCTTATGGGAGGTTGGGGATGCACAGGACCGAGGGCACCTGCCCTGCAGTGTGTTGAGAGGAGGGCCACGTGGCTGGCCAAAGGCGCCTGGGGTGGGGGTGCAGGAGGCCGGGGGAAGATGAGCAGGCTGCAGCCTTTGACCAGGGAGCTGAGGACCAGAGGGAGTGGGATGCAGGGGATGGGGCCGGGACCTTCAGGCAGGAGCTCCCCTCCCATCCCCAGCACTGGGGCCGGCGGGCATGGCTAGGCAGAGTCACCTGGGTCCTTCTCCTGGAAGAGAGGTCTTTCCTGCCCTGCCCTGCTCCACTCTCCCTCCACCTTTGCCTGTGTGGGAAAGGAAGGAAAGCAGAGAGGAATCTGAAGCCAGAAAAGGGCAGAGGACCAGACTGCCTGTTGGTTTCCTGTGCAGGCTCTGTCCCGGCCACCCCTGCCCTGGAGCTTGTGCTCTGACCTTTGGGCTCAGACTCCGCCATGGATACACCTGGTCTCCCCTCCACTAGACGGGCACTGGGGCCACCACGGCCCTGCCCTTGCACAGCAACAGGGTCTGGGCCAAACCTGGCGGAGAGACCCACAGGGGAGGGTGTTGATCCCAGGGCTGGCGTTGGGGAAAAGGCCAGGAAGGCACCCCCGGGAGCCTCTGAGTGAGCTCCTTTTCATCCCCACCATCTTCTCTAAGCACCTGCCCAAGAAGGGATTGACAGAAACGGACAGGGGAGGTGCATTTAACTCAGGGGCCCGCCTTCCAGGTCAGGCACCTGTGCGGGTGCCTCAAATCTGGGCAGTGGCGGCGGGGGGCCTGTCTTGTTTACAAATGGAGAAATGGTCATCTACCGGGTGCCAGATCCAGCTTCACAAAGACGGACTGAGGGAGAAATATACGGTCATGCCTGTCCCCTGGTGGGTGCCCAGTGGGAGCCACCTCCTCCTGGCAGGGCGGCAAGATGGGTGAGGGATCTCCTGGGCTGGGTGCCCACTGCAGGATGGGGAGGCCAGCCTCAGAGAGGGCCTCCCAGGTGGTGGCCGGTTACACAACCACGGCCCCCTCCACACACCTACAAAGCCCCAGGAGCCCCTTGGGGGAAAGACCCAGGCTTCCACTGTTGCCCTCCGCACACCATCAGTGACCCCCGGTGGACAACCAAGCTTTTTTAGACCCTCTGCTTCCCATCTGCCGAGACAGGATGGTGTGGTGAGGCTGTGGCCTGGGCGTGCCTTGGTGAAGTCTGTGACTGAGAGGAAGGGTGAATTTACCTGGGCAAAGGTGCAGGGGTAGCCAAGAGCAGAAGAAAGCTGGTGGATGGTCCTGGCTGAGGAGTCCCCCAGCCAGGAGAAGGGGCAGCAGCCTCTGGTTGAAGCCACTTGCTGGCCCAAAGCCCAGTGGGAAGCCCTGATCTAGCCCCTCCCAGCCCACTTGCCTCCTCAGAGCCAGGCCAGGCACCCCTGCCCTCCTGCCCACCCTTCAGGTCGTTAGAAGTCAGCTTGCCTCTTGCCCCACTGCCCAGGGAAGAGATGTGAGAGGAAAAACTTTTTTAAAAAGTAAAAATCCTGATCCATTCAAATATGAAGTGGACACTTGTCACGGAGGTTTTTTAACCCATTAATTCATGAAGTAGCCAGTAGGGAATTAAAACCAGCTCATAATTTTAAAACTAAAAAAAAAAAAATCTGTAGGCCCATGTGGTTTCACTGGATAATTCTACCCAATGTTTAAAGAATTAATGCCAATTCTACACAATCTGTTCCAGAAAAAAGAAAAGGAAGGAAACGGGCCCCATTTCATTTTATGATGCTAATATCACCCCAATGTCAAAACCAAAGACAGTACAAAAAAAAAAAAAGAAAGAAAATGAAAGAAAGCTGCAGACTGATAACCCTCATGAGTATAGCAGCAAAAATCCCTAACACAATACTAGCAAATAGAATGCAACGGCAGGTAAAAGTAATCAAACACTGTGACCAAGTGGGGCTCCCTCAGGATGAAAGGCTGGCTTGATTTGAAATTCAGGCAATGAAACCCACCATATTAACAGGCTATATAATAATGTTAAAGTAATTGATGCCCCAACAGTTTTTGATAAAAATTCTTAGAAAAAAATAGGAATAGAGATGAAATTCTCAACTTGACAAAGGGCATCGACAAACAAAAAAACAAAAACAAAAACAAACAAACAAAACGTACAGCAAACATCATGCCGTTGGTGAAAGACTGGATATTTCCCTTCTGAGATCAGAAACTCTTATTTCTCACAGTAATGGAAGTTCTAGCCACTAAAATGAGGCAAGAATAATAAATCATAGGCATACAGATTGAGAAAGAAGATGTAAAACTGTCCGTGTTGGCTGGGCATGGTGGCTCACGCCTGTAATCCCAGCACCTTGGGAGGCTGAGGCAGGCGGATCACCTGAGGTCAGGAGTTCAAGACCAGCCTGGCCAACATGGTGAAACTCTGTCTCTACTAAAAATACAAAAACAAAAAAAATTAGTCAGGCATGGTGGCACGTGCCTGTAATCCCAGCTACTTGGGAGGCTGAAGCAGGAGAATCGCTTGAACCTGGGAGGTGGAGGTTGCAGTGAGCCGAGATCGCACCACTGCACTCCAGCCTGGGCAACAGAGTGAGACTTCATCTCAAAAACAAACAAACAACCCAAAATACTGTCTGTGTCTGCAGATGACACAATTATCTGTGCAGAAAATAAAGAATCTACATAAAACTCCTAGAGCTGACAGGCAGGTTCAGCAAGGTTGCAGGATACAAAAATCAACATGTACAAATAAATTGTACTGCTAAATGCTAGAAGGGGTAAACAGAAATGAAAATACAATACCAGCTACAAGTGTTGAAATAAAGATGAAATGCTTGGCTGCAAAGCTAGTGAAGCATGGCCACGATGAAAGCCTTGTGGAGGGAATCCCAGAAGATGAGGTGAATGCAGAGAAATACCAGATTCATGGATTGGAAGACTTGACACACCGTAGAGGTCAATCCTCCCCAAAGTGATATTCAGGTTTAAAGAAATTCCCATCAAAATCCCAGCAAGATTTTCTTTCATTCTTTTTTTTTTTTGTAGGTACAGACAAGATGATTCTAAAATTTGTGTGGAAAGGCAAAGGAACTAGAGTAGCTAAAACAATTTTGGAAAAGCGAAATAAAGTGGAAGGAACATGTCTACCCAATTTCAAGACTTATTAAATAGCTACAGCCATGATGACTGTATGGTATTGGTAGAAGGAAGGACACAGAAATGGAATAGTACAGAAAACCCAGAAACCACTCATACTGCACAGCCCACTCCAGTCCTGCCTGCCCAGGAAGGGGGCAAAATGGTGAGTGGCAAGCACGACTGCGGACCAAACCTCTCCCTCCCCTCCCCTGGGGCCCCTTGAATCCCACTACACCGCACTGTGCAGGCAGCCCCTCCTGGGCGTCCCCACACCTGGCTGCATTCTCTGGGAGAACAGGGTGGGCCAGGAGCCCAGGGAGCTTCGCCAGCACAGCCTCGATGGGCCGTGGTCCTGGCAGTTGCTGACTCGGGCGGGACTGCGGTCTGCTGTTCCTGCCTTTCTTCCCTTGCATGTGCTCAGACCTGCATTCCAATTCCTCCACTGGTGAACCTGGGCAATGGTTGCCCCTCTCTGAAACACACTTTCTACTGTCTCCTCTGTGCAAAAGGGTCGCTTTAGCCCTGGGGACTCTGGGGGGCTGCCCATACCTATCCCATCTCCACTCAAGGAAGGGCTTGGAAAGGAGTTTCCTGAAAACCTCTGTGGCTTTGGGGAGATGTTTTTCATGATCACTACCATCGAGGGGGAATCTGGGGTTTTATGTTACCTACATCTTGCCTCCCTCCCCTGCCTATACACATGCTATAGAGGTAGTGAGCTCCCCAGCCTTGGTGGTAACCAAGAGGCCAGATGGCCCCAGGCCACAGATACTGTGGAAGACACTCTTATCCTGGGAATAGGGGATTGGCCTGAGGTTTGGGTAAGACCAGGCAGCTTCTCTCTAAGTGAGCCGGTCCTTTCACAGGTGCCTGGCTGATAGGCGGGTACAATCCCAGCCACAGAGAGGCAGCTAAGGGAAGAGATGAAGGACTTGCCATGTGACTGTCAAATTCTAGGGAGGCCGAGGGCATGCAGAGGCCACTGTGAGAGGAAATACGTCCTTCCTCCCCACCACGGCTCCCGTCATGCTCCTTCCTGCGGCTGGCACCTTGCAGCTTGTGCCAAGGCGGCCTTGGCTCCGTGTGTCAAAGAAAAAGGAAAATCATTCAAATAATAGCATCCGCCTCTGAAAGAGGCTGCCAGCTGCCTTCCCAACACCCACGCCCCTTCTTCCTCATCGCAGAGACCAGGTTTTGTCTGAGGTGACTGCGCACCTCTCCCAGAGCACCTCACAGGCTCTTGCCGTGTGGCCCTTTTCTTGCTGGTGAGACATGGGAAGCCATGGGGTAGAGCTTACAGGAAAGCAGTTGGTTCCAGCTGACAAAGACCCTTCACCTTCTCTGCTTCCTGGAGTGAAGATGTGATGGTTGGAGGTGAAGCAGCCATCTTGGAGGCAAGAAGAAGAAGAAAAAAATCTTGTTAAGACCGAAAGAGGCAGGGTCTTTGGTGGGGCATGGAGCTTCCAATCCAGTCCTAAAATGCCCATTCTTGCTGGTTACATGAGAAAATGCCCACTTATTTAAGCCAGCACAGTCAGGTTGAGGTCACCTTTGGCTGATGGAATTCTAATGGGAGCAGACGCCATTGGTACCCCTTGCTGCACCGTCTGGGCTCCCCTCTGACTCCTGCAGCCGTGGCCACCAGCTCCTGTGCGTGCTCACGGCTTTCCACTCAAGCTCCCTCTTCTTTCTTCTTTGCTTCAGGGCCACCTCCAAAGAAAGGGGCCTGACCAGCAGGTACAGGTGTGCAGTGCAGAGGAATGAGTGTCCCTGGAGGTCCCTCAACTCATGGGGGGCAGAAGTGAGTAGGTAAATAGATCAGCACCCTTGTCTCCAGGGCAACACATCCCTCTGAGGGCCCCACCTGCCCCCAGAAGTGACCAGCTCAACAAGGGACCCTGTCCGGCTCTTCGTCCTTAACTGATTGGGAACTGGCTGAAGGATTCCACATCTTCTGGCCAAACAGACATCCTGGAAGGGTGGCGATGAACCCAGGCCTAGCCCCCAACCCCTGCCTGGAACCAGGAACCATGGGCGGCAGGGCATAACTGGGGCAATGGGCATGGGGAGAGAGACGGGCCAGATTGGCAAAACTGCCAGAGCCACCGACACGCCTTGGCTCTGTGGGGCTGGCAGCGACTCCCTGAGGGAGGAGAGGAGCAGTCTTGGCTGGTCTGCCCCAGGAGGGCCGTCAGGCTGCTGGGAGAGCAGCTCCCAGGGCAAGCCCACCCGTGGTCCCTTCTGACGCGGCCAAGCTGTGTGCTGTGCACCTCTGAGCCCAGGAGGACGCCCCAGTCTGGAAATAAGAAGACTCGGAGGACAGGACGGACCCACCCTGGAGGGGCTCAGCCTCGGAGGACTTGCCCACCACAGAGGGGCTCAGCCGGCCTGTGTCCTGCTCCCCTCCTGGGGACACAGACCCATGGCCAGGACATCCCCTTGAAGAGGGCACCAGGTGAGGGCATCACCAGAAGGAGCCATGGCCCTCCGGAAAGAAGCAACCTGGAGCGTGTGCACAAACTACGCAAGCCACATGCCACACACGCACGGACCTGCCACACACACACACACACGCACACACACACTCTAGAGACCCTGCCACACACACACACACACACAATCCAGAGACCCCGCCACACACACACACACACTCCAGAGACCCCGCCACACACACACACACTCCAGAGACCCTGACACACCACACACACACACACTCCAGAGACGGGTGCAGGAGGGGCCCCAGTCCTGAAAGCTCAGCTTCCCTGATCCTCATCACCTGGCCCCCGCCTCCCCCCAGCGAGGCTTCTACCCCACGCAGCTCCGGGGCATTTGGGGACCCAGAACCAGGAAGAAAGGAGGTGGGAGGGAGACAGCAGGTGGTGTGTGGGGTGGGGTTGGGGGAGAACTTCCAGGGAGTCAGAGACAGACACAGGAGCAGCTGAGGCCTGGGTGGGCAGGGACGGGAGGCGCAGTGGATTTTTAGGACGTGCCCCCAAGTGCCCCTTGCAGAAACCTGAGAAATGCAAGGGAAGGACCTGGAGTTTGATGGGGCCACCTCGACCCCTCATGCTGTCTCCCAGCGGGGGCCACGCAGAGGCCACCATGACTGCTGAGTGGAAGGGCGTCCTGTGGAGTCCAGCAGAAGGAAGGGAGGCTCCCACCTGCATAGTCCCTTGGCCCTGTCAGCCTCCTCTCCTGGCTGCACTGCTGTGAAGCCTCCCTTCAGTCCTAAGACAAAACCTTAGCTCCTGAGCCCTGCGTTTCTAAAGGGCTCTGCAAACCGGCACCGACTCGCTGCTCCGCTGCGGAAGCCACATGGGTCTCCCAGGCCCGGCCACTGCGCCCAGCGCTCCTGCCCCTGGAATGGCTGCACCAGTCCCACTCCGGGCCTTCGAATGCCGTTCTCTATGCTGCGAGAACTTTTCCCTCCTCATCACTTAGCAAACTCCTGTCTGTGCCTTCAGCTCCAACCCAAAGCCCCTTCCTCCGGGAGGCCTGCCCTGATCCTCTCCACTGGCCCTTTTGGATGGTTCTCCCTTTACAAGCCTGTCTCCTCTCCTGGGCTTCGAGCTCTCAGGGGTGAAGACGACCTTGGTTACATCTTTTTCTCCCTTTCCCAAGCCAATGTAGGACAGAACATTCTGGGCACTCAATTATTCTATGCAGGATGCGTGAGTCGGCAGGTGACAGGCCTGCTCTGGGAGCCGTGGGCTGCAGCAGGGCTCAGCTGAGACGGGGGAGGAGCCTGTGCGTGCCCACCCTGTGTCCCACCCAGATGGGGTCCCTCCCCACGCACGAGCTCCATGATGCCTCTGCCACCCCGTGCCCCAGGTCCACGGTCCCCCATCCCCTCTGTGGACTTCAGGCAGCATAGTGGGGGGCACCGTCCATGGGTGAAAGGCACCGAAGGTCCTGCACGGGCTCCGCAGGGCCAGCCACTCTCTGGGCTTGGTGTCCCTTTTGTGAAGTAAGCTGTCACCAGTCAGGGCCCTGTCCCTCGCCGAGGGGCGCCCCGGGGGAGGCGTGGCTGTGTTCAGCCTCATCTCATGGAATCTGGATCTCCACGTACTCCACGTCTGGCTTTCCAGTCCATGCTAGTAGTGACCGGTGCACACTGAGGAACTCAGACCAAGTTCTGGGGACCTTGGGGGAGTCCTTTCTCAGAAACCAGTGGGGTGGCGGGGGAAGGGTGGCTATAGACCCCTGTCCCTGACTCCAGCCCTTCTCCTGGCCTCCCAACCCCCAGTCTGTCTCTGCCCTGTCCCTCACCCCATGATAGAGCTTCTCCCTGGGCTCCGGGCCTCCCCTGGACCCCATTCCAGGGCCCTGCCGCTCCTCCCCTCCTTCCGGCTCACTCACAGCTGCCTTGACCTCAGCCCGGCCAAAACGAAGCTTGCCCCTGACCCCCAGCCTGCTTTTCCTGAGATGCTCACCCCGCAAGGCCTCGGGGTCCCCAGGGCAGCAGCTCCTCCCACTCACTGCCCCAGGGTCCTGACTTTGCTGCTCCCCGCTCCCGTTTCTCCACAAAACCTCCCCTAGGCCTTGGCCGTGGCTACCGTCATTGATGCCACCCCCACTCCACGCCCATGGCGCCCCCAGCTACTCCTCCCCGGCCCTCTCGAAGTATTTCCCGGAGAGAACCTGACTCTCACCCATGCTCTGCCCCACCTCTGGCAGACCCCTTGGTCCCTGTGCCTGGCCGGCTGCACCCAGGTCCCCGAGAAGCTGTGTGTGGCTGAGCTCTGCTTGTCTAAGAATGGCCCTGTAAACCCTGGTTAGACCAACGGCTGCCTGCCCAAGCCTGGCCCTGTCACCTCTGTCCCTGGGTCCCCCTGGGCCAATTCCGGCCCCTCTTCTAGAGGGTCCCCCCTGCTGTCTGCAGGGTTTGTGGGGACTAGGAAACTCCTGTGTCCCTAGGGAGCCCGGGGGCCTGGGTCAGGGTCTCTGTCCCTCCCCCACTTCTGCCTCATCCCACCCTCACCCCAAATTCCCTCCGGAGGTCTGGGGAAGGAGTGAGTCCGGGGGTCCTGTCAGGGAGCAGAGGGGCAGCAGGCCTGCCCCGGGGTCTCCCTACAGTCCCAAAAGCCAGGCTGTCCAGCAGGGAGGGCGCCTGGGGCCCAAGCCCCTGAAGGAGGCCACCTGTGGTCATCCCCACCGGCCGCCCGGCAAGCCACATGCAGGGGCCTTCTCTCTAGGCCGGGCCGCCACCCCTCCAGCTCTGTGCCAGGACCACTTTCCATGGCCGGAGATGGGGTCCCAGACCGAGGCCTCAGCCCAGCGGCCCAGGTCCCAGGCCCCCAGTTCTCTTCAGAGCCCTGGGCCTATCTCTCCAGGAGCAGCTGTTGGCATGGGGGGGAAACCCCGGGGACCACACCCTCTACACGCCCTCCACAGCCACCTGGAGCCCGGAGCCGCGTCTCCACTCCCTTCTGTCCCCCAGCCTCACACACACCCCTGAGAGAGGCTCTGGCCATGGCTCAGGGAGCTCCCCGCTGCAGCAGTTATGAAGCCGGGATATTCTCTTAGGAACTCTCCCAGCTCCCCAGGGCGGGTGGTGGTGACAAGCATCATCAGAGGACAGCTCTTTAAAAAATAATAATAAAAAAACCCACCAAAACTCTATTACTGGACGGAGTTTCCTCAGGGACGTTGTCTCTTAAGAGTCTCCTAAAGAAGACTCAGGGTGACCCCACAGTGGCACTGGCTGTGTCCTAGCCTGGGTCATTCCCGAGGCCGCCAGCAGGACTGAGCGGCCACGTCCTTCTCCAGCCTGCCCAGGCCCGAGGCTGCTGTCACCAGCGTGTCCCATTGTGGGGAGTGGGAGAAGGCTTTACTGCTGAGTTTCCTGACATGGCAGTGGGTTTAGCCAGACCCTAGCTGTCCCTGCTGGGGGCTTGTAATCCCAGGAAAGCCCCTCTGAAGATGCCTGGGCCGTCTGTCATGAGCCCGAGGGCAGCCGCGTCCCCCGCCTCTGGACTGGTTCCATTCTTCAGGTCAATCCTGGACCCGCGATCTCAGGCAGTGGGGCTGACTCAGGGACTCGAGGGTGGACACGCACGATCCCAAATGACAGTGAGCCCAAACCCATGGCATGAGCTAAGGCGGCCACCCCATCGGTGGTGTTCTTGGAGCCCTCCAGCCTCTTCCTGGGGATGGTTAGGGGCGGGTGAGGGTTTCTGGGAAGGGAAGCCCATCCACAGAGCCCTGGTCAGCGGCCCCTCCTAGGGGACCCTTCCTCAGACCAACTGTGGGCTCCACTGTCTCAGGGGCCCTGCCTGGGTCAGGGTACAGCAGCTTCCTCAGTTTCCAGAGCTTCCTCTGTCTCAGCCTCAGGGCCACGTGTGCTCAGGAATTCCCTCAGCTGCCTGCAGAGTCAGTTGAGGCTGGAATCCTTGGGGCGAAGTTCCCCCGACCTCCAGATTGTTGAGAACTGGTCCCTCGTAAGCCCTTGGCTGCTGGACAGGCTTTCTCGGGAAGCAATCCCGCTGATCCTGCCGACAGTGGCTCTCTGGGTCTGGAGTGGATACCTGTGGGAAGGTATCACCCCCAACCCCGCTCGGTGGCAGTTGCTGGGCTCACCTGTGGGGGCTGCTGGGCAGCCTGGTCCAGTTCTAAGATCCCTCAGGGCATCTGGAAGTCTGTCCCCTGCAGCTGAGAACCAAATCTCACCTCAGGAATCCCTTCCCAACGCCTCCACAGCAGCCGCTGTGCAGAAGAGGCCTCTGGGGGCTCAGTGGCACACACGCCCCCTGAGAATGCCTCCCTTTCCGCTGCCGTCAAGGGAGAGTGACGTGGTCGAGGCTCTCCCCTGCCTGCTGTCTGGTCCCTTCTTCTTGGTTGGATGACGTCTAGGAGCCTAGCAAGCAACTGCCGTTTGGGGGTGGACGGGCAGACGGAGCGGTCACTCACGGACGGGCAGACGGGGCGGTCACTCACGGCGGGCAGACGGGCAGTCACTCACGGACGGGCAGACGGGCGGTCACACACGGACGGGCAGACGGGGCGGTCACTCATGGACAGGCAGACGGAGTGGTCACACACGGCCGGGCAGACGGGGTGGTCACTCACGGACGGGCAGACGGGGCGGTCACCCACAGCCGGGGCTGATCAGTCTCCCTAGCAAAGCTTCTGGGACAAGCGGGGAGACCCAGGCTGAGTGTGAGCTCAGGGGACAGCCCCTTGGCACCTCCAGCTCCATCCCGTGGCTGGGCCCAGCCCAGTTTAAATTTCCTTCGGTCAGGACAGCCACACTCTGGAGCTTCCTCCCAGAAAACTCAGCAAGTTTGCCCCAGGCTGAGAGAGGAGAGGGCCTGGTGTCCTGCTCCCAGCAGCCGCCTCTCCCCGCACTCACGAGGCCCCTCCCTGGCCCAGCAGCGTCTCCACCCTCTCCCACCCTCTCCTGGGAGACCTGACCTCTCCCATCTTCTCCTCAGGCTCCAGGGCCACCAGGCTCTCAGACCTCGGACCCCCAGCAGGGCAGAGCCTGTTGGCTGCCCCTCGGCTTCCTCCCCGGCTGGCCCTCCCCCACCCAAAGGGAGTGTTTGCTGGTTTGTCCTTTTCTTGCCTTAAAAAAACAAAAACATCAGTTTTGGCTTTAAATAAGCATTTTCTTCTCTGAGAAGGGTAAATCCATGCTCGCTGCAGACTCGTTGGACAATTTTGAAAAGGATTCAGAAAAAAAAAACCACCCGGAATCCCAGCACCCAGAGATAACTCAATTTTAAACGAGAATCATGAGACTTCTTCACTCCACTTGGATCCTGAGCGGTCCCAGTCATTAAATAGTCTTCAGAAACGTGCCCGTTCTTGCTCTATTTTTGAACATGTGTGGCTATTTTAAACCTGGAAAGAAGCCTTAAGTAGTGGATTTTTTAGACATTTCTAGTTTTTCCTATAGATTCACTCCCTGGAGGTGGGATTCACAGCCAAACCCTACGTGCCGTGGTCAGGGGGCCTGAGGGCGCCTGGCCACCCTTGGGAGTCCTCCCTGGGCAGGTGTGACGTGTCCTGCACTTGCGCCTGGGAGCTGGCTGCAATCCTTCCTAACCTTTAAACCTTACATGTAGCTAACAGACCTTTCTTCGCAGGTGCTTCTTCGGTTAGCCTGCGTGTCAGGAGGGCAGGGCAGAAGCGAGCAGGTTAACCATGAGGCGGGAGGGGCTGCATGATCCCAGGCAAGAGGACAGGAAGTTTGTGCCGAGGTTCCATGGCGTGGGGGCGGTGGGGGCGGTGGGGGCGGTGGGGGCAGGTGTCCTAGGTGCCTTCTTTTAAAGAACTGAAAAGATGGCCTTATGGCCTGGCAAGAGTGGGAGTGGGCTGGGCTGGGCTGGCCACGGGGCAAGGGGAGTCGGCAGTGGACGGGGCTGTAGGGTCTGGGGGACCTTTCCCTCGATAGCAGTGGGGCAGGGTAGGTGCTGGGGCTGTCTCTGGGCCACTGTGTGGCTGGGCAGCAGGGAACGGGGGTCTTGGAGGCTCTCAGGTAGAGGGCCCTCTGGGGTGGAGCCCCTTGGCTCATCAGCCTGGGGCTAGGAGACCAGGGTGGGCATCAGGCCTCCTCCATCTGGGCTCAGAGGCCACCTGGAAGCTTGTATGAAATGCAGGTTCTGGTCCAGATCAGATATGCTGAACCCCAAGGTGCATCTTAACAAGATCTCCAGATGACCCCCTAATGTTTCCAAGCTGGGTCTAAGGGTGGCAGTCCAGGGAGGGGCTGAGGGTCGAGGAGAGGAAGGTGCCAAGCCCTGCAGACCCCTAAGGGAGAGGGCAGATTGGAGGGTGGTAGAGAGGGCCTCAGAGGCAGGTGCAGCCCGCCTGGCTTCTCAGACGTGCGGCCGTCCGCCCAGCCCGCGAGGCTCTGGCCTGGCTGTGCTGTCCTGAGGCTGCCTGAGCTGAAGCTGAGCTCCCAGTACTGGGAAGGAGGCAGGACTATGCGGCAATGTACCACTGCCCCTGCTGTGCGGACTGAGACCCTGAGCTGGGGGGGAGGCTGGGGGGACAGGCATGGGACCCAGGGGATCCCCAGGGGCCTCTGAGGAGTCCCAGCAAGTGGGGCTCAAATGCTAGGCCCAGTGTGGCAGCCTCCTCCTCCCTTCTTCCCAGGTCCCACAGAGAGCCCTCCAGTGCTGCAGTGACCAGCGGTGTTGAGGGCCCTGGTACAGGTGGGGGCGACCTACTGTGGTGAGGAGACCAGGTAAGGACTGGGGTGACTGGGGGTCCCTTGGAGTCGAGCTCCGGCCCCGGCAGGCGTGAGTGACACATCCCTCTGTTCCCTGCGCAGGACCTGTCTCCCCAGGCGTGAGTGACACATCCCTCCGTTCCCTGCGCAGGACCTGTCTCCCCAGGACTCGGCAGCTCCCAGCAATGGCCTCCCTCTGCGCCTCAGGTGGGCTCCCTGCCGGCCGCCCCAGCAGCAAGGGCCCGAGCATGGTGAGCAGGGCTGAGCGGGCGGGCAGGGCCTGGCCTGGGGCCCGGGGCTCCAAGCATGGGCACCATGCAAGGCGGTGGCCAACGCTGACGGTCCGAGGCTCTCTCTGACATCATCCCTATTTCCAGCAGGACCCTGGCGGGCAGCTTTACCATTTCTTTTCTGATTCCAGAAGCATTGGTCATCTTTGCAAAAGCGTTTGTCAAATTGACAATTCACACTTGCCTTCACAGCCAAGCTTCCGGCCTCGTTCTGTTCACGAAACAGGAATCCTATCATTTCATCTGTGCAGCGGTGAACAGGCTCTTTAATTTCCACATGGAGACCTGTTTGTCACTAACTGATTTTGCAACGAGGAGGAGCGGCCAGCCCTGGGGCGTGAGGATGGCTTCCTCACACTCCTTGTCTTTGTCTTGCTGACAGTGGAGAAATCACACCTCCTTGTTGCCTTAACCTGCATTTCTTTCATTACTGGTGGGGTGGACCATCTTTCGATTTAATTCCTGGCCAGTCGGCCTTCTTCTTCTGGAAGCCTCTGTCCATGGCCATAGCCTGGTGCGGGTGGTGGTGCGAGTTCTGTCCCCCCCGGTGCGGGTGGTGGTGCGAGTTCTGTCCCCCCGGCACTCACCCCTTGTTCCGGGCGTGGTGGTGCTTTCCTCAGCTGTCTGTGAGGTGGGCTTTTTGGGTGAATTGTTGTCTACGTTGCTAACTGTGAAGGTACGTCCCTTAGGGCTGCCTCCGTTGCATCTTTAGAAACCCCTGTCTACCCTGAGACTGGGGTGATGAAACCCACATCTCCTCTGTGTTCAGTTTTCGTTTGGAATGTAGTCTGGTGGGGAACAGGGCAGGATGCAGGTAAAGTTTGGTTCCAGATGCTCAGCGGTTACTTTGGCGCTGTCCCTTGGCCCGCGCATCCGGCGTTGGCTTCAGGCTCTGGGTGTGGGTCTGCACCTGGTCCAGGCCCTGAGCCGCTGGGCCTCTGTGGTGTGTCCCGGCCCTGCGGGGGTGATTGGGCCTCTGCTTTTGGTGCTTCCAGCTTCTCAGCTACTTTCACACCCTTTTCCTCCATGTGCATTTTAAAGACAGCAGTTACATGGTCTGTCTGGAGCCTCTAGGGCAGCCCAGATTTTCCTGTGAGCTCCCAGCACCCACAGGGGTCCCAGGCTTGCAGGGGGCAGGAGGCCACAGGCTGGAAGGCAGGGCAAGGGGTGCCTCTCTGCCTCCTGGTCCCCACAGACCGCCCAGACCCAGGGCTCGTGGGAGTGTCCTCGGGTGAGTGCCTCCCCAGGGAGGAAGAGCTCCCAGCAGGATCAGGGCCATGGAAGTCATGGGGCAGAGCCAGGTGCTAGAGACTCTCCCAAACCAGCTGGTGGAACACAGCCCGGTAGGATCCCCAGCCACGCTCTGCACCCTCTGTGGCCCTGACATGTACAGAGCCATGGGGCTCCGGGGGGCCTCTGCAGGACTCACTGGGCAGCTGGTGGCCTTGTCAAGCCCGGAGCCCACGCCTCCCAAGGCCAGCTGCCATCACTCCGTTGTCGCCCAGGCTCCCACAGGCCCCGGCCATCCCTAGAGCCCCTGACTTTCCAGCTGGAAGGTGCAGAAGCGGTGAGGAAGTCAGGACCAACACTGTTGCTCCCTGCAAGGAAAAGGGCAGGGGGCGGCCCTGGCTGCAGCCACTCTGAGCCCAGCCCTGGTCTGTCTTCTCTTGACCTGTGGGGTAGGGAGGACACTGAGGCGTCCCCAGGGCACCAGCTCAGCCTCCTGGGCTTGTTCTCACACCAGGCCTGGGAGTGGGGGCAGCAGGACCCCCTTGTTCTGTGTGCCCCAGCCCTCTTTGGGGGGCCGTGCTCTAGACCTGCTAAGGGCCTGAGCCACTGCCAGAGCTTGTTGAGGGTCCCGGGGTTCAGGGGCCATCCTGGCCTCTTGCCTCTGCATTCCTGCTGCGGCCTGATTCATGTGCAGCCCCCACATGCCCCCCACCTCTCAGGGCTGCTGTCAGCCTCCTTCGCTCTGAGGGACAGATTACTTGGGGGCCAGGGCCTGGTAGACAGGCAGGTGGAGGCACCCCAGCAGGGCCCGGGTGCTTACAAAGGGTGACACACAGTGGGGCATTGGGGCCGACTGCCAACGAAGGCACAAGAGGTGGGACAGAAAGCTGCCCAGGTGGCGGGGACAGGCTGTGCAAAAGCCCTGGGGCCAGCATGAGGCATCACAGAAGGGCAGGGGCACTCCCAGGAGGGGGGGCAGGGCCAGGGCGTCCAGGCTTGCAGGCTGCCCTGTTAAGGGTTCAGCCTCTGTCCTAAGGGTCAGGTCTTTGGGGTGGTGGGGTCTTAAGCAGAGGAGGGTGTGGCCAGAATCACACTTGAGCCTGAGCCCCCAGCTGTGGGTGGGGCCTCACCCCGACTCTTTCCTTCCACCTTTTGAGAGTAGACTGTGTTCTCCACCTGCCCATGGGTCCTGGTGGGGCCATCTCTGTTCTGTCCACTCTGGGCCCTGTCCTGTCCCTAGCAAGAGGGCTGGGGGCAGGGAGTCCATGCCCTGGGCACCTTGTTCTGCCATAGCTGGCCAGGAAGGAGCAGGCGTCAGACACCGAGGACAGCGGCATCCAGGAGCTTCTGCAGCTCTTGAGCCTGGACCCCCAGCAGGCTTCAGAGAAGGTTGGCGCCCAGGTGTGGAGGGGCTGTCAGTCCCCTCCCCTCCCAAAGTGACTGCAGGGACTCCAAGCCCTCTGTATCTGGAAGGTGGTGGATGGACACGAGACCTCCCAATGTGTGGCTCCTGCACCCACGTGCAGGCTCTGGGGGTGCAAGGGGAGGGGAGCAGGCAGTGTCCCTGCAGTGAGAGCTCTGCCCAGGGCGTCTGAGGTCCCCAGGCTGGGAGTCCAGCATAGCCAGGGCTCTGTGCACAGCATGACCCAAGTGACAGGCAGGGTGTACAGCAGCACTCAGCGGGCTGGGGTATGTGCTCGGGACCCACAAGGAGCAAGGCCGACCCAGTCCTGGGCTCCGTGTTCTAAGGCAGCTCCCCCGGCCCCAGACTCAGGCGCCAGTGTGGACACCTCCTGCGGGAGTCATCAGGCTTGAAGTCCTGGGGCAGCCCCCGTGGAGCAGCCAGGGAGCAGCAGGCAGCCATGGGGCAGGGTTGGGGCCCAGCACCTGCTTCCCTCCAGCCTGGGTGGCTCTGCAGACGGACCTGTGAGTGCCGCTCAGAGAGGCAGGCTGGACCCGGCAGCAGCGTCCGCTTTGCCTTGGCATCCTGCCCAGACCTTCTTCTTCCACTTGTATGGGCTGGTCCTTCTAGACTGCGCTGGCGTGGAGCTGGTGCGGAAGCACGTGGGCTGCCTCCTGGAGATGCCCCACCAGTCCTCCGACCAAAGGGAGGTGGGTTAGCACCCTGGGGACCCTCTGGTCAGCACAGCCCTGGCCCTGCCTCAGATGGGCCCCTGCTGATCCCGGGCCCCTGCTGATCCCAGGCCCCTGTCCCTCACTTCACGATCCTGTGTGATCCTGGAGGCACTGGAGCGTCTTGTCAGGCACTGATTGGCAGGAACCACTGAGACCTGCCAGGCTGCGTGTGTCCTGGGCCCACCCTGGCAGAGGGGTCCCTGCTGGGAGGAATGGGACCCCCTGCCCAGTGCCAGCTGCGGCCCCCAGGGAGGGCTGGGAGTGTCTTCACTGTCTCTTGAGGACTGGCTGAAAGGGTCCCTGGGTCCCCAGTCCTCAGGGCATTGCGATTGCCGTGGGATGGACATCCGCCTCGCATCTGGAGGAGGTGTGGGCCCTGCTGGAGCACCTGGGCCGCACCAGCTTCCTGAGGTTGGCCCTCACGTCCTCAGACAGCCAGGTAGAGAGGCCCTGAGCATTGGGCTGATGCCGAACAGGGCGACGTGGCAGGGAGGGCCTGGGCCTTGGCCCCTGGGCCTGGGGAATGTCACCCGCATCTCTGAGCCTCAGTCTGCTCATTGATGACACAAGGGGTTTCCGGCCCCGCTGTTCTCCCTGAAGGGCTGGTGTGGGGGACCCAGGCTGGATCATGGCGAAAGCATCTCTGTACTTGCCTTGGCCACAGAGGTGAGTCCTGGGACCCCAAAGTGGGGTCTGGAACTGCACTTGGGCTGAGGACCAGTACCATGGGGCCTACCCTGACTCCAGGTGGTGTGTGTGGCTGGGCCTCAGTGTCCTCACCTCACCTGTGCACCTGAGCCGGGAGGCCATGTGGAGCGACTTCATTGTCCTGGCCGTCCCTGCCCTGGGGCCATGCTGGGAGAGAACAAGAATCGGAAGGAGGAGGTGCTGCCCGGGCATGCACAGGGTTCCCCGAGGGCCCACAAATAGAGGGGCTTCCTGGAGGAGGGGACTGGCACGAGTCCCAGGAACATGGTCCCACGCAGCGTGTGGACACGGCTGGTGTTTGTCCTGACCCTGTGCACAGGGCTTGAAGCTTTCTCCCCTGAGGGAGGGGGTGGGAGCTGGGTTGGTGTCAGGGGCGAGCTGAGAGCAGAGTCCCCCGAAGGCCCAGTTCCCACTGCCCGTCCCCCAACAGCCAGGCCTCGACCTGCACGGGAGATGGGTCAGCAGCACCACCCTGCTGTGCTATGGACAGATGGCCCTGTGTGCCAAGGAGAAGATCCTGCCCTGGTTGGACAACGTCGCCTCCAGGATGGTGTACTATTTCTCATCCAGCACCCACGTGAGTCCCCTGCACAGCAGGGACCGAAGGGCAGAGAAGGGCAGCGGAGATCGGGGGCGCACACTCAGAGCAGCTTAGGAGACATGCCCCTTGCCGTCACCTCCCCCGATCCAGCACTGACTCCCCCAATCCAGCACTGACTCCCGAGGCAGCGCTTACAAGGGGACGCAGGGCTCAGGTGGGGGATGTGACCAGGCAGAGCCCACCCCAGGTGCTGCTCCCTGACCCCAGGTCACCCCAGCATCACCTGCTGCTGTGGGTCCGGCCGCCTTGGCTGTGAGGTCTGGGGTGAGGCCTAACAAGGCCAGGGCAGAAGGCAGAGGGTGGTGGGGCCCCCTCCCCGCACAGCCCTGGGCCTAGGGAGGTGGGTGTGCCCTTTGCTTTAAAAGGCAACAAGTCAAGTGCTCCCACATCCGAACACTGCATGGGAAACACCAACAGCACGGCCGCTGCAGCTGCCTGGGTGCCTGGGGAGGGGTGTGGGGTGCGCAGCGTGAGGCGTGGGTGGTAGGGCACCTGTGTAGGAGGGGGATGTGTGTTGTGCATGTGAGTCCTATGTTGCATGCAGAGACCCAGCCGTCTCTGCTCTCACACATGGCCACTCCCAGGCCTGTTTGGGAGCCACCACTCAGAATGCACTGAAGGCCTTGCCCCCGCAGGTCCCTCTCATGACTGGTGAGGCACTGGGGCCACCCACCCCTGTCTCCCCAGATGGACCCTTCCCCTGTGGAAGGCCCTGGCTGCCAACCTCCAGCTGGCCCGCAAGGTGGTCACCCTGTTCTACACGAAGCTGAAACTGCGGCCCCCCAGGAGCTCATCAGCCCCAACCCCCAGGCCCAGCGCATCTCCCTGCTGGTGAGTGGCACCCCTGCCCCCGAGACACACTCACCCTGCGTCCCTGCCCCAGTCCCCCTCTGCAACGGCATTGTCATTCAGGGGCCTGCAGGATGCCAGGGTGACCCTCGCCAGTGCCACCAACTGCCCATCACCCTGGGCCCTCCTCACGGGCTGGGGCTGCACCTGTGGGGGCCTGTTGTCACCTGTGGGGGGCTGTTGTCACCTGTGGAGGTGGGCACCATGTCACTGCTCACCATGACTCCTGCCCCTGCACACACCAGGGACGTGCCCGGCACCTGGTGTGTTCACTGAGGGGTCAGCCTTGACCGCCGTCAGCAGCTGTCTCTGCATCCCTCCAGAGGGAAGGTCAAGCCCCCACTGTCATAATAAGCAATGCCTGGAGCACACTGGGGACAGCAGTAGCCCAGGCTGCCCTCAGGGACTCAGTCACTGGCAGTCACGCACTGTGTGGCCCCGTGGTCATCAGAACAACGAGGCCCCAGGGCTGGGCTTGGTGGGAGGCCAGAGGGAGGCCTGGGGAGCGGTAGTGAGGGTGGACACAGGGCAAGGGCATCTGTGGCTGGGCTGGCACGAGGGGCAAGCTGGGCCTGACTGCACAGAGCCCGGGGCCATGGCCAGCACCTGAGCCCCATGCAGGAGGCCACGGAAGGCTCCACTTAAGAGTGACTCCCTTAGCTCTGCCCTTTAAAAAGAGGCCTCTGGCCAGGCGCAGTGTCTCACACCTGTAATCCCAGCACTTTGGGAGGCCGAGACAGGCGGATCACTTGAGGTCAGGGGTTTGAGACCAGCCTGGCCAACATAGTGAAACCCCATCTCTACTAAAAATACAAAAATCAGCAGAGCGTGGTGGTGCGCACCTGTAATCCCAGCTACTCTGGAGGCTGAGGCAGGAGAGTTGCTTGAACCAGGGAGGTGGAGTTTGCAGTGAGCCGAGATCACACCACTGCACTCCAGCCTGGGCGTCAGAGCGAGACTCTGTCTCAAAAAAAGAAAAACAAAGAAAAATAAAGAGAACTCTGGGGCGAGGGAAGGGGCCACAGGAGGCTGCACTGCATCCAGGGACACAGCAGGCAGGGGGCTCATTGGCCACAGAACTGATGAGAGAACCGTTCAGAGGAAGTGCCAGGGGCAGGGCTCAGCAGCCATTCTCAGCCCGACCCTGCAGAAAAGGTGTTGGGGGTCAGCCTTGTGAGCTGGTGGTGGACACCAGAAACCAGGGGCCAGGACAGGCCAGCAAGACTGGGGTGGTCTCCAGAAAGAGCAGGTGGTCTGGGCAGAACCCCCCAGCCGCTGGGAAGGACACCTGGAGAGCTGGGGTGAGGGCCAGGCCAAAGGTCAACAGCTGGTGGAGCCGAGCTAGGGAGAGGGAGGCAGGTGGTGTGTGGGCCCAGGAGGGGCTTGGAGCTCGAGGCAAAGCCATGAGATGAGGGCCCTGCACAGGCACTCCTGGTCCTGCCTCTCGCCGTGGCTGCCTCTCCTGGCCCTGCCACAGGGCTACTGCAGGAAGGGGAAGCAGGAGCCAGCCCAGGTCCAGCCAGAAATCACCAAGGCTCTTGATGCTGACCCCAGGATGGGGCTAACCATGGGCTGCAGGGGCCGGGGGCAGAGAGGCCGTGCGGCTCTGCTCCCAGCCCTCATTCTCATGGGGCCTCATCTGGGCCTTGTTCTGTCTCCCACTGTAGGCCCTGGACACCATTTATGAGCTGCTCTACACCCAGGAGGACAAGCCCACAGTCCGCTGGGCCTTTGCAGGGGTTCTGCTGGGGCTGCTGACGCAGCTGCATTACCTATTTGAGCTGGGCATGCTGTAGGGCATGGCAGACTGCCAGGAAGACATCCCGGACATGGAGCCCCAGGGGCCCTGCAGGTGGGACCCGCGCCCAGGCCCAGGCCTTGCCCCTGCTCCTGGCTCCTCCCACACATTTGGGAGACCCTGGGATAAGCGCTGGGAACCCAGGAAGGAACGCACTCCAGCCCCACCTGCGGGCCTGTGGGGGAGCCGGGGACTGAGTCTCCATCTTGGCCAGGAGAGGACCCCAAGCGAGGGGAGCCCGGTGGTGACAGCACCCCTGGCCCCAGGTGGAGAGTGACCCCTCCCTGACCTCGGCCCCCAGGATGTGCCTGGAAGCCCTGAAGGGTATCTTCTGGACCACCGGCTACTGGGAGGTGTTTGCCTACCTCAAGCTACGGAAGGGCTGGGAGCTCTTCGAGTGCCTGGAAACCTACGCAGAGGGGGTGGCCCTCTTGGCCAGATTAGCCCCAAGCCCAGGCCCCAGACTGCACCCTGATGGGCTCCTGCCTGCACCCCACCTCACACTGGGACCCTGCACCCAGACTCAGTCTCCTGGGCCTGCTCCCTGAATACTGAAGTCAGCCAGGAGTGGGGGGTGTCAGGTGTCCCTCTGCCCCAGGCATGGCCCGAGAATGGGGCCCTCAGGAGCCTTGCACCTGCCCTTCCATCTGACAGGGCCACTTCCATCTGATAGGCCCATTATGACTGTGAGGTCAAGGCGGTCTTGGGGTAGGCAGTCATTGCTCTTCAGAGTGCCGAGGAGCGGGACAGCGTCGTGGCCATCCTCATCATCACAGAGGTCCCCATCCCGGTTCCCCTCTGCTTCTCACTGCCCTCTGCCCCTTCAGAAGCACGTCAGAGAACCAGCCATCCATTCCCCTCCTCCAACATAAAGGCACCCACCGGGTGCAGTGGCTCATTCCTGGAATCCTAGCACCTTGGGAGGCCTAGGCAGGAGGATTGCTTGAGCCCGGGAGTGAGAGACCAGCCTGGGTAAAAAATGGAGACCTCTTCTGTACACACATACACACATACATGCATGTGCACATACATGCATACATACATAGTACATGCATGCACACGTGCATATGCATACACATAGGTACATACATGCATGCATACATACACATAGGTACATGCACGCATGCATACACACACATAGGTACATGCACGCATGCATACACATAGGTACATGCACGCATGCATACATACACATAGGTACATGCACGCATGCATACATACACATAGGTACATGCACGCATGCATACATACACATAGGTACATGCACGCATGCATACATACACATAGGTACATGCATGCATACATACATACATACATACATACCTGGGCGTGGTGGTGCACACCTGTAGTCCCAGGTATTTGGGAGGCTGAAGTGAAAGTATGTCTTGAGCCCAGGAGGTCAAGGCTGCAGCGAGCTGTGATTGTGCCACTGCACTGCAGCGTGGGGAGAGTGAGACCCTGTCTCAAAACACACTTTTTTATAAAGGCACCCTAACTTCTGCCTTCTACGTGCAACACTTGATGGGTGTCTTGAGGGCCTCCTGTGTCTCACCCTCTGTCTCCCGCGGTGTACAGGCTGACTCTCCCTGGCTGCTGTCATTGACGGGCGGGCTAACTGTGCTGATCTCAATTCCTCAACAGTCCGGAGGTCTCCCAGTGGGCATCTTGGAGAATCGTGAACAACTTCCTGAGCATGGGCCTGAATCATCCCAGCCAGCTGGTGAGGGTCAGGAGCCTGAGGGGCCTCAGCAGTGCCTTAATGCAGCCCAAGAAGGTGGGAGGAGAAGGGACACTCCAGGAGGACACCCACTTCTATCCTAGGAAGCGGGGAGGAGGTGGTGCCGGGAACAGTCTCCGCTGCAGGCATCGCATTGGAAGGAATGGGTGGGGAGGGCAGCAGTGTTTGGGAGCCCCTGTGGCACTGCACAGGGCTGGGGAGCCCAGAATCTCTGAGCTGAGGTCAGTGCCTCCGGCCTCCTTTGTGCGTGGGAAGGAACCCCCATCAGCAGCCTCCCGCTGGGGCTGTGGTTCAACTGGGGCTGAGGTCCCCAGGCTTTTCTTCCCTCTGATTAGTGGTATGAAAGGAGGCAGGGAGTGGCCTGCAGCCAACCTCTGCCAGGGGCTCAATCATCCACCCTCTGCCCACTCAGCCACTTCAGAGGCAGTCGCTATGGGATGGGCTTGGGACAGAGCAGATACATTCCCCAGTCAGAAAGCTCACAGCCCCCTGGGAATCAGAAGAGCCCTGTGGCCAGCAGCCAGGGAGCCGCCCCACTAGGGGAAGCTTGGGGAGGGTTCCTGCACAGAGCAGCTGGGCAGGGGTCCCACATGCAGGGCTGGGTCTCCTCGCAGGTGCTCCTGCTCCAGGTCCAGCTGATGGGGCTGCTGGACAGCTTCCTGGAGACTGAGCCCGAGGACCTCACAGGCCTGATGGAAATCCTGGGTGACATTCTGCACCGCCTGGGCACCCAGGGTCTCGGTGCCACCAGCGTCATGATGGCCCAGCACCTGCTGCCCTTGGTCGAGGACCCGAGCAGGCCTGCCATGGGCAGGGGAACCAAGTCCTCCCAGCTCAGCAAGGGGCAGGGAAGCCAGGCTTGGGATGGGGACTGCGTGGATTGCCAGGGCCACCTGTGGGCTGGGTGGCAAAACAGCAGAAATGCATTGTCTCTGAGTTCTGAAGCTCACGAGTTCGAGATGAGGCGTCAACAGGGCTGGCTCTTCCTGGGGCCTCTCTCCTTGGCTTGTGGACGGGTGCCCTCTCCCCGAGTCCTCACGAGGCCGTCCCTCTGTGTGCCTGTATCCGACTCTCTTCCTCTTAGAAGGACACCAGGAATCCTGGACTGTGGCCCACCTTAATGATCTTATTTTACCTTAGTCACCTCTTTTTGTTTTTTTTGTTTGTTTGTTTTTGTTTTTGAGACAGGGTTCCCTCTGTCGCCCAGGCTGGAGTGCAGTGGCGCAATCTCAGCTCACTGCAACCTCCGCCTTCTGGGTTCAAGTGATTCTCCTGCCTCAGCCTCCCGAGTAGCTGGGATTACTTGCACACCAAGCCCAGCTAATCTTTTTGTGTTTTTAGTAGAGATGGGGTTTCACCATGTTGGCCAGGCTGGTCTCAAACTCCTGACCTTGAGTGATCCGCCCACCTCAGCCTCCCAAAGTGCTGGGATTACAGGCATGAGTCACTGCACGTGGCCCTCAATCACCTCTTTAAAGACCCTGTCCCCAATCACAGTCACTCCCGATAGCTCAGTACCAGGTTTCAGAGCTTCAGCATATGAATCTGGTGGCCACAGTTCAGCCCATAGCTGGGGCTTTTCTAAGAGAGGCCTGAGCCTGGGCCGGTGGCTGTGGGTGCTGGCGGCCTCTGGCCCTCCCTTGCACCCCTGTCCCTCATCCCTCTGGTCCTTGAGAGAAGCCCTCGGGTCAAGAAGGAGCCTGGCCTCCCTGGGAGCTCGATATGAATTACCACAGGACACCCATGGGGACTGAGGTGGACACCGTGCTGTGAGACCTCCTCTCTGTCTGGCAGGTCAGCCCCTCCAGGGCACCAGCAGACTGTGCAGCCAGGGACAGCAGGGCGGCGGAGGCCCCTGGGATCTTCGAGGGAGGGGCGTGGTGATGGGGAGGGGAGGCCGGACCTCCTGGGGTGACCTATCTTTCTGCTGCTCGCCCACAGAAGACCAAGCCCACCTTCCTACGCTGAGCCATCTTGCTGAAGCGGAAGTTCTGGAAGGAGCTGTTTAGCAAGTTGGCGTGGGGCCACAGGCTGGGCGCCGAGAACCACATTTTTATCTTCATGGTAAGATGTGGGCGCCCTCTCGGAGGAGGACAAGCGGGGCCAGGGAGGAGGGGAGGGCTGTGTGCGGTCGCCCAGCACCCTGAGGGGTGTCCATGTGAGGATGAAGCAGCTGCTGGAGGGCCCGGGCGGCAGTCGACACGGCGAGGGGAGCCTTGCGGGCCTCAAGTCCCAGGGCCGACCTGAGGAGGGCCCTCAGCTCCCAGAAGCCCACCCCACAGATCCTGCTGGGCCCAGCTCTCTGGCCAGGAGCACGGCTCTGCAAGAGGCAGATGAAGGGGACGGGGGAGAGCGAGAAACACCACTCCCCTATTTTCCAGCTGCCAATTTCATCTCTGACTGCATCTCTCATTCTGTGTTACAAGTGGGGAAAACAAGGCCCCAGCCTTGGCCAGGCTGCCAGGGCAGCAGCGCCAGGCTCTTCGGCAGGGCCAAGGTCGCCAGTGGGCCCAGCAGGCCTGATCTCCACCCGCACTGATCTCAGCCCACAAGGGGTCCCTGCATTTGGGCACCGGGTGCCCAGCGCTGGCTGCGGGCCCTGCCTCACTCCAGCTGCTGGGAGAATTCCTCTGCCTGAAAACCCCACCAGACTCCCAAACGGCTGGGGAGGAGCCCGAAAGCTGGAAGGTTTCCTGTTGTCCGCATCCCTGACCCTGCCGCCTCCTTCCTGCAAGGGGATGAAGGGAAGAGCCACTACCAGCTTGAAGGCAGAGGGAGGGGAAATCCCAGGGTGAAGTTCCTGAGGCTGCCTCCCAGCCACAGTGGCAGAGGTGAGCAGTTAGGGGTCAAAGAAGGCCATGTTTCTGTGGACAGGAGCAATCAGGGAGAGCTTCCTGGAGGAAGCAGAGGCTGGGGCTGGATGTGGGGAAAGGAACAAATGTTTCCTGAGAGGGTGAGGATGTAATTCTCAAAGGTAGGGGAGGGCGGGAATCTGATGGAGCAAAGATTCCCAGGAAGAGATACATTTGGCTTCTACAGGGAACCCTGAAAGCCAGCGAGCCAGAGCCGGCCGGGCCGGGCCCCTTAGCTGCAAGCCACCTGCGCAGATCCTCCTGCATCCTATATGAGGTTGTCTGTGTTTCACTTGGAAAAGTGTGAGAATTCTTTCTACGCGGTGCCTGCATCCTTAGCCAACTATTGGCATTGCAAATATTTTTACACAGTGACCTGTCTTTGGCCTTGTTTATGGTGTTTGTGGTTGGACAGAAGTTTTTGGTGTTAATGGAGCCAAATGTATTCCTTTTCTGTGCTTCGAGCTTTGGGGTCTTTTTTTCTTTTCGAGACGGGGTCTCTCTCTCTCTCTGCCCAGGCTGGAGTGCAGTGGCTATCCACAGGCACAATCCTAGCTCACTGCACCCTCGAACTCCTGGGCTCAAGCAATCCTCTCGCCTCAGCCTCCCGAGTAGCTGGGACCCCAGGGGCCCGCCACCACACCCAGATAATTTTTGTACTCTTTGTGGAGACAGGGTTTTGCGACATTGGCCAGGGTGCTCTCGAACTCCTGAGCTCAAGTGACCCTCCTGCCTTGGCCTCCCAAAGTGCTAGGATTAGAAGCATGAGCCACCGCGGCTGGCTGGGATCTTATTGAGAACTTCCTTCTTGCTCTGTGGAATTGTATTGGTACTGGGAGGGGTCCAGGAGATAGATCAGCAGTGACAGGCTCGGGGTTAAGATGTTAATAATAGAGCAGACTCTGAGGGCAGGGTGAAGGTGTGTGTGTGAAACATGATAAAAATAAAATTTAAAAAATGAAAGGGAAAAATGTAAGAAGGACCACATGGAAATTTTAGAACTGAAAAGTACAATAACGGAAATAAGAAAAATTCCCTGGATCATCTCAACAGCGTACAATGGAGATAAGAGGAGAAGAGTGACCTTGAAGGTCAATAGAAATGACCCGATCTGAACAACAGAGAGAAAAGTGATGGACCAAAAATGAATGGAACCTTAGGACCCACAACACTAACATTCATATTATCAGGCTTCCAGAAGAAGACGAGACAGTGAATGGTATAGGAAAATTCAATAAATAACAGCTCAAATTGCTTGAATCTTGGCAAAGACAGAAACTTACAGATTCAGATATGAACACAAAACAGGATAAACAAAGAGAAATCCATGCCAAGAAACATCCTAATCAAGCTGCTGAAAGACAAAAACATCTGAGGCCAGCCAGAAAAAAATGCCGTAGACATATGGAAGAGCAAGGATTTGAAAGACAGTGGATTTCTCACCAGAAACCATGGAAGTCAGGGAGCAATGGAGCAAAATTTTTTAAATGCTGAAGAAAAAGAAATGGTCAGTATGAATTCTATATCTAGTGAAAACATTCTTTGGGAATTTAGCTGGAATAAAGGCATCCTCAGATAAAGGAGGACTTGGATGTAATTCTTACACCTTATATAAAAGCTAGCTCGACCGTATCTAAACATAAAATGCAAACCTATCACACTTTTAGTATCAGAGAAAAATCCCTGTGACCTGGCAAGAGGTCTTACATATGACACCAAAAGCTCAATCAATGGGAAAACAACTTTGTTCTGCAAAAGATATTCTTGAAAGAATTAGAAGAACAGCTATGACAATAGCCAGCAAGGAATTCTCGAACCATTGTTGGTGAGAATGCAAAACAGAACAGCTGCTCTGGAAAATTGTCATTTTCTTACAAAGTTAAAGATACACTCACCATATGCCCTAGCAATTCCACTCCTAGGCCTTTGCCCTAGAGACATGAAGATATTTCTACATAAACTCAAGCATGAATGTTTATATCAGCTTTTTTCATAGTTGTCAAAAACTGGATATAACTCAAATGTCCTTCTATGAGTGAATAGATAAACTATAGCACACCCATACAATGGAATTCTACTCAAGAATTGGAAAGAGATGGGCTGGCTATGGTGGCTCATGCCTGGAATCCCAGCACTTTGGGAGGCCAAGGCAGGAGGACCACTTGAGCCCAGGGGTTTGAGACCAGCCTAGGCAATATAGCAAGACCCCATCTCAAAACAAAACAAAACAAGCCAGGCACGGTGGCTCATCCCTATGATCCCAGCACTTTAGGAGGCTGAGGTGGGAGGATTGCTTGGGCCCAGGAGTTTGAGACCAGCTTGGGCAATACAATGAGACCTTGTCTCTACAAAAACCGTAAAAAATTAGTTGGGCAGGGTGGTGTGTGTCTACAGTCCCAGATACTAGGGAAGCTGAAGTGGGAGGATCACTTGAGCCTGGGAGATTGAGGCTGCAGTGATCTGTGATTGTGCCACTGCACTCCAGCTTGGGCAACACAGTGAGACCCTGTCTCAGAAAAAGGAAGGATTGGTGCACAGCACCGGGATGGATCTGAGCAGCATGAATGCTGAGGGAGGGGCCATCCCAAGGGGCTGCACCCTGTGTGATTCCATGGACATGGCACTCTGGAAATGGGAAAAGTGCAGTGCAGTCATGTGTGCATCTCCGCCTGTTAGCCAGTGATGGACCATATGCTGCATCCCCTCCTGTTAGCCAGTGATGGACCCCATGTACAACGGTTGCCTCGTAGGATTGTAATGGAGATGAAAGTGTCTGTCACCCAGTGACATCCTAGTGGCCATTTCTCCCATGTGTGGTGATGCTGGTGTAAGCAACGCTACTGCGCTGCCAGTCTATAAAAGTCAAACTCATACAGTTATGCACATTACATGATACTTAATAATAAATGACTGTTACTGGCTTATGTGTTTACTATACAATACTTTTGTTATTTTAGAGTATACCCCTTCTACTTACATAGAAAAAGGTGAACTGCAAAACAGCCCCAGGCAGGGCCTTCAGGAGGGGTCCAGAAGAAGGTATTGCTGCCCTGGGAAGGGACAGCTCCATGCATGCCACCACCCCTGAGGACCTTCTAATGGGACAAGACATGAAGGCAGAAGACAGTGAGGTGGGTGATTCTGACCCTGTACAGGCCTAGGCTACTGTGTGTGTGTGTATGTTAGTTTTTAAGAAAAAAGTTTAAAAAGTAAAAAAATTTAAAAAAAATTTTTAAATAGAATAAAGCTTATAGGATAAGGATATAATAAAGGAAACTATTTTTGTACAGCTGTACTTGCTTGTGTTTTAAGGTAAATTATTACAAGAGAGTCAAAAAGTTATAAAAAGTAAAAAGTTTATAAAGTAAAAACGTTACAGTAAGATATCGAAGAATGACAATATTTTTAAACAGATTTGGTGAAGCCTACACGTACAGTGTTTATAAAGTCTCCAGTAGTGCACAGGGACATCCAAGGGCGTCCCATTCACTCGCCACTCAGGCACTGGCTCACCCAGAGTAACTGCCGGTCCTGCCAGCTCCACGCATGCTAAGTGCCCTATTCAGATGGGCCATTTCTAATCTTTTACACTGTATTTTTACTGTACCTTTTCTATGTTTAGCTATACAAATTCTGTGGGTCTTTTTTTTTGAGATTGGGTCTCACTATGTTGCCCAAGCTGGTCTTGAACTCGTAAGCTCCAGTGATCCTCCCAAGTAGCTGAGACTGTAGGTGCAACCACTGCACCCCGTTTGGACACACAATTTCCCACCATTGTGTTACAGTTGCCCACAGCGTTCGGTACAGTCACAGGCTGACCAGGTTTGTAGCCGAGGGGCAACAGGCTGCACCATACAGGCTCGGCGCGTTGGCTCTGCCTTCTAGACCTGTGCGAGTAGACTCTGTGATGTTCATGCAAGGAGGACGTCACATAAGGACACATTTCTCAGAATGCATCCTCCTCGTGAAGCGACACACGGTTGTACAGGGACGAAGCGTAGAGCAGTGGCTGCCCCGGAGGGAGGGTGGGGAAAGGATTTACTAGAAACGGACCTCCTGAGGGGATGTTGGGGGCTGGTGGCACTGTCCCACTCATGGTGACAGTTGCATGGGTCTGACAGAGCTGTGCACCGTCTGATGGTGGCAGTGGCTGAGTGTGTACGGCCTAACCCATCCAACACTTAAAATGGACGAATCTTAGTATATTGAAGTTGTACCTCCAAGTTAAACCCAAAATGCAAAATTCAAGTGTGCACACCAATATTACTCGCCATGCACAGAGAATGTCATTACATATGGCTTCGTCTCATCTGTGGTGTATGTTTGGCTGTATTTTATATTAAAATAAACCACGTCAAGAAAAAATTGAAAAAGAACAGACGAGATGTACATATAGCAACCCAGATGGATCTTTTTTAAAAAAGTGCTTATGGAAAAAAGTAAAAAACAGATTGAGATCTGTAACAATATAGTTTAAATAAACAGACACTTTGATAATTGTGCCATGGTTATATAAGATGTTAATGACGGGGGAAGCTTGTAGGGGGTAGAGCAATGCTTTCCATACAATCTTTGCAACTTTCTGTTGCCTACAATTATTATCAAATATAAAGAACACTTGCAAAAAAAAAAAAAAGACACATTAACGAAATTAGAGTAGCTGCTTATCGGTTGGGGGGCGGATTATGGAGATTCAAGAGAATAAATAAGCAAGAATGGGGCTTCCCATGGGCCAGCATGTGCTCCGGGAAGAAGGAAAGCATGGCATCTTAGAAGGAATGGTGACGAAGGAACGGCTAAACACGTAAGTCCGTATAACCAGGGCTGTCTACTGATGAGGATAATCCTGTCTCATTCATAGGATTATACATATAGAGCTCAAATGATAGACAAAGTTACCATGGAAGCCCAAAGAGAATGAGTGAAGTCTTCTGAGGAGGATCACTTGAGCCCAGGAGTTTGAGGCTGCAGTGAGTTATGATTGTGCCACTGCACCCAGCCTGGGTGGCAGAGTGACATCCTGCCTCTAAAATAAAGAAAGAAAGAAATACTTTAAAAATGCAGTCACTTCGAAAAATCAAAAAGGGAGTTTTGTGGTTCTTTTTTTTTTTTTTTTGAGAGACAGGATCTCACTATGTTGCCCCATCTGGTCTCACACTCCTGGCCTCAAGCAACCCTCCCACCTCAGGCTCTCAAAGTGCTGAGATTACAGGTCTGAGCCACCATGGCCAGCTGAGAAATGAGATTTTTTTTTTAAGTATAGTAAAAACAAGACATTGATGCGCCACTAAGACAGAGTACCAGATCCAAATACAGCAGCCATCACCCAAAAATAGGAAAAAAAATTAAAAGCCAGATTCTCTGATTGGATTTTAAAAGTCCAGTTCTATGCCTTTACATGAGACATACCTAAAATTTGAGAATAAACCCACAAAAATGTTATTTAACAAAGGACGATGAGGGTATTTATATTAATATCAAATGAGATAGACTTTAATTCAAAAGAAAAAAACATTATTATATAGGGAGATGGTTACTTCAAAATGACAAAAATTCAAATCTCCAAGAACATGTAATAATTCTAAACTCATATTCCTCAAACATACAAAGCAAAATTTGGTAGAATTACAAAGAAAAAAGAAACAATCTAGTATCGTAGTGGGAAATTTCAATACTTCTTTCCAATTCTTGACAGGTCCAGCAGATTCAAAATAATTGAAAGTTAAAAGAGACAAGAAATCCAAACTGAAGTGCTTCTCTTCCTCCCTCTCACATACTCAATACAGCACAAGACACTTCTGTGACCGGCTGCGGGGTCGCTTCCCCACACACTGAGCGTCCCTCTCACATACTCAAATACAGCACAAGACACTTCTGTGACCAGCCGTGGTGTAGCTTCCCCACACACTGAGCGACTCTGCAGTGGACACTTGCTGGGTATCCTCAATTCAATCCCGACGCCATCCATCTGGAGGTCGTGTCAGATCCCTCAAGTCAAGGACTCAGTCCCACGCGAGAACCCCACTTCCAATGCTAGTGCTTCTGACTAGCACCGTGGGAATCAGGGTTCCCACGACCCCCTCCTCGGGTTTGATGGATTGCTGGAGCAGCTCACAGAACTCAGGGACACACTGAGCTGCGTTTACCCATTTATGACACAGGCTGTGACGAAGGTGCGGATGGATGCACAGCAGGTGGAGGAGACGCGTGGGCAGGCACGGGGAGGGGCGCGGAGCTCCCAGGCCCTCCCAGCGCCACCTCCAGGCACCTTCGTGTGTTCAGCTATCTGGGGGCTCCCTGAACCCTGTCCTTTTGGGGTTTTATGGAAGCTTTATTAGGAATGCATGATTGATTACATCATTGGCCATTGGTGATCAACCTTCAGCCTCTCTCCCCCGCCCAGAGGTGGGGGGTGGGGCTGAAAGTCCCAACCCTCTAATGCTGCCTTGGTCTTTCCAATGACCAGCCCCATCTTGAAGCTGTTTCAGGGACACCAGTCATCTCATTAACGCACAAAAGAAGCCCTTGTCACTCTGAAGATTCCAAGAGTTTCAGGAGCTGTATGTCAGGAAATGGGGGTGAAGATTAAATATATATTTCACAATATCACAATGAGGTAGGAAGCAGGACTCAACTCTGGAGGTGGGGCTCAGACACAGGACCGAATTGAGGACTAGCTAAAATAGGGGCAGGGTAGAAAGACCTTTCCAAAATACATGCCCACCAATGTGCCTATCGGTTTACCTTTGCCATGGCAACACCAGAAGTTAGTACCCCTTTCCACGGCAGTGACCCACCAACCTGGAATTTGCCACTCTTTCTTGAAATTTCTGCATAATCTGCCCCTTAATTTGCATACAATTAAAAGTGGGTATAACTATGACTGTGGCAGTGCCTCTGAGCTGCTTCCCTGGGCTCACTGCCTATGGGGTAGCCCTGCTCTGCAAGGAGCAGTCCCTCTGCTGCGGCTGCACACGCCACTTCAATCAAAGGTGCTTCGAACACCACTGGCTCATCTTCAAATTATTTGCTGAACAAAGCCAAGAACCCTCCCAGGCTAAGCCCCGCTTTTGGGGGCTCACCTGCCCTGAATTAGCAAGGGTACAGAGGATTTGAGCAATAGAATTGACCAGCTTGGTTTAACTAACATATAAATAACTACGCACTCAGCAATTGTAAAAGAGGTGTGAATTATTTATAAAAATTAGTCGCATACTATGCAACAAAGCAATTCACTTATAGATTATATTTTATGACAACATAATCTGAAATCACAAAAAGATAGATTTCTTAAATCTCATGGTTTGGAACTTCAAAAACATATATAAAACAACATATATCCAAGAAAGCAATCATAATGGAAATTTAAAAACCAATACGATTGAATGGTAATGAAAATAATACATATAGAAACTTTCAGGGTGGAGCTCAAGTAACGCTTTGAGGGAAATTTGCAGCCTAAAATGCTTATATTAGACAATAACAAAGGCTAAAAATGAATGTGTTCAGCTTTCAGCATAAAAAGTTGTTTTCATTCCTAATAAACCCAAAGAAGAAGGAAGGAGGTTATAAAGATAGGAGCAGGAATGAGTGAAGTGGGGGCATAACACAGGGGAACCACAAAGGCAAAAGTTTGTTCTTTGAAGTGAATGATTAAATAAGCAAGTTGAATAACATAAAGAGAGAAGGCACAATTCAGTGTTAGGGGTGACAAAGGGGACCTGACTACAGACACATCAGAAATAAAAAAATGTTAGGAGCAATGTGATTCCTATAAATTTGAAAACTTAGTTGAAATAGTTGGATTTCAGAAAAGCACAATGCACTAGAAGTGACTCAAGAAGAAATAAAAAGCCTGAATAGCTCTGTAGTTAGTTGCTGACAAGAAGGACTCTTAAGGAGAAAGGCTGGAGAGTGTGGAGAGAGGGAAAGACCTGGTGTAAAAGACCCTATGAGGAGCTGATAAGGAGGGAGGCAGGCTGGGGCTGGAGGTGCTGGACCCAGCAGAAGCAGAGAGCACAACTTCTCCACCGTGAGCTCTGGGAGAATGAGAGAGGTGGGGCACATGGAGCCAGTGCAGCTTTGAAGATGCTGTAGGTGTCTCCCACCTGAGATCTGTGTCAGGGCCTGGCCTGCACTCAAAATTTATTTGACCAGCACTTAGAATAGTCCAGGCCCAGATAATTAATACATCAACATGGGGTCTTACTTCTTGTTTTGTTTTTGGAAATGGAAATTGCTGTATTTTTTCCCTGGTAATACTCCATCGTTACAAATACATCATGCACAGGTGCCCAGTGTAGACCAAAAATAAAATTCTAAGTCCTTCAACTGACTGAATGGACCCCCCTCTTGGCCAAGGGGATTCCAAAGAAACCTAAAAACAACAAGTTCAGGTTGTGATGAGAAGGAGGGATCAGACATGCCTCATTGCACTCTCCTCTCTTGGGAATTCAGGCACAAAACTGATCAGCATTAACATTAAACAGAAATCTTAAGACAGACCGAACAGACTCTTCGTAGAAATAACAGCAAATTCGAACCTGACTCCAGCATAGCTTAGCATAACAGTAGGCTCTGAAAGAAATCAAAGGATTTTACCCCAAAGTATATTTCTTTGACATATTTTGAAATGGCCCTGCAAGGCTGTCTCTTGTGGGTGAAATTTACATTCCGCAAAGAATCCTCTTCCCTTTCCAGGTCTTTTTCTGACCTTGAAGAGATTAGCTGAGAGTCTAGCCTAACATCTTTTAAAGGTCGAATAGGAAACATTTGCCATCTACTGCCTCTAAGGGTGGCCACCTATGAGACTTCATCTACATGCTAACTTTGGTCTCCACAAACTCTTAACTTAAACATGTTTTCTATTGATTCCAGGTCTTTAGATAATAACTCTTCCAACCAATTGTGAATCAGGAAATCTTTAAATCCACCTATGACCTGGAAGCTTCTGTTTCAGGATGTCCCACCTTTCTAGAACAAATATATACGTCATGTGTATTGGTTGATGTCTTAAGTCTCCCTAAAATGTAAAAAATCAAGCTGTACCCTAACGACTTTGGGCAGAGGTGCTCAGGCCCTCCTGAGGCTGTGTCATGGGTCATAATCCTTAAACCTGGTGAAGTAAACCTCTAATGAAGATGACGCTTATGTACACCACCACGACAGCCTGGATGCCTGGGTTCGAATCCCACCACTGGTTTCGCTCTGTGACTGGGCAAGTCACCTACTCTCTCTGTGCCTCAGTTTCCTTTTCTGTGCTGGGCAGTTGTTACAAAGGCCTGCATTACTGTCCCTCATCCGCTTCATCAGTGCCATGGGTAAGGGCACACGTCATTCTGTGCTTTCTCTGGTCTACCCTGAGGTCTACACTGAGGTCCCTTCTCTGGGAGCTTCTACTAGGAGTCCTTGAGCCGCCAGCATCATCTCTGCAAGCCTGGCACATACCCGGGAGGTGTTGCATCGAGACCCGTGGGCCACAGAGACCAATGGGACCCGTGAGATGTGAACAACCACTGCCCTCTGCACATGACTGCTGTTCCTCAGCCTGGACCCGCGGCCTGGCCTCCACCTCGCCTCTCCTCTCCGGGCCTGCTCGGCTCAATCTGCCCACCTCTCTTCCAATGGCTGCCTGTTCCTGGTGCATTGCAGGTACACACCTGGAGGCAGGGGCAGGTGGCCCCTTCCCAGAACACTCTGTGGCCTCTTTCCCCAGGGCCCCTCTCAGACTTCTCAGCTGTCAGATGCTGACAAGAGCCTCCTCTGAGCACACCCGGTGTGCGTGCCAGGTTCGGGGGATCCCCCGTCCTGCAGGAAGCTACCTGCCCCCCACCAAAGCCTGCTATAAGGCACATGGCTTTGAAGAGACTCACAGGCAGGGGTGAGGCGAGGCCAGGACAGTGAAGAGGGAGGCACCACTGAGGTTTGGGGCCAGGAGTGCTTCTGGCAGCCACAGGCACAGACTGCCTGGAGGATGGCAATAGTCGGGTGGGGGCAGGGACCGGGACTCTTCTAGGGTTGGCCAAGCAGTGGTCCAGGCCCCAGCTGTGTGACCTGGCCACACCCCATCTTAGTGACCTGTTAGTGACCTGGGGTTGGCCCAGAAGGAAATCCCCCACAGCAGCCCCGGGGTGGGGCCTGAGCGCTGAGCCCTTCTCTCCACGCCAGCAGCGGGTGGGCTGTGACTGGGAGCCTAAGCCTCCAAGGGATACAAGCCCTGGCCCATGCCGCCCACGATGCCAGCCTTCGCTCAGCGGCCACTGGTGAGATCAGCAGCCTCCAAAGCTGGCCCTATGTGGGTGCCGACTGCCACCCGCCTCCACCACCTCCAGGCTCAGCCAGGCCCCCTCTTCCAGGAAGCCTTCAAGGGTGGGAGGTCCAGTCTTTGCACTGCACCCTCCCTGCCCACCCTCGAGGTCCTGTCACCAGACTGTGCCCATCCCTCTCCTCCAATAAAGCAGCCCCTCCAGACCTGTCCCCTCCCTCCTCTTCCCTGCCCTGGTGCCCAAGGCACACCCTTGTCCTTCTGGGAGGTTAAGTGTGGCCCGGTGGAGGAACTGGGCGGAGTCCATGAGAAACTTCCCCTCTAGGGGTGGGGTTCCCTCAGCTCAGCAGGGGCAGGGAAAGATCAGGAAGGACACCGAGGAGAGGTGGGGGGTGGGCAGAGAAGGAGCACCCCACCCCTGTGCACACTGCAAGGCAGGAGGGGATGGGGTCCTGGGGCCCCCGGCACCTGAGCAGCCCTGGAACCTGGGCTTGTAGGCCACCCCCAACCCGAAACCCCTGGGAGGGGCCGAGGAGGTTGCTAACGGGGGTGCTGCCTCCTTCCTCCCCCCGCCTCCCCTTCCTGGGCAGGGTCCATATGGTGTTCGCAGAGAGCCATATTGAGCCCAGCGACACCTCCTCTGCCTTCCTGGGACAGCTGGGAGCCATCCCCCATTCCCCCAGAGGCTGGCCTGGAGGCCACCACGCTGCCCCCCAGCCCCAGGTGGGGTCCAGCTTCTCCTGGGGGCCGGGCAGGGGGCACTGCTCTTTGGAGCCAATGTCCTCTGCGATTTGGGGGAAGGGTCTGAATTTGATTATTCTAAGATTCCGTACGTTTAAATACAAGTTTCTAGGCTAGGAAATGCTTTGATTCCGTAATTATAAATTTCAGGACCTCTAATGGGAAGGGCTGCCATCTCTCAGTGGGCTCCGGGTGTCTAGAATGAGCCAGGCTGCCCAGGCCTCTGATCCAGCCGCTGACCCTCTGGGGGAGACCCTGTGGCACCGGGAGGGAAGGTTCTGGAACACAGCTGACGTGAGTGGTGATGGTTCAGGCTTCCGGCTCTGCCAAGGCCTTATTTGGAGGAGTTTCCGCTGTGCGTGGGGTGGGCGGCTCGCACGTTCACCAGCTATTCGGAGATGTTCCTCCCTCCTGATTATTTTTAGGACCTGACAAGATACTCCAGAGCCCGCTGCCTCCGACACCTTGAGAAGCGCCAAGTCACAGACTGCTGGCCCTGGAAGGGCTCTCAGCTGGCACCTGTGGGGAAACTGAGGCCCAGACGGGGAGGGTCTGAGGCAGGGCCAGGAGCGGGCCTGGGTGGCGAGGCACCCTGGGAGGAGTCTCACCTGTCTCCCGGTCCCTTCAGGGGCTGCTCTGAGCTGAGCCGGCCAGAGACACAGGATACCGGCGGGCAGAGGTGTGCTGCTTGGGCTGTTCAGAGGGGCCTGCACCATCACTGCAGGGGTCTGAGAGCCCCCCAGGGCCACAGGGAGCAGGCTGCAGAACAGGGCTGTGGTGGAGGCCCAGTGGACCCTCCACTTATGTACTCCCAGGTCTGGGCCTCTAGGTAGGTGCTCGGCCCTCGCCAGGGCAATGCCTCGGAGCCAAGAAGCTTGTGGGGCTCTATCAGGGCTGGGGAGACGGTGCCGGTCAGAAGAGGCTGCCTGGTCCCTCCTGACCCTGCTCACCTCCCAGGGCGGTGAGCAGCTGGAGGGGTGCGGGCAGTGCCTGGGTGAGACACCAGCTGCTCTGTCACCTCAGGGGCACTCTGCCAGGGGCCCTCCAGGCCCTGCACTCCAGACACCGCCCCTACCAGGCCCAGGCGTCTCCAGACCCTGCACTCCCACGCAGATGCCTCCCCTGCTTCCCGTTTCAGGACAGATCATAGGGAGCTGGGGGTGGGGGCAGCAGGGCTGAAAAGGGAACTCCTGGCTAACGGAAGGTTTTGGAACAAATTCTGGAGTAGGACGCACACCATGCAATTGCTCCTCTGGAGTTGAGCCCTCTGGGAAGCAGGGCCTGGGGAGGTGGGTGGGCCCAGCGGGAGGGTCTGGCCTTCAGCCTGAATGAGACCAAGAGAGGTTAGGGGATGGCTCCACTAAATGGTCACAATGCAGCCCAGACAGTGGTGGTAGTGGGGGGGCGGTCAGTCAGGATGGAGAAGGGGAAGAGGGAGAACCGAAGAGCAGAGTCTGCTGAGGGGAACAGGGGCCCTCATGTTGCAGCCCAAGGCATGCAGGTTAGACTCCAGGAAGGACTTCCTGACAGCAAACTCTATTGCTGGATTGGGGCCAGGGAAGTGGGGTGAGAGAGGTGGTCATGAAGGGCCTTGCCAGAAAGAGCCTCTGGCCTGCCTGGAGACAAAGCCACTTGGTGCAGGGGGTGGGGAAACCTTCTTAGGCTGGCTTCCCCTTCTGGCATTGTTTGTGTCGGCGACAGGAAGGGGAATGAGCAGATAGGAGTTAGGTGCGAAGGAGCTTCCTCCACATCTCAGGAGTGTGGGTGCTGACGAGACGCACAGCGCCTGGGTGGCTGCCACTCCTGTCTGCTCCACCTCCAGGTGACTCAGAGACTCTAGTTATTGTCCTTATGTATCCTTTCTTCCATCTACCCATCCATCCCCCATCCATCCCCCATCCGTCCACCATCCATCCATCCATCCACCCATCCATCCGCCCATCCATTCATCTACCCCTTCATCCATCCACACGTCCATCTATCCATCCATTCATCACCATCCATCCATCCCCCATTCATCCATCCACTCATCCCTCCATTCATCCATCCATCCATCTATCCATCTATCCACCCATCCACTCTTCCACCCATCCATCCTTCCACCCATCCATCCTTCCACCCATCCATCCTTCCGTCTATGCACCCATCCATCCTCCAGACACTCCCAGTTTATAGGAGTGAGGAACAGAGTAAGCTGGCAAGATAATAATTTCCAAGCCTATAAGCACCATCATTACAACAGAGATTGTGGTGGCTGCTGTCTTGGGCATCACCAGCACCCAAAATCACTCTCCAGCACCATCACCACCATCATCATCATTATCACTATCATCATCACCATCATCATCATCATCATTATCACTATCATCATCACCATCACCACATCATTATCACTATCATCATCACCATCACCACCATCATCATCATTATCACTGTCATCATCACCATCACCACCATCATCACTATCATCATCACCATCACCACCATCATCATTATCACTATCATCATCACCATCACCACCATCATCATCATTATCACTGTCATCACCATCACCACCATCATCATCATTATCACTATCATCATCACCATCACCCATCATCATTATCACTATCATCATCACCATCACCATCATATCACTATCATCATCACCATCATCACATCATCATCACCATCATCATCATTATTACTATCATCATCACCATCATCACCATCATTACCTCTATCACCGCTGCAACCATCACCACCATTATCACCATCAGCACTACTGTCACCATCATTATCATCATCATCACAACCACCCATATCTCCAGCCCCAGATCTGTCCACAAAACTGTCACCACCGCCTTTGGCCCCCACAGTGCTCCTGCCAATCACAGTGGCCTCCACCATTCTCAGCCCTGCAGTTCTCCCTAGGGCAGGTGCTGCTGACGATGACAGATGGAGGGTGTCAGAGGAGGTGGTCTCAGCTTCACCAGTGACAAGTTGCTGAGGAGAGTGGCAGTTGTACAAGGAGGCCAAGACAATGGAATAAACACAAGGCCCATGAAGATCTTTCTGGCAAACTGTTCAGCCCTGGACTCCACAGGAAAGAAGTAGCTTCGGGTGGGGGTAGTGGCAGATGGACGTGCCACTGGTGCCCGCAGGAAAGCAACCCATTGTGGGGAGGGTCAGGGAATTCGAGGTGGGGGAGCTGGGTTGCGGGTACAGCCTCATTCTCGATGCCGGTGGGACACCAGCCACCCTGAGCCTGCGTGCCTCACCTACAGACAGAATCATGGTCCCTGCCTTGCTCAGTGTCAAGAGCACATCACTCCGAGGAGCTGGATGAAGCAGAGAGGGAAACCAGCAGAAGTTTGGGAAGAGGCACCTGTTCCAGCTTGGAGCATCTCCATGGCCTCTGGCCCAAAGCACTGCCCAGCACAGGGCTCACCACGAGAAGGTGCGT
Source organism: Nomascus leucogenys (assembly GCF_006542625.1). Lineage (NCBI taxonomy): Eukaryota > Metazoa > Chordata > Mammalia > Primates > Hylobatidae > Nomascus > Nomascus leucogenys. The sequence goes on along the minus strand of NC_044396.1, from coordinate 94,596,909 downwards.
GGGGCAGATGCAAGCAGGGCTCAAGGGTTGATGAATCTCCTGGGATGATCCCTGGCCAGCTTCCTGCTCTGAGAGACAGGTGGAAGAGCAATTTCTGTGATGTGTCATTGTGAAAGGTCACGGCGTATTGAACAGCTGTGAATACTGGGGTCAGGCAGGACATGGGGTATAGCCTCTCCTGGCACAGACATGGCCTTCTGGGAGGGGCAGGCCACAGTGAAGGAGAAACAGGACTCTGGCTGAGACTTCGTCTTGACCATGGGGACACTGAGCCGTGCCCCTGATCACATGTTGAGCCCTGACCTTGGCCACCCTCTGAGCCCTGATTCTGGCCACAGGCTGAACCCTTATTCTGGTCACAGGCTAATCCCTGACCTGGTCACACTGCGAGCCCTGACCCTGGCCACACACTGAGCCCTGCCTCTGGTCACTGTGTGTCTGCCCCAGCGGCAGACACACACAGTCTGTCTGACCTGCGTTGCTCCTGCTGCTGGTCACTCTGTGTCTGACCCCAGTGGCTCACGCTGACCTGAGTTGCTTCCTTTGCATGCAGGGTTGTGTGGCTTGGGTCCTTTCTTGTCATTTGTCGTTTTGTTTTGTTGCAGCTTCTCCTGTCACTGGGTGTGAACATGGGGCCAGGAGGTCAGGGAGCTGGCCAAGAACCTGCTCTGGCCACTCCACAAGGACGGGGTGACCTGAGTGGAAGCCCCACCTCCAGAACCTGCCCTAGGTTCTGTGCTGCCTTCTGCAGGAGGGGAGCTGAGCGCTCAGCGCTTTCTCCACCTGCTCCCAAGGGCCTCCCAGCTTCTTTCCGTAACTTAGGATGCGGAAGGGGCCACAGTCCACAGCCTCTCATCTGAAACCCTGGTGCCAAGTGGGATCTGTCCGGGTTAAGAAAGAAGGTGTGATGTGTGTGACATTTCACTTAGTATCCTGGGAGGGGCATAATAAAATGCATCAGCATCCCTGCTGCAGAACAAATGCACGTGTGCGTGCAGCTGTTCAAAGGAGCTTTAGATATACAGTGTGCCTCGGTTTCCATCAGGTTTCGTTGTCCAATCTCGTCAAAACATTCTGATTTTCTGGGGTGCTCAGATCCGCGGCTCAGGGACTGTGCTTCTCAACTGCTGGAACCCGGTGACTTTGCACCATCCCCTCTGGGCCACGGCAGACACACCACCCCGTTCCCGGTCATCCGCTCAACGTCCACCCACTCAGTGCAGTCAGTCATGGCCACACGTGACCATCTGTGATCACCCATGGTCACTGCACCCTCCAAGCACCTTCCCCGTCCCGCCCTCTCTGCTGGCGAGGACTCTGGGGTCAGGAGTGACAGGGCACAGTTGAGGCTGCAGGGGCGAGGGGGTGCCAGGCTGTAGCCGCCTCTGCAGCTTGGAGCACATTGCTCTCCAGGCCCAGGCTCTGTGCGGCATTTTCTCCCCGTCCTGGGGCCCTGCAGGGTGCAGCGCACAGTCTGAGGCAGCCCCTCCTTCACCGCTATTGTCCCTGCCAGCCTTGTGGCTTCCCCTAACCAGGCTCCCTTCCGGGGGCTCAGACTGCCCCCTGCCGGAGACACAGAGGAAGGCAGGACCTGCATCTCAAAGCTGCTGGGGCGGGAGGAGGGTGCGGGGAAGGAGGGGCCTCCTTCTGGGCCTGTGGGGGAGGGCCTAGGAGTGTTCACACATGCTCCCCATGCCTCCCCTGGACAGATGGGACCCAGGCCTGGGGACAGGAAGTGCCCCAGCAATGAAGAGGGGACCCAGAACTGTGCCTGCCCCAGGGCAGAGGCAGGAGCAGAGGAGGGCAGAGCCCCAGCTGGGCGGGAGGGAGGTGGGAGCACTAAGAGGGAGGCTTCCTCCCTCCCTTGGAGTCCCTGCCCCCATGTGCATTTCTGCTGTGTCAGACTGTTTTAAAGAATTGGTTGGGCCGGGCGCGGTGGCTCACGCTTGTAATCCCAGCACTTTGGGAGGTCGAGGCGGGTGGATCACGAGGTCAGGAGATCCAGACCACGGTGAAACCCCGTCTTTACTAAAAAATACAAAAAATTAGCCGGGCGTGGTGGTGGGCGCCTGTAGTCCCAGCTACTCGGAGAGGCTGAGGCAGGAGAATGGCGTGAACCCGGGAGGCGGAGCTTGCAGTGAGCCGAGATTGCGCCACTGCACTCCAGCCTGGGCGACAGAGCGAGCGAGACTCCGTCTCAAAAAAAAAAAAAAAATAAATAAATAAAAATAAAGAATTGGTGTGTTCATGTTGTCCCTCTTGAAAATGACTCAAGGAACAAGGGGAGTGAAATGTGCCCCCATCATGGGGCCTAAGAGTTGTGTGAAGCTCATGTGCTGAGAAGGGTCAGGGGGAGCCAAGGGCACCAGCACTTGGGGTTCCCTGAATGTTCCCTGAGCCCCAGGGAGAGGGGACGCCTTGGGAGCCACGTGACCACTGGCCCAGGAGTCCAAGGCCCAGACGTCCAGGCCCAGGGCAAGGCAGGAGCTACAGGGCCCACCTGGCCTCCCCTGTCCTCCTGGCCCAGGGATGAGGGGGCACCAAGGCCAGGCAGAGGACTTCACCCCAGCAGCCAGGGCTGGGTCAGGGCCCCGGGCCACACAGAGGGAGGCCACACAGAGAGGACATGGGTTTTTAATTCTTTTTATTGAAGAAAAGAAAAGGAGAGAAAAAATAGATTCCCCCCTGCTTCTTCCTGGAGGGGACTCAGTCCTGCCCCTGGGGGCCATGAGGGTCGGAGGGCTGTGCTCTCCACCTGGGTCTAGGAGGGGCCTAGGGCCCTGGAAGGTGTGGGGAGCTGGCTGCTTCCCGAGGGATGGGGGTGTTTAAAAAACGGTGCCAGGCCGGCCGGGCCAAGCAGGCTGGTCCTCCGCAGCAGGAGCTCGGGTGGGCACCCTGGAACGCTGGCCACACTAGGCCTGTCCACGGTCCACAGCCGTCTGCCCATCTGCCCGCTGGGCCTCGGCCCGAGGAGGGCAGAGTCTGAGGCACCTTCGGCCTCTGGTGCCCTGTGCCCGCTGGCTGGGCTGCCTCCTGTCCTGCATCTGGCTCTGGTCCCAGCACTGCGGGCCCTGTGCCTGGCCGCCGTCCGAGCGCCCTGAGGCCGGGGTGCGGGCCTGGCCCGCCGCCCGCGAGCGTGTCTGTGCCCGTCTGCGGCAGGAGCGGGCGGAGCAGCATCCCTCCTCCATGGCCCAGTGCGTGGCCGTCGCCCACCCGCTCAGACCTCGGTCTGGAGGTCGATGATGTCCTGGCCCACCAGTGGGATCGTGGCGCCTGACCTCTCCCACTCCACGCTGCGAAGCTCCAGCGGCGACGGCTGCAGTGGCTCCAGCTCCTTCTTCACCCACGTGGGCGTCCCGTGGGCTTTCCGGAGGCTCTCCCAGGGCCTCTTGTTGGGCGTCTGCTGCTTTTCTGGCTGCTGGGTGGCCCGGTGGTGCAGGAGGGGTGGGGCCCGGAGGGAGAGCCATGAGCCCAAGGAGTGGGGGGAGGAGGCAGACACGAATCAGTAAGGAAGGGACGGGAGGTGGGGGACAGGGGACAGGATGAGGCTTTCAGGACAAGAGCCCAGAACAGAGCCAGGCAGCGGCAGGCACAGATCCTCTCCCCAGCCTTGGCAGAGGTTGTGAACCCCACGGTCGGGTCAGGCTGTGGGGGCCCTGCCCTGGATTAACTCCACCCCAATCCAGACCCCTGGCCCCAGGAGCAGGTTCGTGACCGCTCAGCTCCCAGCATGGTCATGGCCTCCAGAGTCCGGCGTGGCAGGGTCAGGCCAGCCCTCAGGGACGGGCGAATGAATGAATGAATGAATGGATGGATGAAATGGGCAAATCCAGGGAAGAAGGGAGACGGCGGCCTGATCTATGGGCTCTCCCCACCCCGCCCCTCCCTGCCCTCCAGACCTTGCTGTCCGGGCCCAGCACCTCCTTGTCCTTCTCCGCCGCGTGCTGCAGCTTCCGGTTCAGGTCCTGGAACATGTCTTGGTGCCGCTTCCGGGTGTGCATGATCTTCTGCAGGCAGGGTCTGGGCAGTGAGTCCTGGGCCAGGAGGAGGGCATGGCCCATCCTGCCTGCCCCGCCCGTCCCCTCGCTGCCGGGGAGCTGCCTGGCCGTGTGGGAGCTCAGAGCACATCTGGCCCTAAGTGTCTGGGGGAGGGGGACACCAGGACTCACCTCAAAGTCCAGTTCTGCATACCGCGACTTCCGCCGCTGCAGGGAGAAGGGGTTTGTGAACATTCCCCAAGGGTCCCTAAAATCTCCTGACACGTCCACGCCTCTCCCTGCCTGAGACTGAGGGCATCAGGGACTTGCTCACCCCATGCCTGCCTTCAGGGACCAGACCAGACCTGGGGGCGCACTGAGGCAGCTCCTCCAGCTATGCGCTGGGTGCCCGTGAGCAGCACCAGGGCTGGGCTGGGGTGTCCGGCTCGCCTGCCTGGGACACACTCCCCAGGATCAAGGAGACCTGAACTTGGGGCCACATGGCTGGGTCCCCCAACAGAGAACTCAGGGACACAGGGCAGCATCACCAGAGGCCAGGAGCCAGGTGGTGGGAGCATATCCTGTGGGGACGGGCTCCCCCAAAAACCACATCCTACAGGCTGACTGAGGCCGGGTCAGCTGCAGACTCCAGGCTGACCTAGGCAGGTACGTGCTGCCAGGCTGCCCCGCGGGCTGGACTAGTGACCGTGCGAGGCGCAGCTCCTGCTCCATGGGTCCAGACTGTGGGTCCCTAAGCCCCTTTGAAATGGGGTGAGACCACCCTGCCAAGCCTAGGGTGGGGACCACATGGCAGACATACACAGCACACCCAGCAGGGCCAGGGGTGGGGGGTGCAGCTAGGAGGCAGAGCCAGCCCGCCCCGCTGACGGCGTGGGGCTCCCACCCAGCAGGGGTGACCCAGCTGCTACAGCCCTGCCCTCGCTGGCTGGGGTGCGGCCCACCCCTGCCCCCCTCACCTCCAGGGAGCTCACAGACAAGGTGGCGACATTCTCATTCTTGGTGCTGGGCCCCGTGCTGGGTCCCGGATGGGCGGCAGGCTCCCCGGGCTCCCCCAGGCTGGGGGGTGCCGGCTCCAGATTGGGCGGTGGGGGCAGGGGCTGCTGGGGAGGTGGGGGCGGTGGGGGCGGGGGCGGTGGGGGCTGGGCAGGGGGCGCCTCGGGGGGCCCGCCGCTGGGGGGCTGGCGGGAGGGCGGGCTGCGGGCGGGGAGGCTGGCCTCGGGGGCGGTGCTGAGGTGGATGAGGCGGGTCTGCGGCATCTGGTCAATGTGGATGCTGTACTTGGGCTCCTCCTTGGGCTTGGGCCGCAGCGTGGCCGTGGCCGTGGGCAGGATCACGTAGCTCGTGTCCAGAGCCTTCTCCTGGGCCCGGCTCAGCTCCGAGTCCAGCTTCTTGAAGATGTCCCCGTCACCGACGAAGGAGGACTTGGGCGCCTTGTCCCTCTTGAGGGTCAGTGAGTGGTTGGGGAAGTCGGGCAGCGGCCCGCCGGGGTAGCGGGGTGAGCCGTGCAGGTGCAGCTTGGACACGTTGGCCGGCAGGCTGTTGAAATTGGTGGGCGGTCCCTTGGCATGGGCCAGCTTCAGCTTCTCCTCCTCGGGCAGAGACGGCCGCTTCAGTGTGCCCGTGATGGTGGCAGTGCGGCAGGCCGCGATGTCCTTGTTCAGCACTGCAGGAGCCGCGGGGGAGACAGTGGGGACAGATGTGGGGGTGAGGATGGCGTACGTAGGACGGTCCCCAGCAGGAGAGGGGTCCAGTCTGCCCTGCGAGGCCGCCACCTCCTGGGAGACCCCGGCCAGGTCCTGCTGGGTCCCGATCAGAGGGCTGACTGCAGGTACCACCCTACCCAAGCCTGGAGCTACGGCCCCTAGGGTTCCTGTGTCCTCAGATGAGGCTGTCACACAGGGTGGCCCTCTCCACCGGCCCCAAGAAGACAAATGGCTGTCACCCACACACTGCCCTCCCTAGCACTGAGAAGAGCAAGCGAGGGCGGCCTTGACTCCCGGAAGCACAGGGACACAGGCAGAACGGCCTGTTCTTGTGGCAGAGCCCAGCCGGCCCTCCAGTGCTCCCGACGCCCACGGCCCTGGGCCTGGTGTGGCTGGAGGGCAGTGTGGGGGAGCCCAGTGGTACCGAGTGCAGCCGTGAGGCCCTGGCCCTCTGTCACGGCCCTTCCTGCATTGCTGCCCCTGGGGACTGCAACCCTCCCCACTCTGCCCTGAGGGCCTCCTGGTCCCTGGAGAGAGGTCCCCACACCCAGACACCTCTCGATTCAGGCCCAGCCGCCCTGACCTCTGAGTGGGGCTCTAGTTTGCCCCTGACTTCCTGCCAATGAATCCAGCCCCTACTGGCTGGCGGAGAGCCCCAAGCTGACCCTGACCCAGCCGCCTGCCCCTGACGGAGGGGTGGCCACCCTCCACACCGCTCCTTTCTCCAAGCCCCAGTCTCCAAAGATCCAGACCCCGGGGCCCTTCCTGGGAAGCCTGGCCTGCCCCCTGTGTCCTGCCCCGTGCAGGTTGGCAGATGGTTACCCACCATGCCAAGCCAGCCCTGGGTGCCTGTGTTCACCAGCTGCTCCCTTCAGCCACCTTGCCAGGCACACGGGCCCCAGGGTCACCAATGTCCCCTGAGCTACCTAGCCAGGGGTCACTCACTCTCCCGAACACAGGCTTCCCCGTCCCCCTCAGAGCTCAGCAGCCAGCTTCTGGTCCTGTCCTCTCCCCCACCCTCTGGACAGCAGCACCCTGCACCCATCTTCAGCCCCGCCCCTCCCCTGCACCCATCTTCAGCCCCGCCCCTCCCCTGCACCCATCTTCAGCCCCGCCCCTCCCCTGCACCCATCTTCAGCCCCGCCCCTCCCCTGCACCCATCTTCAGCCCCGCCCCTCCCCTGCACCCATCTTCAGCCCCGCCCCTCCCCTGCACCCATCTTCAGCCCCGCCCCTCCCCTGCACCCATCTTCAGCCCCGCCCCTCCCCTGCACCCATCTTCAGCCCCGCCCCTCCCCTGCACCCATCTTCAGCCCCGCCCCTCCCCTGCATCCATCTTCAGCCCCGCCCCTCCCCTGCACCCATCTTCAGCCCCGCCCCTCCCCTGCACCCATCTTCAGCCCCACCCCTCCCCTCATCCCCACCCAAGGGCGACCCGTCATCCTCCCCTTGAGACCCACATGCCCCACCCAGACAGCCACAGCACTCTCGGGACACGAGTCCCCCAGGCCACCCCAACCCGCAACCCTAGGGCTCCCGACCTCCCACACACCTCACACTTTGCTCCCCACAAGGCAGAATGAGCGCCTGGCACGTGAGGGGTCTGTGTGCCTCCCTTGCATGTACCCACCTTGGGGCAGAATAAAAGCCAAGCTCCCCCCAGGCCCAGGCCCCTCCTCCGCCCCCCCACCCTCCCCCTCTGAGGAAGCTCCCAGGCGCTCAGCACCAGCTGCTCATGGCGCATCCACCAGCTGCATGTGATCCAGAAGGCGCCACAGCCAGCGCATGAATGAGAGGGAATCAGGGGCTCAGAGAGGTCCACATACACCCAAGCCACCTGAGGCCCCAAGTCCTGGGGTCACCCCTCAGAGAGGCTGTGGGGCTGGTTCACAGGAGACCCCAAGGGGGCAGAAGGTGCTTTTTGTCCAGCTCCCATTCAGCCCAGCCCCGAAGTCACCTCCTCCAGGAAGCCCTCCTGGGGCCCAACTGGCACCGGCACACACTCCCCACCTGGGGCCGTCCCAGCTCCTCCGCCAGAGCTGTCTCTAGAGAAGGTGCTCTTCAAATATCTAAATGACCAGAGGGGGCACGGCCCATTGGCCTCTCCACAGCCCAGAAAGCCACTGCCTGTCACTGCCTCAGGACCTGGTTCACAGAACAGTGGTGGGGACAGAAATAGACCCTCGCAGTCTGATGCTTGGGGATGGGCGGTGGAGCTTCCTTTATTGGGCAGTCATTCCTTTTTTGCACTTGGTTCCAGGAAGCTCAGCACTGGCCGAGGGCTCCATGGTGGGTCCTTCTCCCCGCCTTCCTCTTGCTCCCTGTTGTCCCCCTAGCCTGAAAGCCCCACTCACTTCTCCCCCTGCTGGGACTGGCAATGAGGAAATGAAGGTGGCACAGAACACAGGGGCTAGAGGGGGGCGGGCAGGAGGTGGGTGGGGGGAGAGGCACTAGGGTGGGCTGTGCTCCTCGCTGGGGCCATGATGGAGGAAGAGGGGATGCCAGGTGGGCAGGGGAGGCAGCCAGGGGCTCCACAGGCACCTGCTCAGCAGGAGTGCCAGGGCAGTGTTCTGGAAGCTTCTGATCATGCCCCATGGACCCTCCTTCGGCCTTGGGGAGTGGGTGGGGTGGCCAAGATCACTGCCCTGGCTGGGCCCCCAGGGCAGGTCCCCTGGGTCTGGGTGGGCCTGATGGTGTGGCTGGGTGTGGGTGGGGGCAGCAGGAGTGGACAGGGACGGGTGATGTGGGTGATGCACAGGTGGAGGCATGGAGTGGGGCCGTGCAGGGGGCCGGGCTGGCACTGTCCTCTCACCTGTCGGGCGCTCACCTGATCTACAGGCCAGATCCACGTCCTTCTCGAAGTCGGTCTGTAGGACAGAGACAGCAGCACAGGGTGAGCGCCTCTGGGAGCGGGGGTGTGTGCACGCGTGCACAGACCGCTCAGGAGGGCACGTTGCTCCTGCTGCCCCGAGGAACCCCTGTCCATGTCCACAGCCCAGTGTCCCATGTGGGCGACCATGCCTCCCCATGCACCTGCCTGTGTGGTGGGCGCTTGTGTCTCTGGGTGGATGCATGTGTGAGTGTGAGTATGCGTGCATGTTTGTGGATATGTCTGTGTATAAGTGGGTGAATTTGTGTCCCCGTGTTTGCGTGTGGATTCAGGTGTTTGTAAACGTGAGAGAATGCGTCTGAGTGTTTTGTGCACGTACATGTGTGTGTATTTCTGTATGTGGCTCTGTGTGTGTTTCTGAGGTTGTGTGCGTGCACGCACATGTGTGAGAGACTGTGAGGCACACATGTGTGCTCTCTCTAAGGCATCTGGGAGCTGGTGACTTCCTGCCTCCTCTGGTCTTTTCTCTCCCCCCAGGCCTCAGGAATGGCTCTGGGCTTGCGGCACCGGAACTCTCCCCCTTGGTCCCCCACATCCCTCCAAGGGGGCCCCATCCAGGGTCTGGGGAGAGAGAGGCGGTGGAGGGGGTGTTGAACATGCAATTCAGGGCCAAGGCCGGCACCCACCACCCTCAGGCAGCCACACCAAGCTGACAGTCAGCTGGGGAGGAGTGGGCGGCCCAGGCCTGCCCTCAGGGAGCTCAGGACCCGCCCAGGCCTGGGGCTGTCCTTCTCCAGGGACCCTGGGGCTCCAGGGGACAGGCCTGCCCTTCACTGAAAACCTGGAGGCTTCTTCCCTGTAAATGCAGGGGTTGGGTTGGCTGGAGACAACAAAATCTTCCACCTGGGATCAGAGGTCAGGCCAGGAGAAACACTGGGGGAGGGGGAAGCTGTGTCCCAAAGTGACAAGCTAGCCACTGGTGGACACCTGCTCCCTGGCTGATGGAGACACTGAGGCATGGAGCTGTGAGGGGCCTGCCTGGACGTCACCCGAGAGCCGAAGTGGCCGCCTCTCACCGAAGGACCTCACCCTTACCCGGGGCTGGACATGCCATCTGCTGAGGCCCTGCCTGTGAGCTTCACAACCACCGTGAGGTGGCTGGGCACCCCAGGACCCAGGGAGCACCTCCTGCGCGCCAGCCGTGCAGAGTTCACCAGGGGCGTGGCCTGAGCCCCAAAAGGTGGCACGATGGGGCAAGAGTCAAGGAGGGCTCCCTGGAGGAGGGGACCCACGGGAGTGTGCAGGGTGAGCAACACCTGGGGTGGAAGCTTGTGCGAAGGACACAGGGGAGAAGCAAGACCAGCACAGCTGCAGGTTCTGCTTAGGACCAGGCCAGGGCGTGGATGTTGTCCTGAGGCCTGGAGGGTGGAGAAGGGGGCCTGGCTCCACCCCGCGTGCCAGCCCTCGGGTGCTGAGGCAGGAGGTGTAGTGATGGGTGTAGGTGGAAGCAGACTTGGTGACTAGGAGCCCACCATGGTCCTGGCTGAGCCCCAGGGGCACAGGGCTGCAGGAGGAAGATGCTGAGGTCGAGGTGTGAAGAGTTGAGGCTCCATGGGGGGCTGTTGGGGGCCCTTACGTGGGAACCGCCACTCGGGCCGCCCTCCCAGGGCCTGTGTGTGTCCTGGGAACGCTGTGCTGTAGAGGACAGGCCACAGGCACAGGGACAGACGCAGGCACAGGCAGGGGCGGGGGGTGCAGAACACAGGGCTGAGGACACCAGGGTGGGCAGGGGGAGGGGAGAGAGCCCAGAGAGGGTGAAGGCAGGATGGCCAGGGCCACAAGGGAGGGTCACCCTGCAGGAGCTGAGGACTGGGCAGCACCCAGGGAGTGCCAGGGAGGCAGCAGGTGGGAATATGTGGGGTAGGGGTAGGGGATGGGCAGGCTAGGCTGGACTCCTAGGTGGCAGCTGAGCAGGACATTCCTGGGTGGGGATGGAGGGCACCCAGGGTGGGCCTGGGAGATGTAAGGATGGGGACCTTGAGATGAGGGCTAGGATGCTCAGAGGGTGGTGTCCAGCCAGACGGGCACTGCTGCCAGCGGGGGTGAGTGTGGGGTGGACGCCAGCCTCCGCTGAGACCTCCAAACTCATCAGCTCAGGCCTTCCCAGCTGGAAACCCCAGACCAGGGGTTCCACTTGGTGAGCCTCAGTTTACCCAACTGCACACTGGGTTCAGAGCTCCTCTCAGCAGGGCTGCTGGGGCCTAGGGGAGCTTGGGGCACGGTGAGGGCCTGGAGGCACCCAGTGGGGGTACAAGGCAGGTGAGGCAGCCTGAGTCCCCGGGCCCTGAGTCCTACCATGAGCTGGGCGTGGCCGTTCTGGAAGGAGCCCCCTGAGTCCCCGTTGCCCTCCTCCTGCCGGTCAACCACACGGCATTTCACAGCGTCCTGGACCTGGGGAGGGAGAGCCGAGCAACTCAGTGGCAGCCACGCCCCCACCCTGTGCCAGCGCCAGATCAGATGAGCAGCACCTGTGGGGGGGGGGGCGGGCGTCTCGGGGAAGGGCAGGGCCCGTCAGCAGGAGGCCTCCTCACAGGGCCACCTCTGGTCTGCAGAGTCATGACCCACTGGGTGGAGAAGGGGAAACGAGACCCCAGGAGGGGAGGAGCCTACCCCTCTCGTCTGAGATTCTCTCTACTGTAGCTCCCAGCCACCGAGAGCTGCTGTAGGCCCTCGGGCCAGAGTCCGCCTGCGAGAACCTGCCCTGACCTGCAGCGGGCCGAAGATGTCCCCGGACCTGGCCTGCATCTCCAGCAGCCTCAACGTCGTTGCCTCCTCTGAGCCGGTGGAAAGCCTGGCCCTCACTGCCCTGGGAGTGTGGGGTGCTGTGCCAGGGACCCTGAGCCCGGCCCCTTCCCGGAGCCACCCCACTGGGACGGCACATTCTGTCAAGGGGGATTTCACCCTTCACGGCCACCCACTCTTCAGGGGGGACAGTGGTGATGACGGCAGCAGACTCTGTAGGAGGGGCTACAGGGGAAGACCCACCCAGCAACCAGCAGAGCTTATGGACAGGGAGCTCCCGAGGAGGTAAAGACTGGTTATCCGGGAGACATCATCTAGGAATGCCAACTGTCCCTCCTGTGGAGCCGGCAGCCACCTCCTGCGGGCTGCTCTGGGCAGCACACTGACACTCTGGTGGTAACAGTGTGTAAAGGGAAACCTTGGGGGTGGTGGGGGGGGGGCATGAAAGCCCAGAGGGCTTCCTGGAGGAGGCACCCAAATAGAAGTTGGCAGAGGCAGAAAGAGGGCAAGCTGGGGCTCCTGGCTTCCAGGCACCCACCTACCTACCCACTCAACCACGGACCTGTGGCCCCGTTCCCTCACCTAGTGCTCTGCTTCATGCTGCTGGGGGGCTGAGCACACCCAGCCCACCCCTCTCATCAGGCAGATGGGGACCGAGGCCCAGAGCGGGCGAGAGAATTGTCCATGGCCACACAGCTGGTCAGAGGCAGGGCCAGGCCTGGAAGCCAGGGTCTCGCTGGCCTCTGACCCCCGGACACCAGCTAAGGACTCCAGGCCGCCACAGCAGGTGTGCCTTCCTGCCATCCTCTCCCTCACGGACCTGCCCCGCAAATGCCTAGTGGGCACCTACCGTGTGCCCAGTCCCACAGGCAGGTAGGGAAGTGCTCTCTGTGGGCGAGCAGGGGAGCTGGGGCTCCCCAAGTCCCTCCGGTACCCTCTCCAGGAACGCCCGAGCCAGCCTCAGCCCAGGAGGTCCCGGCTTCATGGGCAGACGAGGGACTGACTTGCCCACCTGCAAGAGTGTCCCAGGCCACAGGGCCGGCTCGGCTGCCCGGCATGGCCTCCACCTGGCCCAGCCTCCTCAGCGTGCTCTGCAGCCCTGGCCACCATCCCCGAGGCTGAGGACCTGGGTAGGCAGCGTCCCTTGCTACCAGGCCCAGGCGGAAGCCCTCTCTGGGTGGGACCTTGAAGGCCCTGCAGCATGGAGCCCACACACAGGGGTTGGGAGCTCACTGCGGGCTTTGGGGAAGCCTGGCCCTGGTGTCCTCCTCTGTCCCCACCCACCATGGGAGCATGCCCGGTCCCCTCCTTCCCCGACCCCATGTGCCAACCATGACGCTTCTTGCACATCTGAGACCCCCAGTGCCAGCCCTCTGCTCCAGGCGGCCCTGGCCTCTGCCTCCCTGGAGCCCCTCCTCTCCGCTGTCTCCTTTGCAGCTCCCGTCACCAGTCAGTTGGTCCTTGGGGATTTGCCTAATTGTTTGAGAAATCTCTCTAATTTCCGTCTTTTCTATTTTGTGAGATATTTCGCCTCCATTTTCCTCCTTCTGAGCTTTGAGCTGCTCTCTGTTTTTAATTTCCACAAGTCTCTTTTTGTTCCTTTTTCATAGGCTACTGTTCTTGTTTCACAGAAGCCAGGTGCTGGGGTCCAGGAGTGTGGCCTTAGAGAAGAACCGCCTGGCCTCAAATCCCAGCCATGGTGATGAACTCCTGTGATGAGCTCCCTGGAGCTGTCCTGTCTGTGGAACGGAGCAGATGGCACCTGCTTTAGGAGCTGTCATGAGATTCACTAACACGAGTTCATTGCTGGGACCAAGGCCCGGCCCATGTGGCGCTCACCAGGGTGAGCGACTTCTCCCAGGTGAGGATAAGGAGGGGTCAGTGAGGTTTCTCCTTCCTAGGCTGCCTCTGCCCCCACGCTGTTTTCCTGCTTATCTGGTTGGGTCGCAACTCCACTAGGAGCTCTGCTGTCCTCATCAGGAGCTGCTGGGATGTAAGTGTGGAACGCTGCCGGCTGGTGGCTGACTGGTACAGGAGCTGTTTCACTGCTGGACTTCAGAACTCCGGCTCTTCCTCCTCCTGTCTTCCCTCAAAGTCAGATTGCCTTGAGAGGGGTGTTCGCACCTCCCCGCAGAGGTTTGGGTCTGGGAGGCCTGTGCTGACACGTGACCCAGGCTCAGCACATCCACTTCCCCGACTTGTTTCCAGGCGGCACCCCCATCTTCAGCTGTGCCGGCTGCTCCAGGCCAGAGGCCCTCTGTTCACTCTGCCCAGAGAGTGAGGCCCAGGCCGGGGAGGCCAAGCAGGCCAGCCCTGCCCTTCCAGGCTGGGATGGAAATCGCCACTTAAGGCCAGAAAACCAGGCCTCCCACGCCTGACCTTCCTGTGGCAGCCAGAGATCCTGCGGAGGGGGTGGGCCCCACTCCTGCCACCCTGTCTGGCTCCCTGCAGCTGGCCGAAGCCTGGGCTGTCTCCAGTCAGCTGAGAACGCACTTCTCATCCTGCTTCCCTGCCTGCCAGCTCCCCTGCTGTCAGCTTCTCCCACATTCTTCATCCTTGGGAACCTGTGTGCTTTTCAACAGCCCCTCTGCCGTCTCTCCAGGGGGACCCAGGAAGAGGGAGGTGGCTGCCCCGCACCAGGGCCTTCCGCCCTTCTGGCGCTGATCTGGAAGCAGGTGTCCTAGTCCACCCAGGTTGATATGCATGCTTTCTCACATCCCAGCCTCCGCAAGAGCATCCCAATCGTGGCCACCAGCCAGGCGGTAGTTGGGATGTAGTTTGGTGAAAACCTTCTAGTGACACCTTCTGGAAAGATCCAGAAAACGCCAGAAGCAGGAGTCTCTATTGCCCTGGAAGCTGTCTACTTCTGCTGCCGGCTTCCTCGCTCCTGTAGGCCCCTTGAGGATGGGGGCCCCGTGTGCCTTCGTACCCCACGCCCCCAAGCCAGTGCAGGCGCAGGGCATCCTTGGGAAGGTCTGCACTGCCTGGGCCGCTCCCAGGGAGAGTGGGGTGGACACGCTCACCCACAGGCCCCGCTCTGTGGACCACTGAGGCCTGCAGATGTGTCAGGGTCATGGAGGCTGCGCCCACCCACAATCTCCCTGCTGAGGTCCTTGGGGAAGGAGGAGGCCACTCGGCAGCCCCAGGACCCTCCTGCAGGAGCCGGGCCGGACAGAGGCTGCCCCACCCACCTCTCTACGGAGGATACAGTGCACCATGACGATGACAAAACCCTCCAGCGAGTCGAAGACGGCGAAGAGGATCTGGAAGAGGGCGGAGCGGCGGTCGGTGACGGCGAGCACGGCCGACATCCAGGTCAGCGCCAGCAGCGGCAGCACCACGCAGGAGCTCCACAGGGAGGCCCTGGGGACGGAGGGCGTCAGCGCTGCCGCCCCCGCCCCTGCCCCCAGGGACACCCTGCCCTGAACCCTGCATCTCCAGGCCTCAGTGGGGACCCAGCCCTAAGTCCCCATCTCTGTCTCTGGGGGCCTGGGCCAAGCAGCACTTCCTCTCTGGGGTGAGTCTCCCTAGGGGTCCACCACTGCCCAGGCTGCGTCTGCACCCTCTCTCCTCTCCAGGGCTCCCCCAATCCTGTCCCACGCTCTGCCCCTCCCCTCTCAAGCCCTTCCCCCAGGCTCCTCTCTCAAGCCCTTCCCCCGTCAACACTGAGGTCCCAGCACCCCCTCCCCAAGCCCAAGGTCTCTGAGGGGACCCAAGGACTCAGGAGGGAGGTCCTGAGAAGCTGGGCAAGGGGGAAGGGCTCTTTGGGGAAGATCCAGGTTCCTGACAGTCTAGGAGGTGACAGAGGAGGGGAGACACGCTGGAGGGGGATGGGATGTCTGGTGTGGGGTGGGCCAAAGAGGATCCCCTGGTCCAGGACCCTCAGACAGCCCACAGGCCACAGGCGAGGGGTCCAGGCCCTGAAGGGCAGAGCAAGATGGCCATGGTGGGGAGGGGAGGGTGGAGCCCAGAACTCAGAGACCTGGAGAGAGAGAAGCTTAGAGGGAATGAGATAGAGGACAGACGGACGGCCAAGGCCAGCAGGGGAGGAGCAGAGGAGAGACAGAGACAGACGGCAACAGACAGACCGACAGGTGCCTCCTCCTCTTCGCGGGCCAGCTCCGCCCATGCCTCTTGAGCCCCAGCAGCCACCTGCCTGTAGACCCGTCCTGTTGCCTCTGCCCCTCAGTGCCACCCCCCTCCCATGAGGTCCTCCAGGAGCCTCACAGCAGCCCTCGCCCCTGCAGCCCAGCCTCGCTGGGAGCAGTGGCCTGGGCCCCTCCCCACATCCACCCACTCGGCTCCGTGCGTGGCCTCTGAGCCTGTGCTCTCCTCCTCACAGTGGGGACACCAAGCTGCTTCCCAGGGCTGTGGGACACAGACAGAAGCCAGCAGGACCCCAGCCGCGGTCAGTGCTCGGGAGGTGGCCCCGTGCCTGTCCACAGGGGGCCCCACAGCCTGCAGGACTGTCATCACCACCCGGAATGGGTGCTGGCATCAGCTTCCCTCCTCCCTTCCTCCTACACAGGGGGAGCTGGGTCAGGAGGACTGAATAGGGAGTCGGGGGCCCAGATGTGGGGTCGGAATGCCAGGCAGGAGCTGGCACACCAGGGCTGGCAGGAGAGACGCTGGAATGACCTGGAATCTGCCAGGACAAGGGCCCCCAAAACCGCACGCTCTGCTCCTCAGCCCTCTCCAGTGTGGCTTGGCCACCAATGCTGCTCCCACCCTTAGTGCGGGACACCTGTGCGGGGCCCAGCCCCCGAGGGATATCTGTGTGCTCATCTTTCGGGACCTCTCAGCAAGCACAGCCAGCCATGCCTGCCTCCTGGACCCTCCTCCTCCTCTCCTCCACCCGGCCCTCTACCCCAGGCCTCGGCCTGCTTTTCTTCAGTGATGCTGTCCGGCGGTGATCTGTCTGGCCCCAGCCTCAGGCGTGACCACATACCCATGGCTAGGACATGTGCAGGCCCAGAGCCCGGAGCAGCACCAGGACAGAGGGCCTGGTGCTGCAAGGCCAGCGCCTCCCGGGTCTCAGGGTACAGTGGCCCTGGCCACGCACCCGCCCCTCCTGCTCTTGGGCATCGGATGGGCTCTAACAGCCTCATGGGACTCCCTCTTCCCTGTACAACTTTGGAGTCTGCTAGAGGCCCCCAACCTCCTTGGCCCTTCCCCTGGCCCTGGAGAGCCTGCCCCTGCTTCCCCTGCACACCCCGCCTGGGAATTTAGGCGTCCGGAGAGGCCTCCCTTGCCCATGACCGTGCTGCTCCCTCCAGGCTGCAGCAGCGGACAGGGCCCTGGCTGTCACTCACTGCTGTGTCCCTGCACCTGGCACAGAGCCTGTGACGAGGAGGCCCTCCATCAATATGCGCAGAGCCAAGGAAAGACTCACTGACATGGAGCAGGACCCCTCGGCTGCGGCCTCAGTCTTCCCATGGGGATAAGCTGGAGAATCTCTCTTCTCCCTTCCAAAGCTGGTATTCTTTGAGCCGGGACCCTGGACTCCTCTCCTCACCCAAGTCCTAAGGGAGGAGGTGCAGGGCCTCCCTCCCCATGGAGACTTCTTTGCCTGCTGTCAGTCACCCCTGCTGCTGCCCGTCAGGGGATACAGTGGTGCAGCTGGGTCTCCAGGCCTGACATTTACAGCCCGATCTGCTGCGGCTGGCAGGTGGCCTGGGGCCTGGGGACCCGTAAATTACTCCCACACGGCAGCTCAGCCTCTGTGGCTGGGAAACATTTCTGCAGAGAGCGGTGGGAAGGAAGCAGAAAGGCCCGGGAGCCGCTGAAGGGGAGGCCAGGAGTGCCCAGCTGCACCGCGCCTGCTCCTGTCTGGAGAGGCAGGTGCCCAGGGTGTGGGGAGAGGCTCTGGGTGACTTCAAAGGGAATATCCTTCTGGCCCCCACTTCTCTCTGACGGAATGAGATGGGATGGATCCCACAGGCCCCGCCGCATCTCTGGTGTTGAGACAAAGAAAGGGCAACACTAGTCCCAAAGAACCGGAAATTCCCGGGGCCTGGCAGGCCAGTGTGGACGCTGCCCAGCTCCAGGCTTGCTCCTCCCACCCAGGCTAGCCTCGCCCTGATTTGCATCTGCACAGCGCCAGGGCCCAGAGCTCTTCTCCCACAGCTCCTAAAACCCTGGGCCCCTAGTGCCTGGCTCAGGGAGCAAAGCAGGAGGGTACAGGGGTATGCGCCTGGGGGTACCGCCCTCACCTTGGGTTGAGGGAGGCAGGGCACGGACAAGATGACCCCTCAGGCTGGAAAGCCCAACTGGCCCCGCCCACCTGAGCCCATACCGCCCTGCCCTATGCACAGCTGCTAAGGCTGCCCAAGGTCAGCAGAGCAGCCCCTGACCCTGAACACTTCCTCCCGTTCCCTTGGCCCTGGCTGCCTCCTGCTCTCAGGCACACATGCGTACACAGACACACACATGCATTCACACACTCCCCTATAAACACACTTCCACATACACCACGCTCACATGTTCATACACACACACGCACACACTTGCACACACAGGCACATGCCCAATTATATACACACTCACACTTACACACACACTCTAACACAAAATATCAGGTTGCACTCACACAGATGCACACTCACATGTACACACACCGGGTTGCACTCACACAGATGCATGCTCACAGGTACACACACAGATGCACGCTCACATGTACACACACATAGATGCACGCTCACGTATACACACACATACATGCACGCTCACATGCACACAGATGCATGCTCACACATACACACAGTGGGTTGCACTCATACACATAGATGCACACTTGCACATATGCACACTAGGTTGCACTCACATAGGTGCATGCTCACATGTACACATACACTGGGTTGCACTCATACACATAGATGCACACTCACATGTACACACACCGGGTTGCACTCACACACATAGATGCATGCTCATACGTACACACACCGGGTTGCACTCACACAGATGCACGCTCACAGACACACAGATGCATGCTCACGTCTGCACAGATGCACACTCACATATGCACACCAGGTTGCACCCACACACACAGATGCACGCTCACACATACACACACCGGGTTGCACTCACATACATAGATGCATGCTCACACGTACACACACCGGGTTGCACTCACACAGATGCACGTTCACAGGTACACACACAGATGCACACTCACACGTATGCACACATAGATGCACGCTCACGCACGCACACATAGATGCATACTCATATGCACACCGAGTTGCACTCACACACATACATGCATGCTCACACATACACACACCAGGTTGCACTCACACAGATGCACGCTCACAGGTACACACACAGATGCATGCTCACATGTATGCACACCAGGTTGCACCCACACACAGATGCACGCTCACATGTACACATACCGGGTTGCACTCACACAGATGCACGCTCACAGGTACACAGATGCCTCCTCATACGTCCACACACAGATGCATGCTCACATGCACACTGGGTTGCACTCATACACACAGATGCACTCACACACAGATGCACGCTCACCCACCGGGTTGCACTCAAACACATAGATGCATGCTCACATGTACACACACCAGGTTGCACTCACACACATACATGCATGCTCACACATATGCACACAGATGCATGCTTACACGTACACACACCATGTTGCACTCACACACATAGATGCACGCTCACAGGTACACACACAGATGCACAGTCAGGTACACACAGATGCACACTCAAATATGCATATATAGATGCATGCTCACACGTACGCACACTGGGTTGCACTCACATAGATGCACACTCACAGGTACACAGATGCATGCTCACACGTATGCACACATAGATGCATGCTCACGCACGCACACATAGATGCATACTCATGCACACCAGGTTGCACTCACACACATGCATGCTCACACATATGCACAGTGGGGTGCACTCACACACACAGATGCACGCTTGCACACATCCAGGCACATTCTTACACATGTACAGACACTTGCACGCTTGTGGCATCAGAGGTGGCACTGGCGGCAGAGAACTCCACACTCAGTACACTTGAGAGCACGCCCAAGGGGGTACTGGGGCGGTTGGCTACAAGCAAAATTAAAAGCCTGAAATGAAAGCAAGTACTCTCACATGGGCACACACACATTTGCACACACCTGGTCATGCTCTCTCTCACATGAATGCACACTCATGTACACTCACATATGCACACTCATACACACACACCTAGTGATATGCATACACGCACACACCCAGTGGCATGCACTCACACACATGCACACACCTGGCCATGCTCTCACATGCGTGCTCACGTGCACTCACAGGGAGGGAGGCTTCCCATCGGGCAGGCCAGGGCCAGTCTCCTCGCCCCACCAGAGCTGCGGGGGTGTCATGGGTGCAGACCCCTGCCCAGGCACCAGCCGTCCTGGGCTCCATGCCAGCAGCACCGGGGTGGGGGTGGAGGTTCAACTCCAGAACCAACAAACCACAGCTTGCAGCCTGGCACACACTCGGGCCCCAGAGGGATGGGACTGACCACCACTCTTTCCCTACGGCAGCTCAGCCCACAGCTGCACTCCACCTGTGCCCAGGCACGGCTCCACGCCCTGCACACGTGGTGCCTTGTGCTGCCAGGCCTAGAGCAGGCCTGTGGGGAGGACGGAAGGGGGAGCTGAGGGCAGTGGATGGGGGAGACGGGAGTGGCCTAGAAACCCAGAGTGGACGGCAGAAAAGGAAGAAATGAAAGATAAACATAAAACAAACAAAAGGTGACTCAGAGCGCAGAGCCCCAAGGGTGGGCCTAGGAGGGAGGTGGCAGCGGAGGCACTAACATGGCGTTACTGGTGGCGTCGGAGGTGGCATCGGCGGCAGAGAGGACTCCACACTCGGCACACTTGAGGGCGCGCCCGAGGGGGTGCGGGGGCCGCTGACTGCAAGTGAAATTAAAAGGCTGAAACGAAAGCAAGCACTCTGCTCTCAGAATCCAGGCGGGAGGGGCGGGGCCAAAGTGCAAAACCAGCCACTCAGGAGTCCAGCCTGGGCCCCGACGGGGACAGTCCTGGGGGCTCTCAGCCACCTCACAAACTCAGGCCTGGGGCGCGGGCGCTGTGGTGGGCAGGGCTGAGGGCTGCACGTGGCGGGCATGGGGGGAAGACAGCGCGGGGTCCCTGTGCTCAGCAGAGGGTGGACCCTGCCTCCGTCTGCACAAAGCGGCAAAATTCCCAGACAGAGGCCACTGCGCCTTCCTCTCCCCTTCCCATGTGTCTGTGAGGGAGCTGACCTGGGCAGGGACCTCGTGCAGGTCCTCGTGGCATGTGTATGCCCACGCGTGTGTGCCCGTGCATGTGGGTGTGCGTGCACACATAGACAGGTGTACTGGGCGCCCCTCCACCCCAACCTTCATCCCTGTCTACGTGGGCAGAGAAACCTACACGGCCACGCGGGCGAGTCTGGGTGCACTCCTGGGCCGTGTGCACCTAACGCGGATGGCCCCTGTTGCACACACAGGGCGAGGTGGGCAGAGTGCAGGCCGCCTGGGCTTGGTCTAGTGTGTGCCCACCTGGGCTGGAAGCTCAGCTCCACCAGCCACTCACCCTCGCTAAACCTCCATTTCTCAGCTGTAAGATGGGAATATAACCATAGAATCTGCCACAACGGTTATTCTAAGAAGCAAACAAAACATGCGCCCTGGACGAGCACCCGAGATCACTGCCGTTTTTCTCATCAGGTAGCAGCAGGCAGTCTGCCATGCTCAGACCCGGGATGTGCAGCCCTGGGGACCTCTTCTGAGTGTGACCACTGTCTCGGGAGCAGTGTGGGACAGGGTGTTCCAGGGACAGGTGGGACAAGGCCTTAGAGAAGCCTGTTCCAGCTTCCGTTTCCCAGGCCAGGAGACAAAGCACTGGGACTCCCACCCAGAGTGAGACTCCAGGGCCACTGCAGGCACTCAGCATCAGAGGCCAGCTCGGCCGGTTCCTAACCAGGACCAGAACCCACAGGCACCCAAGGGGAAGGCTTCCTGAAGCGTTTGTTCACTGGGGACAGCAGGAGGAGCCAGGAAGAGAGAGACAGGAACAGAGAGAGAGACAGACAGACACCAAGCATCCAGGCAAGACTGGCACGGAGGGGAGGGGCCCACGCAGACACCAGCCAGGGCTGGATGACACAGAGCAGCAGGCAGAGGTGAGGGGCGGGAGGACAAAGAGGGGCTTGTCCGCTCTAGTCAGCTCCCCATGTCCCACAGCTTCCCCTCTGTGCCCAGGGCCCTGTCGCTGAAAGGTGGGTGCAGCCACACATCCCAAGCGCGTCTGTCCTGCTCCCGCGCCCTGTCCAGCTGCTGTGCTGAGAGCACTCCCTGGGCTTGGGTTCCCCGGAGGGAGGAGCATCAGCTCCACCTGTCCCCTGCACTGTCCTCCCCCCGATGAAGGTCCCACAAAGACAGGGAGTCCCTGCATGCACAGGTGACATCCTCCCCTTGGCCATGGAGCGAGCCTTGTGGTGGGGGAGTGGGGGGCCAGGGGGCCCTCAGCACCGAGCCTTGGGGGTGCCCTGCTGCCACCCTGCGAGCCGGGCAGAGGCGGGGTGTCCCTGCACAGTCAGTCTCACAGCTTCTGAGGACTTTATGGGGCCCACCCTGTCCAGGTCAGATGGAGAAACCGAGGCACGGTGAGAGGCAGGGGCTGGCTGAGCCTAACGGGCCTCTGTACTCAGTGCCTCCGTTTCCCACCCGCTCCAGGGTCCCTGGACCTGCAGTCTCAGATTGGGCATGGAGTGTTCTCCATCCCCCGGGAACCCGGGGCTGGGTGGGCTCTGGGTCTTGCACTCCTGGTGGGCAAGGAGCCGCGTGGCCCCGGTCCTACCCTGCCCGCTCCTTCAGCTTCTTGTCCGTGATGCCGTCTTTGGACACGAGCTTGTTGAACACCAGGATCCCAATGACCATGTTCACCTGCCGGGCGGAGAGGGGTGGGAGTGTGGGGGCGGGGGCCGCCGTAGGCTCAGGGGCTGACGCTGGCTGGACCGACGCTGGCTACGCCAACCACGACCCCCTACCCCACCCAGGGTCACCTCCCGTGCCTCCATCACAGGAACCCCAGTGCCTGATGGGACGTCAGGTGACCTCCAGCCCAGCTGCCAACCGTGCAGGGCCCTCTCCGTGTGTCACCCGCACCATCGGCACCTCTGCTGCACTCCTTGCATCCCTTCCACAGGGATGCTCCCCACGCACAGGGCCCGGAGGCCCTTGCCAGCCTGCAGCTGAGGCCTGTCTAAGGGACACCAATCCTGGCTCTCCCTGGGGTCACACTCCTCCTGGCTCTCTGCTCTGGGCAGGCCACCTCCTCTCTCTAGACTTCCTTCCTGATCTCCCTCTCCTATTCCCATCAGACTAACTGCCCACCCCATAAGGGCCCTGGCTGGGCGCCTGCACCCAGGGAGGCTCTTCTTGGCCTCTAATGTAAGTCTCCCATGCCCACCACTGTCCAGGCTACCACTCAAGACAAGAGCTGCTCCTGGAGCACCCCCAGGAAGCCACTGGCCCTGAGCATCCTGGGGTCTCCCCCTGTCTCCTGGCCTCCTCTGCTGAGGGGAAGGAGGAGTCTCAGGCCATACTCTCTGCTCCCCAATTGCCAGAAGCTCCCTGAGGCCCTCCTCCTGCATCCCCACTCTGCAGAAAGATGCTGCCAGGACCCCGAGGGGCAAGGCCTGACTTCCTGAGGCCCAGGTTCCAGAAGCTGGAGGCTGGGAGACCCCAGGACTCCACGGACCCCTGACCAGGCATTTCACGTCCCGAAGACCAGGGTGGTAGACCGTGTAGCCCTCCAGCTCAGGGCTCACGAGCACACAGCCGGCCTGCTTTCCACAACGGACGCAGAGTTCCCAGACACCCGCCTCACAGCCTTGGCAAGCCTGATGCGGGGTGGCCTCTTTCCTGGGCAGCCTAGTTTTCTGATGTGGCCGGAGCAGAGAAGAGAGGATGGGCACCAGTGACGAGCCACTGCCTGCAGCAGGCTCTGCCCAGCCTGCACCACGTGGCCCCAAGGACAGGAGGGGCCGCTGGGGCTCGGGTCCCACAGCTGCCAGGGTCAGCCTGCCTTCCTGACACATCCTGGGGAAGGGTGTACAGGGTGGGGCTCCTGTCTCTGTCCCCTTTCCCACAACCTCCATCCCCAGGTGCCTGGAGCACCGCCAGGCACCCCACGCCTCTCCCGCCTCCCGCCTGGGGAAGGAATAAAGAAGGTAGGATTCCACAGCCAGGACTGTGGAGAGGGGTCTGGGGCTGCCCAAAGATGGTGCCCCACTGCCCCTCCAACCCCTACTAGGCTCCCCAACTGCCCCTACAGGGTTAGCTCCCCCTCACCCCTCATGCACGTTTCTCTGCTAGGCCCAGCCTGTGCCTGAGGCCCCACTAGAATGGGGTGTGGCCCTGCATGGCGGCAGGAATTACTAGACGTGGATGGCCTCTCCTGGGGCGAGAGGGGAGGGGAGGTGAGGGTGGGTGTGAACCCTGGTGCTCTGCCAGAGTAGAGGGGTGGGGGCTGGCTTAGTGGGTTCAGAGCTGGACCCAGTAGAGGCCAGTGACCCCAGGCAGGTCCCTCAGGGTGCTGCAGCTCATCTGTGACCCCAGGACGGTGACCCTGCGTGCCACCTGCCACAGTCTTGCCTTTCTCCACACGAAGGTGGGAGGAGAGCGGGAAGGGAAGTACAAGGACCCACACAGGGAAGGTCCTCACTGGGGCCCCCCGAAGGGGCGAGCAGCCCCGGTCACCAGCCTCACATCTGGCGCTCTGGGGCCAGACACCCACAACCCAGGTCCAGCCTGCAGCTCCTCGCTGCTTGCATCATCCGTCTGTCCCCAGCTTCCTCTCATGCCACTCACTCACCACACCCGCAGGGATCTCCTGGCAGGTACACAGCTGGCACCCAATAATCAGGCAAGCCGAGACTCACAGGTGTGAAGGGCCACTACTCTGGCCCAGCCCCTGCACCGCATGCCGAGGGCAGGTCAGAGTGGGGCTGTGGGCACCCCCACCCCCGGTGATGAGGGCCATGAGGGCCATCCTGAAGGGACAGCAGGTGCACAGCCTGGGGCAGGAGAGAGCACCAAGGCCCAGGAGGCAGGTGGGGGCCCAGGTGGGGTTGCGGGGAGTGGGGCCCGGGTGCGTCAGTACCAGCACAACGGCGGCGGCAGGTCCCACGAAGGCATAGAGCAGTCCCCCCTCCAGGGAAAGCCAGCAGCTGGGGAGGAGACAGGCCATCAGCACCGCCCGTGTGCAGAGGGGTGTGCAGAGAGGTGCTGCCGGCCTCTCGGGAATAGGGGAGGTAAGCTGGGAAGTGGCAGAAGAAAACTAGCACTTATTAAGCGCCTTCGGCATGCAGGGCATGTCACACCCACTCTTTAGCCTTAGAATCCTCAGGAAACCCCAGGCAGCCATTGTCACCCCCATTTTACAGATGGGGACAATACCAGAGTGGGGGACCCACCTGCTTAGAGCCACACAGCAGGGGCAGCAGGCTGGCAGGGCAAAGGTCACCTGACTGTCCCTCCTTCCCCAGACCTGGGCCCTTCCCGGCTCTTCTCTCGGGGTCTCTGGCAGACCCTCCTTCCTGACGCGATGCTTGAATGCTGGGGCTGGAACCCTGGCCCACAAGGCTCAGGCCCCCGTGGCCTGAGCACCTGGTCCTATGCTCACACATCTGTCGTGCACCCTCCCCACCACCCACCCAGTCAGCAGCCCCACATTCTCCAGATCTCTGGACACCACCCGTGGTGCCCATGGAAATCTGAAACCCAGTAAGGACTGTTCCCTCTACCCTGAGCAGCCTACCCCATGTCATCTGTCAAACAAACTCCTCTTCATCCTTCAGAACCCCACTTCAATGTCCCCATCCCCTCCTGATCCACCCCTGACTCCAGCAGGCCAGGTATTTGCTTCTCTCATCTCTGGGGACAGTGTTTGGATTTCCCTCTTAGCACTCACCCCCTGGACCCTCAGCTATGTCTACTCCCTACTGCCACTCAGACAGGGCAGTGCTCCAAGGGGGTGCCACGTCCTGTCCCCAGGGACTCCACAGTGAGCCAGGCCTGCTGCGGCTCTCCCACTCAGCCAGCGTTAGTCACTTCCTCCTGCCTCTCGCTTCCCACTGCTCCCCTCCCTGCAGCCAGGCCCTCCCTCCAAGCCTCGGTTCCCCTTCCCCACCCCAGTTCTTCTGCCCATCCTGAGTCCCAGACCCTCTCTCCCTACCTTAGGAACCACATTGCCTCTAGGATGACCCCAAGCTTCCTGGCTTGCCATTTAAGGCCCCAAGAACCTGGTCCAGCTGACCCTTCAGGGTCTCAGTGATGTCATCTGTGAAATAAGCCTCCGGCCCCTGCCCTGCCTGCCACAGGCCTGCTGTGGGGGGTGTGCCCACTGTGCCCAGAGCTCTTGTGTCTCAAACAGCCCTCCCTCTCACCAGCACCGTGCAGAGAGGGGATCCTCACCGAACAGATGGGGAAACTGAGGCTCAGAGTGGCTAATGGACCAACTGACAGAGGGGGAGGCCCTGATGGCCTGGTTTCTTTCAATACTGCTGCCCACTGCTCGCTGCCAGGGAGAAGCTGGCTGACCAACAGGGAGGGGATGTCCAAGGGGCTCGGCCTCCAGCCCTTGGGGCCGCACCCTCCCTGAGCCTCTGTGAGATGGTCAGGGTCACACGGGGGGAGGACATGGCCAGCCCTCACCCTCCAGGGCGGCGGAAGTCTCTGGGGGGCCAGGTGGCCATCCACCACACCCCCAATGCCCCGACTCACTAGTTCATGGTGCTGTACCCTTTGGCCTTGGTGAATCCCACAGAAATGGCCACAACCAGTGCAGGGAGCCCTGGAGAAGGAGCAGAGAAAGGGTGTTGGCCCCACCCAAGTCCCCAGCCAGCCTCCACCTCCTCCTAGCCCTGCCTTGGAGGGCGGGGGCCAGGCAGGCGCTTCTGAAGCCCCCAACAGAGGATGGGGCTGAGCAAGAGATGGGGCAGGAGGTGAACAAGGCAAGGGCCTGCGAGCTGGGTGCAGGGTGGTCCAATGAGCAGAAAACACACAGGGTGCCCAGCACATCTGACTTGCAGAGAAATCAGGAATCATCTCTTTATAAATGTGCATCCCAAACAGTGCACCGGACATACTTGTGCTAGAAACGTTTTCGTTATCTAGACATGAAAGGGAACTGGGTGTCCTGTGCTTTATCTGGTGACTCCATGGAGGAACGAGGGCCCAGAGGAGGAAGCCCACCCAAGCAGTAACTGAGGCCTCAGGGGCCCACAGGGGATGGGGAGAGGAGGGGCTGCCACGGCAGAACAAGCAGTGGGGGCCAGGAGGAAGGATATCTGTCCAGGAGGGTCGGGGAGGCAGCAGCTCACCCCAGCCCAGGCAGAGGAAGCGCTTGCGGATGAGGCGGTTCCGGAGGTGGCCCGTCACAGCCATGTAGGACTGCCAGGCCTCGGTGAGCACCCAGCAGAAGGAGGACAGGAAGAAGAAGTGCAGGAAGGCGGCCACCAGCGTGCACACCACCTGCGTGGGGCCGAGGGCGGGGCAGGCTGGGCAGGTGCTCCCTGGCTGCACACCTGCCCCCCACTGAGTGCCTGGCTGCAGCTGGCAGCCCAGCACCCAGCACCCTCACTGGGACCCGACCAGGTCCCCAGGCAGAAGGCAATCCACAGATCACCTGGTCCCTGCCCTGAGATGGGTTGTTGACTGTCTAAGCCCCCTTGGGACAAACAGCTCCTCCCTCCCCATCTTCCTCAGCACCATTCATAGCCACACCAAATGCTAACCCAGGGGCCTTCTCAAAAGTCCAGGTGCCTGCCCATGCGTTCAGGAGGTAGTAAGCCCAAGGCCCAGGGAGGGCATATCACACCCCAAGGACACACAGCAAGTCGCAGGCAACCTCACCCACACCGCGGCCCTGAGCTTCTGCCACAGCACATGGCAGGCCCTGGGGCCAGGCCTTCTCTGTCTCACTGCGGGCCCGCTTGCTTTATTTTCTCTCCTACCTTGTCAGCGTGGCCCCTTGAGGAAGCAGAGGCCCCCAGCCAAAGGCTGCGCCTGCCACATTTAGCGGGATGGGGCTGGAGACCACAGGGTAGGAACCAGGGATAGGGGTTCTGGGGAGGGCAGGCAGGGGCCCACCATGAGCTGCCAGCTTCAAGGCTGGCAAGGGTGGGGGTGAGAGGGTGGACCGTGGGAGCCTCTGTCACCACAGTGCCACTCGTCTTGAGTGCCACTCCCCAGCCCTGAGGCAGCTTCAGCTGAGGCCGAGTCCACTGCCCACAGGGGGATGGGCAGGGCTGCAGCAGGCTCATCCTGAAGGGCAAGTGCAGCAGAGATGCTGGGACACAAGCTGCCCTTCTTGGCTGGCTGACCAGCCCCTGACAGGCTCCTGCAGCCACAGCAGAGGGTGGGGAACTCCCTGTAGCTGGGGCAGCCTCCTCCTGCCCCCACACCCGCCTGCCTGAGTTTCCCAGGGATCCCATGGCCCAGGCCCCTCCTGGGGTCCATCCTCACCACCCGAGGATGCTGGGAGGTGCATGGCAGGATGCAGGGCTGCCTACCTTGTTGCGGGTCTGGGTCTGCCCGATGAGGATGAGGGCATTGGAGGAGATGATGGACAGGCAGAAGTTGATGAGGATGACAGAACGCTCCGAGCGGATGTACCTGTGGAGAGTGCGGGGGCCAAAGGTCAGCACCCAACACAACCCCATCTGCACGGGGGCTGTGGTCCTGTGGCACCAAGACCAGAGCCCCACCCCACTTCCTGCAGGCATTGTCACCAACAGCACCACCACCATCACCATCACCATCACCACCATCACACCATCACCACCATCAAGCAACCACTACCACATCACCACCACCACTACATCACCACCATCACCATCACCATTATCACACAATCATTACCACCATCACCATTACCACCATACCATCACCACCAGCACCATCATCACACAATCACTACCACCACCACCACACCATCACCACCATCACCATCACCACCATCACCATCACCCTCATCACACAATCACTACCACCATCGCCACCACCACATCACCATCATCACCATTATCACAATCATTACCATCACCATTACCAACACAACCATCACCACCATCACCACCATCACAATCACTACCACTACCACCACCACCATCACACCATCACCACCATCATCACACAATCATTACCACTATCACCATTACCAACACAGCCATCACCACCATCAGCACCACTATCACCACCATCACAATCACTACCACCATCACCATCACATCATCACCATCACCACCATCACCACCAACACCATCACCATAATCACTAGCACCAGCACCAACACCATCACAACCACTACCACTACCACCACCATCATGCCATCATCATCACTACCATCATCATACAATCAATACCACTATCATTACCAACACAGCCATCACCACCATCAGCACCACTATCACCACCATCACAATCACTACCACCATCACCATCATCACACCATCACCACCACCACCACCATCACCATCATCACACCATCACCACCACCATCACCACCATCACCATCATCACACCATCACCACCACCATCACCATCACCATCATCACACCATCACCACCACCATCACCATCACAATCATCACACCATCACCACCATCACCATCACCACCACCACCATCACCACCATCACCACAATCACCCGCACCACCATCACCATCACTACCATCATCACCAGCACCAGCACCACCAACACCATCACCATCACTACCATCACCACCATCACCATCACCATAATCACCAGCACCAGCACCACCAACACCATCACCATCACTACCATCACCACCATCACCATCATCACCACCATCACTACAATCAGCACCAGCACCACCACAACCATCACAACCACCATCACCACCACCATCACACCATCACCACCATCATCACACAATCATTACCACTATCACCATTACCAACACAGCCATCACCACCATCAGCACCATCACCACCATCACAATCACTACCACCATCACCATCACATCATCACCACCACCATCACCACCATCACACCATCATCACCATCACCATCACCATCACCACCACCATCACCATCATCACCATCACCACCACCACCATCACCACCATCACCATAATCACCAGCACCAGCACCACCACTACCATCACCACCACCACAATCACCACCACTACCATCACCACCATCACCATAATCACCATCACCACCACCACTACCACCAACACCACCACCACAATCACCACCACTACCATCACTATCACCACAATCACCAGCACCAGCACCACCAACACCATCACAACCACCACAACCACCATCACCATCACTACCATCACCACCACCATCATCACAATCACCAGCACCATCAACACCATCACAACCACCACTATCACCATCACCATCACTACCATCATCACCATCACCATCACCATAATCACCAGCACCAGCACCACCACCACCATCACCACCATCACTACCATCACCACCACCACAATCACCACCACTACCACCATCACTATCACCACAATCACCAGCAGCAGCACCACCCCCACAATCACCGTTACCACCATCATCACCACAAACACCACCACCAGGATCACTATCACCACCATCACCAGCAGTCCTTGGGGACTGAGGTCCACCCAGCTGGAGAGCAGAGGGCACAGGGCTGAGCCTCAGGGGCTCTGACATGACCCTGATGTGCTGCATAACCTTGGGCAGGTCACGTTCTCTCTCTGGGTCCCCACTTCCTCGTGGGGACCACAGAACAGTCCCTGCCGGCAGCTCACAGGGCACAGGGATGGCCAGGAGAGCTCACCAAGGGAGATGCTTTGAAAACTGTCGGCAGAAAACCTCCTCAGAACTCAGGACATCAGAGCTGAGTTCAGAGCCCCTAAACCCCATTCCCCAGATGTTTTGTGAAATCCAGGCCCTAGGGGAAGGCAGGTCCCGGGAAGAGGAAACGCCATGGTCCCCCTGGAGCCCAGTGGATGCTGTCCCCTCAGGCTGGACAGTGGAGGGCCCCTGCCACTACCCACAGCCCAGTCACTGTCTCCAGGAAAGCTCGGCCACCCTCCCCCACTAGCCACATCGACCTCCCGATGCCCGACCTTGGGCAGCAGCCAGGCAGTCAGTTCCGATTATCGGCTGACATCGCTGCCTGCAGAGCCGGAGCCACATGTCCTCTGCACACGTTGGGAGTCCCCACTCGGCCCCATGGGCAGTGAGTGACCTTGAGTCGTTGCTCCCTTTCCACACTTCTACTCAATGGGACAGGAGCAGATAGCGGGGACTGCCTGGAGGCGTGTCCACACACTCAACAGGCATGTTACTGCTCAAACACGAACTCTTCTCCACATCTCCACACCTGCCCGGGTGGCCCCAAAAACCCACTGGCCACAATCGGAATGGACAGCAGACTGACAGCCCTGTGGCCCTGGGGAAAGGGGGTTTGGAGTGAAGAGTGAGCAGGGGCTTTGGGCCCTAAGGCCTGACTGGGGGTCTGGGGACGGCTGTGGCCTGGCCTGCAGGCCTGAGAGTAGACAAGGAAGTCAGGAAGTGCAGGCAGAGGGGGCACGCACAGCTGGGGCGGGAACTCAGGCTGGCATTGCCAGGGAACACATTCAGGGGAGGGATGGCAGGAACCGGGCCCCACCCCCTGCGTTTGTGCAGCATGGACACAGCGTGAGTGTCTGGGGTGCCCTCAGGAACCTGTGGCGGCCTCGGAGGGGCCACAGCAGGGCTGCGTCCATGGCAAAGGCGGAGGTGACTGGGAAGGTGAGGACAGAGGGAGGGAGGGGCACCCACGACCCCTCCCGTGACCTTGAGCGGAAGAGGCGTGGGATGCAGGAGCCATGGCCGCCGGTGCCCAGCACCTGGGCGGCACCCACCTCCACACGGACACGTAGATGATGACCAGCATGAGCAGGGTGAGAGAAGACACGCCACAGCCCACGATGAGCGTCACGGATGGCAGAGTCGCCTTCTCCATGTTCTGCGGGGACCGGGAAGAGACCGCGGGGCGTGAGGTACCCCACACGCCCACTCGGCAGACCCGAAGACTGAGGCCCGAGAGCCTGCAGCCCTGGGTCACACCCCCAGTGTCCGGCCCAGCCCTTCCTCACCTCCCTGCCCGGCCCCTGCAGAGAAGGGGTTTCCTCTACCAGCCCAGGCCCTCCAGAACTCCCTTTCGGGGCTGTGCTCTGTGAGGATGGACCCTTTGCCCGTGCCCCACAGTCATACGCCAAGCCTGACGCCAGGTAAGTCTTTGCTGCCATCATGTCTGGACCCCCATCAATTCCAGGCAGGCGCCAGCCCCGCACTGCAGATGGGGCCAGGGAGGTGCCAGGTCCAGGCCCACCCACACGCACAGTCCTCTCGGGCCCAGGCTTTGAGAAACCCAGGCGGAGCAGCCGCTTTGACTCCGGCCCACCCCCATCCGAGATGCCATCCAGCCGGGCCCTGACACCCCACACCCACCTGTCCCTCCACAGCCCCGATACAACCCAACCAGCTTCCTTGCACCAAAGCCCTCCCCCTCCCACCCCTCCCTCTCTGTTCGGCAGGTGACTGTGTCACCTCCACAGCCCCTCAGTCCCCTGCAGCCTCTAGGCCTAGCTGCCAGCCCTAGACCCAGGCATCCCCACCTCTAGCCCTGCCCCCCGTGACTTCCTCTCCAGCCACAGCGGCATGGGGGAGGTTACCAGCGCACTGGAGGGCACCTCTGCCCTGCTCAGAGGCAGGAGTGTGGGAGCTGGGGTATCATCCGGGTGCCGGGGTGACCCGAATAAAGTGGGCCCTTCCTCCTCACCACCTGGGGGGTACTTAGTTTAGGTGACTGCCCCTTCCTAGGGAGGGCTCCCACTCCTCCCTGACTCTCCTGCCCTGGGCGTCGTCCAAATGCCCCACCCAGCTCTGCAAAGGCCACTGGGCTGACCCTGGCCCTGCCCCTGGCCAGCCTCCCTTTCCTGACAGGAACGCCCCGAGCCCCCGATTCCCCTCAGGGCTCTTCCCCAGCGGTGTCCCCAGAAGACGCTTCCCCACTTCACATGACTGTGCCTCTGACCACTGCACTCAGCTCATCCCCTCCTCAAAAGGGCCTGGGCCTGCGACAGACCCCGCCATTCCCGACCCCTTGGCCCTGCACAGCCCCAGCACGCCAGGCCTGAGGACAGACAGGGAAGTCAGGTGGATGAAGGGTGTGCACAGCTGTGGAGGGGACTCAGGGTGACATCGCTTCTGTATGGATGAGTTCACCCACAGCAACTTCCCAACCCATCACCCGAGTCGTAAGCCAGGCTGAACCGCCATGCCTGGGGCGTGCCGGCACACGGCAGGTGGGTGTACGCCTCGGGGGCGTGAACAAAGGCCCCCTGCGCACAGAGCTTCCAGACGACTGGAGAATTCAGGAGAAAGGGGGTGTAGTCCATTTCCGGGCCCTCGGAAGGAGGCAGAGGTGGTCGGCCGGGCAGGAAGGCGAGGCCTGGGGAGAAGAGGTGCTTCGGGTACCCCCCACCCTGAAGCTGACGCCTTCCTGGCCCCCGCCCCAAGTCTGCTGACCCTGGCATGTTGCACTGTCTCCTAAAGCCCTGGGTAGCCCTTCTTGCCCCCCAAGATGCTCGACATCCCAAGTCAGCCCGGCTGCCCTGCGGCCCCACTCATCCCAGCCTGGGCGCCCCCTTTCCCCTCAGTCTCCACGCTGCCCTGTGCCCTCCATCACGAACATACTGCTCCTGCAGCCTGGACTACCCTTCCCTGCATTGCCTCCTCCAGACAGCCTTCCCTGCCTCCCAGGCCCTGCTGGCGTCCCCCTGATCCAGTTCAAAGCCCCTGCTAAATGTGGCTGCTATCACCACAGCCGAGTGTCCTCCATGTCCCCGATCCCCCGAGGGCCCCGCCCAGCAGGGATGCTCAGTCAACATCATGAGCCAGATGAATGAAGGTGGGGAAGGCAGAATCCAGAAAAATGGAGGAACCTGTCCAAGGTCACCAGGCGGCACAGCAGAGGGTCCAGCTCAAACACAAACCTAGGTTTCCAGACTCAGAGCAGGGCCCCAGGGATCGGGGGTTCAGCATCCTTGCCAGGATTCCTGGCTCAGCCTAGCTCGCCTCTGCCCTGGACAGGTAACCTCAGGGTCCCACCTATCCCAGCCTTGTTCTTTGCGGGCTGCCTCGCTGCCACCTCCCTAGGCCAACCCCCGTCCTCCTGCCCTCCTGGGCACGCCTGCCTCAGCTCCCAGCAGTCTGCACCTCGGCCTCCATGAAGCCAGCCGCCTGCTGGGCTGTGAGACCGAGGGCTGCGGCAGCCTTACCTGAATCAGAGTGTGACAGTGGAGCCCTGGGGAGTGCTGTTCGAAGCCCCTGCCCGGGGAGGGCCTTGCCCATCGAGGATTCCTCATCCCCCACACCCCCTTGCTCCTCCCACCCCCAGCTCCTCCGAACTCCATTCCAGGCCAAAATGAGGCCTAAGGTCCCCCACTTGGGGCTCTGTCCTCGGGGTGGTGCAGGCCACACGCCTGACGTGCACAGACACACGCACCTGGGACCCCCCCCCACACACACCTGGGGCCCACACACACGTGCACACACACACATCTGGGACTCACACACACACGCACCTGGGACCCGCACACAGATGCACACACCTGGGGCCCGCACACAGATGCACGAACCTGGGGCCCGCACACACACACACACCTGGGACCCGCACACACGCGCACACACATACACAAACACACACCTGGGGACCGCACACACGCACGCACCTGGGGCCCGCATACACGCACGCCACACACACACACACCTGGGACCCGCACACACAAACGCACCTGGGGCCTGCACACATACGCACCTGGGGCCCGCACACATGCACACACACACACACACACACACCTGGGACCCGCACACAAGCACGCACCTGGGACCCGCACACAGATGCAGCACCTGGGGCCCGCACACACACACGCGCACACACACACACACCTGGGACCCGCACACACGCACGCACCTGGGACCCGCACACATGCACGCAACTGGGACCCGCACACACACACACACCTGGGGCCCGCACACACGCACACACACAACTCCTGGGGCCCGCACAGATGCACGCACCTGGGGCCCACACACGCACACACACAACCCCTGGGGCTTGCACAGATGCACCCACCTGGGGCCCACACACACGCACGCACACACACACAACCTGGGACCCGCACACATGCACACACACAACCCCTGGGGCCTGCACAGACGCACACACCTGGGGCCCGCACACATGCACGTACCTGGGGCCTGCACACACACACACCTGGGACCCACACACATGCACACACCTGGGGCCCGCACACACGCCACACACACCCTGGGGCCCGCACACACGCACACACCTGGGGCCCGCACACATGCACACACCTGGGGCCCGCACACACGCACACACCTGGGGCCCGCACAGACACACGACTGACACCCCCCACACCTGGCACTCGCCTCCAGGGCCAAGCTGTGCTGCCCAAGCGTACCAGGTGCCACGGCTCCAGCTGCGCCTCCCCGGAACAAGAGTCGCCTTCTCTTCCTGTGCAGAAACACTGCCAACCCACTAGGCTTTCAAACGCCACTGCCTCCAGACAGGCCCCTCGAACTACCCCAGGTAGCGTTGCTCACCTCAGTTGTCCAAACTACGCTCTGGGAGGGCACGATGGGAACAGGGATGCCGTGCCCGGCGGGAAACCCTGCTCCGCACCACTCCTGCATGCCACAGCCTGGAGCTCAGGCCTCACACCGGTGGTCCTCCGGGATTGAAGTCCCATCACCCGGTACTTCTCCCACCAAAACTCACCTGCCAGCTCTCCCACCGGCCCCCCGATCCCTCCC
The DNA here is from genome assembly GCF_006542625.1 of Nomascus leucogenys. Lineage (NCBI taxonomy): Eukaryota > Metazoa > Chordata > Mammalia > Primates > Hylobatidae > Nomascus > Nomascus leucogenys. The sequence goes on along the minus strand of NC_044396.1, from coordinate 94,561,654 downwards.
AGCCTGGCTCATCAGTCACCGATAACTGTACCAGTGCAGAGCTGAGGCCCAGGGCTAGGAGACCAGCTGGACAGGGACAGGTGGGAGACAGGGCGACCCCAGTAAATGTTTCCAAGACACTGGGCTGGCCTGAGGCCGGCCAGCCACAAAGGTCACAGGCGGCTGAGTAAGTGTGTTGCGCCTGCTCTGAGGCTGGCTCCGGCCCAGGCCTCTGTAGCCATCTGCTTCCGCCTGCCCTCGTTAGGCCTGGCAGCCACAAGCCCGCCAGCTCTCCCACTGGTTCACCTGATCCCTCTCCTCCCTGCCTGGCTCATCAGTCACTCCCGACGGCCCTTGCTCAGCAGGTTCCAGGTGACGGAGAAGGGATGGGCGGTGGCCTGGGCAGGCCCAGGGGTCTGAGAACTGCAGGCCTCACTAGGAGTGGTAGACCAAGCCTGGCCTCAACTCACGCCGAGGGGAGGCAGAGCCAGTCTGGGCCCCTGCCGGAGACTGGCCCAAGCCAGGCACAGCACAGCCCAGGCCCTCACACATGTCAGGCCCCCTGCCCTGCCTGCCTTCCCTGACCTTCAGGCGCCTGGGTCTCCTCTCAGCATGGAAGTCATCACTTCACAGAGGCCCTCCCTGCATACTCGGTCTGAACCAGCCGGCCCCCTCCCACCGATGGCTTCTCCTGGCTGGTGACGGAGTGTCTGCCGGTTTCCACCCCATGAACTCCCACTCCCAATCGTCTCCTGAACCCTATATCCACCCTATGCCCCCTAAGCACTCATTTCTACCCACAATCCCACCTTCGTCCTGCCACTGCCCCAACATCATCTATGGCTCCCAAATGCCCACAAAACTAATTCCTGTCTCTAGCCATAGACTAATCCCTGAATCCCATCATACACTAAGCCCTGAACCCCATCATACACTGACCCCTGACCCAGATCATACCCTGAGCCCCAATTCCCATCACACCCTGGCCTGTGAATCCAGCCACACACTAAACCCTGACCCAAGTATATTCTGAGCCTTGATCTCAGTCATACTCTAAGCCCTGATCTTGGTCACATCCTGAGCCCTGAGCCCAGTCACACCCTGAGCCTCGATCCCAGTCAGGCTGTGAGTCTTGATCTTGGGTACACAATGGGCCCTGATTCTGGTCACGTGCTGGACCCTGACCATGATCACACCCTGAACCTGACCCTGCTCATACACTGAGCCCCGAACCTGGTTGCAAATGAACTGTGACCCTGGTTACAACCTTCCAATACAGTCTGAGGCACATCACAGAAGTAATGCCAACAACTGTCCTTTTCAGACTGTTTACTACACGCCAGACTATGTCAAGTGCCATAAATATATCACCTAGTTCAGTCCCCACCACTGAGACAGGTGGCATCATCCGCCTCACAGGTGTGACTCAGAGCGGTTACTCAACCTTCCAGCCGTCGTAGGCCTGCAGTGGCAGAGCCGGCATCTGCGCAGCCGCATCTGCACCGACACCCTGGCTCCAGGCCAGCTCTAGAGGAGGACTCGTGGGTCTCACCTCCCCTCGCTCTACCACCCTGCCCAGATCTCATCCCACCCTGGCTCCCGGGGTGCCCACGTACCCGCCTCTACCACCATCTCAGGCCCCTGTCCTGGTCAGCAGCCCCTGCAGGCCACTCCGAACCCCCGATGCCATAACCTCTGCCCACTCAGACCAGAGTCCCCACACCCGACGTGTCCATCCAACCCCAGCCAGGCCAAGCTGGGCAGCACCCCTCTCTCTCCTTGCCCAGCCAGGCTCACTTCTGGCCGCCTCCCCACCTGCCAGCTGGGCTCACTCTCCTCACTCCTGCTGGGACCCCTGGGTACCCAGGCCTGACTGTTCTCCTCTTACCTCCCAGCCTCCCACCAGTCCATTCTGTACCCGGCTCCTCACGCCCCTGGAGGAAGCTCAGGCTCCTCCCAGCCCCCCAGGCCTTGCTGGCCACCAGTCTCTCTGCCTCTCCTGCCTGCTGAGCCCACGCCTGTGCCCACTTCCCCGTAGCTTCATGCGTTCCTCACCCTGCAGTGGCTGCTACTCACCCCACAATGCTTGGCTGGTAAACTCCTGCACACCCCTCAGGACCCCACTCCAAGCCTCAGCCCCGTGCACTTCTCCCCACACCACACGCAGGAGGGGAGGAGGCTGTGGCCCTGCACCCAGGGCCCACCCGCAGCCTTCCTCCTTTCCGCCTGGGTGGCTGCAGACCACTGTGTGCGCACATCTGCCTCCCCCATCAGCCCTGGCACCCCAGCCCACAGCCCGCAGAGGGGTCGGCACGGTGGACAAAGGAACATGCCAGGGGCAGGCTGCACCCAGATAACAGTCTCCCTTTCACTCTCGGCCTCTCCCTGCCCAGCATCAAGGGGGCCAGCCCTTGCCGAGGAGGGAGAGGTGGTGTGGAAAGGAGAGGAAGACCCCAAGGGGCTCTGGTGCCATGGAACACCTGCTAGAGGCTGTAACCACCCTGGCTTCTTCCTGGCACTCTGACTCTCAGCTCACACCCCTGCTGGTGCCCAGAGCCCAAACTGAGCCACACATGTTCTGCCCTTGTAGCAGAGCTAACCACCCTCCCATCTCACAGATGAGGACACTGAGGCTCCCAGGGTCCAGGCAGCCTGCCCTCGGTCCCGTGGCTCTGAGAACACTGCCAGCCCCTGTGCTCCGGCCTCAAATGTCCTGTCTGGGATGGGGGACAGGGCACCCAACATGCCCGCTGGCATCCTGCCCTGTGAACACCAGCATGGGTGGGCTGGGCTAACACTAGAAGCGCCCCCCGACAGCAGCCGTGAACCCCCTGCCAAACAAGGCCCAGGACTGTCTATCTGGCTGCCTCCACCCCCGCCCCCCGCCGCTGTCCCACAGAGCGGCCGCTTCCTCCCCCTCGTGCACTGGGGCACATAGTGGGGCTCCTCCTGGAAAGGCCCCTTGGCATCAAGCCCCCTGCTGCTGGAATTTCAGGGGCACCCCCTTCGGCCCATGTACCTGCCCCTCTCTGAACAAGTTCCCTAAGCCAGGTCCACTCTGGAGCTCAGCCTGGTGACTGGGATGCCACTGCCTGGGGACTGCCCTGTTCCTGGGACTCTCTCCGAGTCATCTGTTTCCCTCCTCACAGCCAGTCCTGGGTAGTCCAGGTCCCCTCCCTTTTACAGGTGAGGAAACTGAGGCTCAGAGGGACTTAAGGCAGAGCCAGTCTAGGGTCACAGTTTGTCAGAGACAAGCCTGTGTTTCCAGACTCCAACACTGACCTGCTGCAGGCCTGACACTGGGCTGGGAGAAGGGGCAGACGGGGCACACACCACAGCAGGTTCTCTCCTGCCCAGGTCCTCCTCGAACACCCACAGGAAGAGCAGCACCCGGAGACCGGAGGCTGGGCCCTGCCTTGCCTGGTCCAGCCTTGACGGGGCCCAGAAAGGCCACCCAGTGAAAGCCATAATGTCTATGGCCTCCTACACAGAAGGCCACCTCTTCCAGGGAGCCTCCGGGATGGCCCTTCAGACTGCTGCCTGCCAGGCTCTGTCTGCAGAACCAGCAGCATCAACAGTCTCGCCTGAGGGGACAGCCCAAGCAGCGGTGCACTAGGGTCAGGGACACAGACCCCTGTCCATCCCAGACTCACCCAAGACCTTGAGTCCCTCTCTCTGGGCCTCAGTTTCCCTGCCTGTCAACAGAGGATTTTACTGGCAATGGCCTGGAGGGTCCCATCTGGCTCTGGCACTGTGGGAGACCCCAGCTGCCAACATCACCTGCCCCTCACTTTCCAGAGAACACAGCCAGGAGGCCGGAGTATCCGAGAGGCTGGGCGCTACCTTCTACATCAAACCCGGGGTTCCCCAAGGGCCAGCAACGCCACCTCCAACACCCAGGAAGGACAGGTCCCCTCCAAGTGCATCCTCCACCCCTGCTGCCCCCCAGGCTTCCACACGAGGTCTGGGCGGAGGTTACTTGGTGAGCACACGCCCAAGGCCCTTTCCTGCTCTGTGGGCTGTCGTGGGCCTCGGCCTGGGCCCCAGTAGAGGGCTGTGGCCCACCTCAGGCCAGGGGGTGCAGCTTGGCCGGCCCAAAGCAAGAGCCCACCCGCCCCAGGGAGCTGTGCCCAGCACCCAGGGCCCCTGCCAGCGGCTGGCCCCAGATGCCGTCTCCATAGAAACCGGCAGCCCCCACAGGAATCACAGGAACAAAAAGGAAGCCCCGAGGTGCTGAGGCCTGGGGGGCGGTGGATCTGGGCCAGGGCCCCTACCTGGGGCCACCGCCACCTCCACGGACGAGGCTCTACTTGGGGTGGGTGGAAGGGCTCCGCCAAGGCGGCAACTCCTCCTCCTCCCTCTCCCTGGCAGGCGGGGAGGACCAAGGGAAAGGGTAGCCCCTCCACAGGCGACGCCTCCCAGCCCCTGGCTCAGGACCCAGCCTCTCCCCAGGCCCAGGCTCCCTCGGAGATCCCGGGCCTCCAAGGCCAGGGGAGATGGGACCCACCCATCAGCCACTTTCCGGGGGTCCCGGCTCCTCCCAGGCCCGTCCCCAACTCCACACTGCCACCCGCTCGGCGCCCACCCACCCTCTCCAGAGGCGCATGGACCCCGCCGGCCGGGCCAGGCCACGGCGGCTGCGGGGCGCAGCGACCCCTCCGGGACAGGACGGGTGCGGGCCCTCCCCACCCGCAGGCCCGCCGGCAGCCCCCGCCCGCGCCCCTGCCCGGCGCCCCTCCCGCCGGCCCGGCCGGGGTCTCACCGCGTCGGCGCTGAGCTGGGCTAAGATGGCGAAGGTGGAGAGCCGGTCACAGAGGCAGCGCGTCCGGAGGGCGTCGAGGGGCACCGTGCGGCAGCCGCGCCACGACCAGGGCCCGAGCTGCGGGGGGGCGGAGGAGGAGGGTCTGGGGGCGGGCGGGACACGGGAGGGAGACAGGCGGAGCGTCAGCGGCGGCGGGGACGCGGGCGCCCCGGCCCCCGAGCGGCGGCTCCGCGCCCCGGCCCCGGCCCCGGCCCGCCGCCCGCACCTGCGCCCGCAGCCGCGCGCCCGCCCGCCCGCCGCCGCCAGGCCCCGCGGCCCGGGCGCCCATGCCGCGCTCTGCGCCCGCCGCCGCCGCCGCCGAGAGCCGCGGAGCGCAGCCCCAGGGAGCGCCGGGCGGGGGAGCCGAGCGAGCGGGGGCGGGGCGGGGGGCGAGAGCTGGCCCGGGGCCCGGCAGTCGCCCGCCCCGCGCCCCCGCCGCCCCCAGCTCCTCCGGGGCCCGCGCCCCCGGCCCGCGCGGGAGGGAGGGGGAGGCCCGGAGGGGCGCGTGGGCGCACGTGGAGCGGGGAGGGTGCGAGCCGGGTGTGGCCTGGGGCCGCGGGGCGGGTTCGGAGTGCGGCGAGGGGCCGCTCCGGAGCTCTCCGGCCCCGCGGCCCAGGGCCCCGGCTGGAGCTGACGACCTTGGGACCGCTCCATCCCCCACATCCACCTCCCCCGGGCCTCATCACCCCTGGTGCCTGCGGCTCATCTCCTGGGACAGACACAGCCTTCCCCGCGGGGAGGCTTGCCGCTGGAAACTTCCCTCTGCGGTCTGACCCAGCCGCCCGCTGTCTACGGGCCGCGACTGCCCCGGTTTTCATCCAAGCACGCATTTAAGCTTGTTACTTGGTGCACCAGGGACTGACCTGCTCTGCAAACCCCTCCTCCTTCTCTCCACCCCCAACCTCCTCCTCCTCCTGTTCTTCCTCCTCCACCTCCTTCTCTTCCTTCTCCGCCTCCTCTTCCTCCTCCTCCTGCTTTGGAACCGAATTCCCCCACCCTTCAAGGCAGCCCTTCTGTCCGGAAGCCACCGTGTCCCTCCTTCACAGACCTGGCCCTGGAGCCGGGCCTGCCTTCCTGCCTGCTGGGGCTTGGCTTGCAGAAAGTGCCCAGGAGGCCCTTCTGAGGCTGAGTCCCCAGCCCCACCCGGGGTCCTGGGCCTGCCTGGTGGAGGAGGGACTCCAGGCCTCCTGAAAAGATGAGCCCCAAGAGCTTGTGAGTGCAGCTCTGCAGCTACAGGAGCCCCAGCTGCTGGTCTCCTTCCGAACCCACGGCTGAAAAGGCCTCACTCCTCCCTAAGTAGCTGGGACCCAGCCCCTGCCCCCGGACTTCAGGAGAAAAGCCCAAATCAAGGGTCTTCCTATGGTCTGCCCTAAAGCCTTCATGCTGCAGTTTGACCCCATTCCCAACCCAGGAATGAGTGCGGCAAGGTGCCTTGCAGAGTCTTCAGCTCACCTCTTCCATCCCGTTCCCACTGTACCAACGGGGGCTGAGGCTAGGAGCCAGAAGGGACCTGCCCTGGTGCCCTGTGGCTGGTGCTCTCTCCAGCCTGCTATCCCCAGAGGAGCCTGGAGAGCCGCCCACACACGCAGCCCTGACCCCACACGAAAAGCCTGGGCGAGCCGCCTCTGATCAGACACCTGACTTTGAACTGTGCCTCGGCTGTGTCCTAGCTACGTGACCTTGGGAAGTTACCTATACCACCTCTTGCTTCAGTCTCCTCATCTTTAAAATGGGGGTGGGGGTGTCCAGAGGGAAGCACCCAGTCCACTCTGGACAGCGCTGAGCGGCACAGGGCCGGGCTCAGAGCATGCATGGGTCACCAGTGCCCATGTCTGATGGCCCAGAGCAGTCTCTATTGAATTGGGGATGTTGCTCAATCTCCTTCAGCAGCAGCACTTCCTGAGATTGGGGCCCAGGGGAGAAGGGACATGCTGGGAGCGGCTGGACAGGGAGACCCCTGCGAATACCCTTAGCATCTGCTTTTATCTCTTGCATCTTCTCCACTTCCTAGGGGAAGGACCTGCTCCTGTTTTACAGAGAAGGAAAACTGTGGCAGAGATCACAGACAAGGCAGAGCTGAGAGGAGGCCCGGGAGCCGGCCTCAGGCTCTGCAGGGCTGGCTCTGGGCTGTGTGACCCTGGGAAGCCCCCTCCCCTCTCAAGTGCAGTGTGAGGCCAGGTTCTTGTTTCACGGGCCAGGGTTTAGAAGCATGAGGCTCACCCATCTCCAGCACCCTCCGTAAAAGGAAGCCACAGAGGCACGTGGGAGCCTGGAAGGGCCCTGCAGCACCGTCAGGCTCGGAGGATGCCTCTGTCTGTGCCAGGGGCCTCAGCCCACGTGACCTTCGCAGGCTCCAAAGGGCAGCCATCCACCACACTTACCCAGCCACTGCGATGGCGGCCGGGGACCCAGGCTGCTCTATGTCCCCAACACAGGATGGCCCAAAAGTCACAGAGCTGGGGCAGAGAGACCCTTTCACCCTCTCCCTGAGCAGAGTGCAGATCCTGATAACCGCAGAATAGAATCCAGGAGCCAGGCAGGCTTTGGGGCTATGGACAGAACAGGAAAGGGAGCGTGGGGCCCCTGGAAAGTCCTGGTGCTCCAAATGACACCCCAGATCCTACATCCTGGCCAGAGGCTTTTCCAAGGTCTCATTCAGGTGCACAAGGAACATCCCACTCACCACCTGCGTCCATCCCCCACACCCTCCAGGGCAGAAGCCACTGTCCCCATGCTGGAGAGGAACAGGTGGAGCAGTGGCCTGAGACCCACCCCAGGCACAGAGCCACTAAGCCCTGGCTGGTGGGTGTGCAGCAAGGGAGGCTCAGGTAACTCCCAGGAAACCTGCACTGGCTGAGTGTGTTTCCTGGCTTGGGATGGGTCTCAGGTTGTCTCTGACGGTCCCTTGCAGACCTGCAGTTCAAGTCAAGGTTCAGATGTAGGCCCTGGGTGGGAGGGGGCATGCAGCCAGACACATAATAACCGGAATCCCGGCCCACTGCTGCCTTGCTGTGTGATGTTGGATAATCGCTGCCTCCCTGAGCTTCCATCTCCCACCGAGAGGGTCCATCCCCGTGCCTGGGGATGGGTGTGCGGTTGTGGTCTATGCCTGCCAGCCTTTGACCAGACACCAAGACAGCCAGCACAGTACAGGCCAGAGGGCACCCCAGGAAGAGTCCTGCAGTCCGCTTTTCTCTGTGCAGCTGATACTGGGTTCCAGTCACAGCTCTGCTTCTCACAGGCCAGGCACAGCACAACCCGGGCCAGGCACAGCACAACCTCAGCCCTCTGCTCACCTGCCTGAGGGTTACTGGGAGCACTTCGAGGGTGCAGGGAGCCGGGCTGGCTGGGGCCAGCAGCCTGGCTGGTTCCCAGCCACACTGGCCAGTCTGCAGGGCACCAGGCCGACAGCTGCCCACCACTGCCTGGGAGAAGGCCAGCCTGGGAGCCAGCGCCCGGCCCCCAGGGCTCCTGCTGTGGGTGCTGAGTCGTTTATCAGCCTCTGGGGGCAGGGAGAGAGACGGGCTGCTGCCTACTCTGCTGAGGGTCAGGCCACGGAGGGCCCAAGGAGGTACCTGCCCCTGGTCCAGAGAGCTAGCTGGTCAGGCTGGCAGCTCTGGAAGCAGGCAGCTCCCAGCCATTCTGTAAGGTCCTGGATCCTGGGGTGGGGTTCACAGGGACCCTGCAGGCCTGCAATGCAGGTGTCCCCCTCTCAGCCTCTCTACCTCCTCCGTCCTCCTGGCTCCACAGGCCTTGGCAACACTTGTCAGGGGAACAGCCTCCCAACACGCAGCCCAGGGACAGGGACCCTTCTCCTCGCCCTTCCCTTGCACCTCCACGATAATGGCTTCTACTCTGTGCTAAGGGCTTTCTGGCAGTTTATCATTTGATTTCTGCAGGAACCCTTAGGTCAGCTTTGTAAATAAAGAAACCAAGGCTCAGAGAGGCAGCGACTGTCCAAGGTCACACAGCAAGACAGCAGTGGGCCTGGAATCCAGTTTTTATGTGTCTGGCTGCATGCCCCCTGCCCCACCCAGGGCCTACAACATCTGAACCTTGACTGAACTGCAGGTCTGCAAGGGAATGTCAGGGGCAACCTGAGACCCATCCCAAGCCAGGAAATAAACTCAGCCAATGCAGGTTTCCTGGGAGTTACCCCAGCCTCCCTTGCTGCACTAGACCTCAGTCAAGGACTGGCCTTTAGCGGGACAGATGGAGGGGTGGGCCCTGAACTGAGGCTCTTGTGTGCATCTTAGATGCATGTCGACTTAGGCAAGGTGGCAAAGCCTCAGACCTCCCTATTTCAACAAAATCTCTGGGACGCAGCCTCTTGTACCAGATCCTGACTTACAACATCTGGAAGTTCCCCCGAAAGTCTGACTGAAATCCCTCCTGCTGCAGGGGGCACCTGTTCCCATCTCTGCAAACAGGCAAGTCATTCCCTCCTCGCACACAGCCACTGCTCCTGCACGTGGGAGACCATTTGCCACCTCTCTTTGAAACTTGGAATATCTGGGTCACAGAGCGAGGTCCCCTCCTGAGCCCAGGCCTGAGGAATCTGGGTCAGTTACACCTGCTCCCCACCCCCATGGGTTCAGGGCGAGAGCAGGAGCTGGGGCAGTGATGCCCCCCAGGACCAGCTGAGCAGGGGCCTGGCTGCAGCAGGTCTCCTTCCTGCCCACGAGGAGTGGGGACCTGGAGCGACCTGGGACCCTCAGACGGGAATCCCAGGGCAGGGCTGTGCCTTTCCCCCTAGATAGGGCCCCATGACAGGTCCAGCCACTGCCCATTCCTCTGCGGACCACCAGTGACCGCCACCATTGGGAGTCTTCCCACTCGGCTCCTGCCAAGGTCGCCAAGGACCTCCATGCCAAGAAACCCAAGGGACACAGTTCTGGTTCTGTTTACTCCACCTCGGGGTCGCCCAGGTGCTCAGTCAGCACACTGCTCGCACATGTGGCCCCAGGGCCACATTCTGGTGCATGACAGTCCCACAGGCGCCCACAGCCACACACTAAAGTAGGGCGCATAGCCAGGATGCCTGTGCGTGAATGAATGGGGAGGGCACGGCCAGCCCGCCATTGCTCACCTGGAGCCTTGGGTCCCCCTTCACCTCCCCCACCTCCCTGCAGCTGCCCACCAGCTAATCCCACCAGCCTTTATCTGAAAATGCATGGAGAGCCCCGCAGTGCCCACCCTCCACAGCCACCACCCGTGCCCCTGGCTACTGTGGCCGCCGCCCCTTGCCCTCCTTCGTCTGGCCTCCCAGGGCTCCGGTCATCTGAAATATGTCAGGCCACATGGCCCTCAGCTTAGAGCCCTCCAGCGGTTCCCTCTTCACTCAGAGCAAAGGCCACAGTGCTCCCAGGGCCCACAGGGACTGGCCCCAACCTCCCTCACCCAACCTCCCAACTCTCCCCTCTGCCACAGTCCCGTCAGTAACCACGGCTCCCAGCAGACCCCTCCAAACCCAGTAATGGCAGCAGCTCCCAGGCAGCTCCCAACTCAGTGTGGATCCCCACCTCACGTTGCCCTCAGCCCCAGTGCAGGGCCACAACCTTGTCCCCATTTCCCAGGGGAGGGCAGCTCAGAGAAGGCCTCCCCAGCTGGCTAGTAGGGAAGGACTGGGCCCAGCCCTGCTCGGGCAGCCCCCACAGGCACCTCCACTGAGCCCAGGGCAGGTAGGAGACCTTGGGGGAGCCCATCATGGCTCCTGTGCTCTTGGGGCTCCTGCCCTGCACCCCCGGCAAGCACCTAGACGATGCTTGTCCAGCCCGGCAGGGGGTCCAGCAGCCAGCTCTATTCTCACCCTCGGAGCTCAGCTTCCTCCTGTGAAATGTGCCCAGATCCTCACCCCGCACCTGTCCATGGGATGGCAGAGGCACAGTGCCCGCACAGGGCCTACTCATTCATGGGACACAAGGGGACAGTGATGGGGAGGGCGCACTAAGGGCCCACCCACCCACCCACCCACCAAGCCAGAGCCTTCACTGCATTCACGATGCCTCCTGCCGGCCCACGAAGCAGGTGCTATTATAGGACTGTGCGCTGTCGGGGTCCCCTTGGATTTGATGGGCTAATTCACACTCTAGTGTGAATGACTCACAGGGTGTCCTCCCACATAACAGAAAGAAGCCAGGAGTGGGCACAGCACACCGCAGTGGGGGAGTTCAGGCGCTAGGCAGGGAGTGGAAATGGTGTCTCTGCAGGCAGGGGTTTCGGCTTCTAGGCCTGGCCTCCCCAGTGTCCCTTAAACCAACACTCGGCTGGATCACACCTGGGTACAAGCCCCTTAGTCATGCTTCACTCATCGGAGTGCCTGGCTCCCACCTCTGCCCATTGACTTCTTGGCCACAGATCAAGACTGGTATCGTGTCCTCCTCCAGGAAGTCTACCTGGATAACCAGACTTCCCCCCTGCCCTTCCATGAGCTCCTGGGCATTGCTCCTGACCCTTAGCCAGACCCTTCCCCACTGCTGTGCTGGGCTCCCCTCCCTGTGTTCTGCCTCACCCAGCAGCCATAGCCCCCTGCGACCATCCCAGAGGGGCCTCCCTTGGCCCTGGTGGCCCTGCCTCTGGTGGCCCTGCCTGCACAAGCCAGCCCAGCAGGTAACCCAGCAAGTACACACCCTCTGCCGCCTCCAGGCCTTGGTCCTCGTGGTCCCCTGGCCACAGGCCCCACGTCCTATGTGATTAGCCTCTCCCTCCAGGGCTCCTTGAGCCACTGCCTCCCCTAAGAAGCCTCCTTGACTCCCGCTCCAGGCCCAGCCCCTGTCTGGCTGCCAGTCTGTGAGGATCTCCAGGGCAGGCCTGGGTCAACTCTAGCCCCTCCAAGCTCAGGGCCTGGGGGCAATTGCCTGGGGTCCTGAGGGGCTCCTGGTCGCTGTGACCCATCGACCTTCGCATTTGAACACCTGCCTGGCCTGGATCTTACTGAGCCCAGCTTGCCAGATGACGCTGGAGCCTGCTCAGGCCTGGCGCCCTGTCTATGGGGCTGGCTCCTGGGCTTCTCCCGGAGCTGCCCATATCTGAGCCTCCCTCGACACCGACAGGTCCACAACCAGGGCCTCCAGGGCTTCTCACGATGCAAGATGCCAATCTCCTGGCTCCCATCCGGCGCCGCCACACTGAGTCAGGGCTCCTGGCCACGGGCTACCCCTGAGCTGGAAACCCAGCCCTCCCCAGGGTCCAGCAGCTCTTCTCCTGACCTACTTATCCACCTGAGCAGAGGCACAGAGGCCCCAGGCTGTCTGCCAGGCAGAATGGGGCTCCTGAAGAGGGCAGGGTGCTGGCTGCCCAGCCTGGCAGAGAAGTGACCTGGAGCAGGAGGGCTGGGGTCCTGCAGGGCTGCTCAGCATGCTGCCCCTCCCCAGCAGGAGGCTGGCACTCAGAAGCCTGCCCCGAGCCCTCTCCCCTCTGCAGACTCGCACCTGCTGCACCTGCAGCCCTGCTCTGCCTGGCCTGTCACCTACCCCTGCCGGTGGGGAGCCACTGCCCAGACCTCACACCTTTTTACGCTCCAGCCATTGATACCCAGTGGGAAGGTCAAAGGGTCAGCACAGTCTCTCCCCAAGTGCCTCCCTGGCCTGGCCTGTGCCAGGCCCTGTACTAGGCACTGGACATCCCCACGAGCTCTGCCCTGGCTCTAGCAGATCCCAAACGTTCCCCCCATTACAGCCAGCCCAGCCTCATCTCCTCCCAGACCGCCATGACCTCGGAAGCACTCCCTTGGCTCTCCCGCCATTTCCTCACCCACCTGGCCTGCTCTCTGCATGGCTGCTGGGCTCTGGCTCCTTAACTGTGTCATGGGGGAGTCTCGCTTCCCTCGGGGGGCTTGAGCTGCAAATTCACCTAAGAGCTGGGCCTACCACCACCACCACTTGTCACCACAGCCTCCACCCTCATAGCTACCACTGAGGCCAATCACTATCAACACCATCTACAATACAACCAGGACCACCACTGTCACCATCGCCACCACCACCCCCCATGTGTTATCAACAACATCATTACCACCAGGTCTCACCACCACTACCAACAATACCATCAGCCATATCACACCACAATCATTACCTCAAGATTCGATCATCAGCATCATGCCATCAACAATACTGGCACTACCACCAACAGCAGCAACACCCACTCTGTCATCACCAATAACACAACCACTGCTAGCACACCTTCACCACCATCGATGACACCATCGACATCATAAATACCACTCTTTCTGCCACCATATCACAAACACCACCACTACCAACCCCATCATCAGCACCAAAACCATACACTACCAACAATGCGGTCCTCACTACCACTAGCCCCAGCATCACCATCACCACCATCACCATCCCCATCTTCACTACAACCACCACCCCATCATCAAAACCACACAACCATCAGTACCACCACCCTATCATCACCACCACCACCATCTCTGCCTCCATCCTCAAAACCACACAACCATCACTAACACCACCCCACCATCACCACTGTCATCAAAACCACACAATCATTACCACCACCCCGTCATCACTACCACCACCACCACCACCATCACCACCACCACCTCACCTTCATCATCAAAACTACACAACCATTACTACCACCACCCCATCATCACCACCACCACCCCATCTCCATCATCAAAACCACACAACCATCACTACCACCACCCCATCATCACCACCACCACCCCACCTCCATCATCAAAACCACACAACCATCACTACCGCCACCCCATCATCACTACCACCACCCCATCATCACCACTACCACCACCACTGTCATCATCAAAACCACACAATCATTACTACCATGCCATCATCACCACCACCACCACCTCACCTTCATCATCAAAACCACACAACCATCACTACCACCACCCTGTCATCACCACTACCACCCCATAATCACCCCCACCACCCTACCTCCATCCTCAAAATCACACAACCATTACTACCACCACCCCATCATCACTACCACCACCCCATAATCACCACCACCCCACCTCCATCATCAAAACCACACAGCCATCAATACCACCACCTCCATCATCACCATCACCACTGTCATCATCAAAACCACACAATCATTACCACCACCCCATCATCACCACCACCACCACCACCACCATCACCACCACCACCAACACCATCACCACCACTGTCATCATCAAAACCATACAACCATTACTACCACCGCCCCATCACCACCACCACCACCACCATCACCATCACTGCCCCGCCATCACCATCAGCACTGTCATTATCAAAACCACACAATCATTACCACCACCCCATCATCACCACCACCACCATCACCATCACCGTCATCATCAAAACTACACAACCATTACTACCACTACCCCATCATCACCACCACCACCCCATAATCATCCCTGCCACCCTACCTCCATCCTCAAAACCACACAACCATCACTACCACCACCCCACCATCACCATCACCACTGTCATCATCAAAACCACATGATCACTACCACCACCCCATCATCACCACCAGCACCACCACCATCACCATCACCACCACCGTCATCATCAAAACTACACAACCATTACTACCACTACCCCATCATCACCACCACCACCCCATAATCATCCCTACCACCCTAACTCCATCCTCAAAACCACACAACCATTACTACCACCACCCCATCATCACTACCACCACCCAATAATCACAATCTCTACCCCACCTCCATCATCAAAAGCACACAGCCATCACTACCACCACCCCACCATCACTACCACCACCCCACCATCACCATTGTCATCATCAAAACCACATGATCATTACCACCACCCCATCATCACCACCAGCATCACCATAATCACCATCACCACCATCACCACCACAACCATCAGCATCACCACCAACACCATCACCATCGCCACCACCACTGTCATCATCAAAACCACGCAACCATTACTACCACCACCCCATCATCACCACTACCATTCCATAATCACCCCCACCACCCCACCTCCGTCATCAAAATCACACAACCATTACTACCACCACCCCATCATTACTACCACCACCCCACCTCCATCATCAAAACCACACAGCCATCAATACCACCAGCCCACCATCGCCATCACCGCCACCAGCATCACCACCACCACCCCCCCACCTCCGTCATCAAAATCACACAACATTACTACCACAACCCCATAATCACCACCACCCCGACCACCATCACCATCACCACCACCACCATCATCCTCACCATCACCACCACCACTGTCATCAAAACCACACAACCATCACTACCACCATCCCATCATCACCACCACCACCCCATCATCACCACCACCATCCCATCATCACCACCACCACCCTACCTCCATCATCAAAACCACACAACCATCACTACCACCATCCCATCATCACCACCACCACCCCATCATCACCACCACCATCCCATCATCACCACCACCACCCTACCTCCATCATCAAAACCACACAACCATCACTACCACCATCCCATCATCACCACCACCATCCCATCATCACCACCACCATCCCATCATCACCACCACCATCCCATCATTACCACCACCACCCCACCATCACCACCACCACCCTACCTCCATCATCAAAACCACACAGCCATCACTACCACCACCCCACCATCACCATCAGTGCCACCACCATCACCACCACCACCACCGCATCACCCTCACCATCACCACCACCACCACCACCGCATCACCCTCACCATCACCACCACCACCCTACCTCCATCATCAAAACCACACAAACATCAATACCACCACCCCATCATCACCACCACCACCACCATCAAAACTACACAACCATCACTACCGCCACCATCACTATGACCACGACCACCACCACCACTGTCATCATCAAAACCATAGTGATGATTGCATCGCTACCATCACCTCCATCATCACTACCACCACCACCACCACTGCCATTGACAGCACAGTCATTACCACCACTGTCACCACAACCGTCACCTTTACTGTCCCTTCACAGTCATCACAATGACCACCAGTCACCCATGGTCACCAGCATCCCCTCCACTATGAGCACATCATCATTCTCGTCTCCAGCGCTGCCATCGCCTCATCAGAACCAGCTCCATCACCGTCCCTGGAACTGACACTAGCCTGGTCACAGTCACCAGCATTTGACAACAAGCGTTTATCCCATGCTCACCATGCCCAAGGTGCAGTGCAAGCAGAACCAGGCTGGCAGGAGGGACGGCCACCACCATCACCAGCAGCAGGGCATCCACGCCATCAGCACTGCCTGTCACACCCAACACCCCTGCCCTCCAGAAATCTCTAGGCTGACCCCGCTCCCTGCAGTCATCTCTGGTGACCTCCAGATTGTTCCACCATCCCCCTGCTTCCAGGCATCTCTGCACCAAGGGTAAGGTCAGAGAATGGACACTCACGGACACTCTGCCCTCCCTGCTCACGTGGAAGTCCTTCTCTTTGTCTGCCTCATATCCTGCCTTCCCACATCCTTCAGAACAGTCAGTCACCACCCTCCCTCTCTGGCCTCAGGGTAACACTGAGGGGCCTGGAAAGGTGGGGCTTTGATGGAGCCTCTTCTGCTGCCTTAAATGAGCCATTGTGCTCCTGGGTGGAGGGACACGGGTGCTGAGCGGAAGAGGCTCACGGCCTTCCAGGCCCATCCCCGTGGCCCGGACCCCTGCAGCCACCCCTCCACCTGCCCTCGCCCCCACGAGGCATGGCTGAGAGGAGCTCCCACAGTGGAGGAGGGCACGGGGGTGGGGGGTGGGAGAGGAGCGGTGCGAGGGGCGGGGGAGGAGCGGCGCCGTGGGGGGTGGTGGAGGAGTGGGGTGGGGGGTGGTGGAGGAGTGGGGTGGGGGTGGTGGAGGAGTGGGGTGGGGGTCGGTGGAGGAGTGGGGTGGGGGTCGGTGGAGGAGTGGGGTGGGGGTGGGGGAGGAGCGGCGCCGGGAGGGGGCCGAAAGCAAATGTCCAGCTTGCCTGCCCCGATCCCAGGCAGCGCGGGACGGGAGCCATGGGACTGGCGTCTTGCATTGTGAAGAATATGAGAAGCCCTGCGGGCCCCAGTCACAGACCTGTCAGTGCTGAGGGAGGCTCAGACACGGCCCAGGAGCCAGCCCCACAGGCAGGGCACCAGGCCTAGGGCTGGCTGAGATGGCTGCCGGGGGCCATCTAGGTGCAAAGGAGCCAGGTGGGCATTGAGGGGTCGCTCCACCTGGGCACAAACCCATAAGCCTGCTGTGACCCCATTCTGAGTGCCGGCTTCTGGTCCAGGTCTGGGCCTGTCTGGCTCTTCCAAGCTCCTGGCAGAAGGCCTGGCACTGAGCAGGCACCCAGGAAGTGGTGGCCCTCTCCTTGCACGCCCCTGCCTCCCCCAGCTATTCCAGCTCTGCTCACCTTCAGGGCCAGAGAGCTCACCCTGTCTGCTTCTAAAAGGCAGCATGAGGATGCAGGCAAGGGGCCCCCAGAGGCCCAGGGCCTGAGCAGCCCCACCCACCCCAGCCGCTCCCAACCCCACCTCTGGCAGACACCTTGCAGGCAGCGCTCCCACCGCAACGCTCAGCCTCTGGGCCTTTGAGGCGCCTGGGGCCTGGCATGGACTCCAGCTCCCTCTTCATAGCCGGTACACGCTCCCTTCCTCTAGGAAGCCCACTCCCAGAACTGGCCCCGAATCCCAGCACGTGGATGGCCGTACCCCAAGTCTCTGGCCCCCAAGGGTGGCGCTCTGTTGAGCAGCTGCCTGCCGTCCTCTCAGAAGCCGTCCTGGACTTGGAGGGTAGGACGGTGCCCACCTGCTGAGCAGCCCGACTCCCCTTCTGTAACACTCACAGCAGCCTGGCTTTACAGACACGGAAGCCAAGACTAGAGGAGGGGAAGTCACCCACGGCCACCCCCAGTGGAACAGGGCCGGGCAGGTCACCACCCCGCCAGTGAGGAAAAAAACCACGGCCAGTGAAAGGGCTGGGAAGCAACGGGCCGGGGCGGGGCTGGAGGCCCCTGCCCCCCTCCCCAACTGCCAAGCTACCCTGTGTGTGTATGCCAGTGAGGGGCCTGCCTGGAGTGGGCATTCCCAGCCCACGGGCTCCCCCACTTGGCACAGCTAGGGTGGGTGGGGAATGGATGGCACTGCCCAGCAGGAACAGGGTGAGCAAAGGCCTAGCAGCCTGTGGCTGGGGCAGGCCTGGGAGCCACAGCCAAGCTCCTAAGAGAGGGAGACGGAGGCTGGGGCCCCAGGGAGGCAGTGGCACAGAGGTCTGGCAGGCAGACTAGCGGGTCTGTTACGCCCACCGGTCCCCTCCCCCAGCCATGCCTCATGGGGGCTGTCACAGGCCATGCATCTGGCAGACTTTCTATAGAAGAAAAAGAATGGAGGCAGGAGGGGTAGTGTGGGCAGGAGAGGGGTGGGCAGGGGGCCGGTGTGCGGGGAGTGGTAGGCAGGGGAGGTGCAGCGGCCCTGGGCCCTTGCTGGTGGCTGGTGGTCTCCAGTTGCCCAGGAAGCTCCCTGGACTGGGAGGAGGGCGGAGACTCTCACTATAGTGGCCCCTCATCTCCTGTCCCATTACACAGTTGAGGAAACTGAGGCCTGGGTGTGCACAGCCAGTGTGGCCAGATCCACGAATTCTGTGCTTGAGGGAGGGGCTGCCCTGGCTGCCAACCCCAACTGGAAGACCTGCACGCCCCCAGCCCTCAGGACACAGGGGCCCAAGCAGGCACCCGGGGCAACTCACAGCTGTGTCCTGGGCAGCCTGAGTACGTGAGCCAATGAATGTGGAAGCCCCCAGCCCCAGAGAGGGGGTGACCCTGTTAACACGGGGCACACTCGGACTCCCTGAACAAACGCCTCCTGAGGGCTGCTGTGTGCGTGGAGCCACAGCAGAGACCCAGGCCCTGCCCTCAGGGGCTCCTGCTCTGCTGGGGTAGGGCAGACAGAACACACACACAGATCCAAGGATTTGCTGCAGATCCGAGCCGCTGCCAGGAAGAAAGAGATGGGGTGGGGTGGGGGCAGGGCAGAGGGCAGAGAGGCCTGGAGCACGTGGAGAAGAGGGCACCGGGCAGGGACAGATGGGGTCCCGGAGTTCCCAAGCAGGCCCTGTGGGGGAGTAAGAGGGCCTGGGGAAGGGCAGCTGAGAGGCCCCTGGGCCAGGCAGAAGAGCTGGGTCCATTCCCAGATGCAGAGACCTTGGGCAGGCCCGAGGGTCCGTCCTGGACTGGGAGGAGGCTGGCCCACTCCAAGTTCAGGCCATGGGGCTTGCCCGCAGCCGTGACCTGATGAACTGGTCCATTCCCTCCAGCTCTGAAAGCTGCCACGAGCCCCTGCATGGGCGAGGACCCTGCGCCCAGAGAGAACAGGCCCACACAGGCCTCTGCCAGCCCCTGCTGCCCCTACCCAAGGACCAAGCAAGAGGACATTCAGAGAAAGGGGTACCCGGGAAGGGGCTGGTGCCAGGCCCAAGCTGCTGCAGGGGCAGAAGCTAGGCCAGGGTGGGCTCAGCTTCGAGAGCAGCGCTCCACCCCTCCCCCATCCCCCAGGCCCCACCCAAGCTGGGAGAGGCTCATCCTCCTCCTTCCTCCTCGCTCATGGTGCAGATACAGAGGCTCTTCCCAGGCCACCAAAGAGGCCTCTGTGTTGGGTGCGTCCCCTCCCCCTGCACCCCTCCCCTAGCCTCCTCTGCCCCCATCAGGAACCGGCCGGCGTGGGAGAGACTGAGCTGGGAACCGGCTGCTGACAGCGACCCGGGGACCCTGCCAAGTCTTCCTTCCGCTTCCCCCCCACACCTTGGCCTGCCCCCTCACTGCCCTCTCCAAGGAAACCAGGAAACGGGTGGGTGAGGGAGAAGCTCTTAAAGGGACCAGGATGCTGGCTTGGGCAGGGGTCCCAGGGAGGGACCAGGGTCTGGGTCCCGAGCCAGGACAGCTGAACCTGACGGGGGCCCCACAGGAGGCAGGGCTGGAGGCCCGCGCAGGCCAGATGGGAACAACCCATGAGGTGGCCCTGGATCTGCTAGTGAGCACTCTGGGCCTCAGTCTCCTCAGCTGTAAAATCGGTTAGTAAAGACGTGTGAGCTGAGAAAGCCTGTGTGCACTGAGTGAGGCAGCTCTCATGGTGCCTGGCCTGAGGCTGGGCTTCAGGAAAGGAGTCCAGCAAATGTCCCTCTCACACGTCCTCCTTCCAGACACGCCTGCCAGGAGAGGACCATGTCCGGCAGAATAAGGGTTCTGAGAGCCCGCAAAGTAGGGAAACTCCCAACCCAGTTGGACAGGAGTCTCCTGCAGGACTTCTCAGGTCATGATGGTCAATACACACCTGGGAGCACATGGAGCGCTGCCCTTCCTAAAGCCATGAGGATGCGCTGGCTTCTAGCAGAACACCCCATAAACGCTAGGGTAGCATGGCAAGGGCTTCAGGTCTGTGGCCCGGCTTGTACTAACATCCCCGCTCTGGGACTCCACTGAACCACGTTTCGAGTAAAGATAGAGTGCGTGATCTCTCAGGATCTTGCTAGCTCTGACTTTTATACTCGGTAAAACTCTGGGTTATTTACATTTTTTAGAGGAGTTTTAAAAGACCGAAAGATATTTGCAGCTCTTACGTGGGAAACACCCAGGGAGCTGTCCTTTCAGGACCACAGAACCTAACTCCCAATGTGTGCTACTGGCCTCCATCAACTTCCTGTCACCTACCAGCCCATCCTTTTCTCCACCCATCATTCACTCATCCACTCATGTATCTAGCTACCCACCCAGCCATCCATACCTCCATTCACACGTCTAGTCACCCACACATCTATCCACCCACCTATTCACCCATCTATCCATCTACACATCCAGCCAGCCACCCACCCATCCATACCTCCATCTGCACATCCAGCCACCCACACACCCATCTACCCACCCATCTATTCACCCATCCACCCATCTACCATCTATACATCCAGCCAGCCACCCACCCATCCATCCATCCATACCTCCACCCACACATTCAGTCATTCACGCACCCATCCACCCACCCACCCACACACCTATTCACCCATCCACCCATCTACCATCTATACATCCAGCCAGCCACCCACCCATCCATCCATACCTCTATCCACACATCCAGTCATTCACGCACCCACCCACCCATCCACCCATTCACCTATTCACTCATCCATCTATCTACCATTTACACATCCATCCAGCCACTCACATATCCACCCACCCATCCACCCACCCACCTATCCATCCATCCACTCACCCACCCATTCACCTATCCATCCATCCACCCACCCACCCACTCCTGCACTCATCCACCCACCCATCTACTCATCCATCCATCCATCATCCACTTCTCCCCAATATATGTCCAAGTCCTAACCCCCAGAACCTACGAATATGATTTTATTTGGAAACATGGTTTTTGTAGATGTCATTGAGTTAGGGATCTTGACTGATGCCCCACTGGGTTTGGCGGAGGGGGCATAGATCTATGATTGGGGTCCTTACAAGAAGAGGAAAGTACAGAGATACACAAAGCAGAAGGCCAGGAAAAGACAGCAGCAGAGACTGGAGTGACGCCACCACAAGCCAAGGAACAGCAAGGATTTCCTAGAGCCACCAGGAGCTGGAAGAGGCAAGGAAGGAATCTTTCCTAGAGCCTTCGGAAGGAGCATGGCCCTACTAACACTTTGATGTCAAAATTCTGGCCTCCAGAACTGGGAGATAATAGATATCTGTTGTTTTAAACCACCCAGTTTGTGGTAATTTTGGCAGTTTGTTAGGGCAGCCCTAGGAAACTGATTCTCTATCCCTCCAGCCACCTTCCATCTTCTCTCCTTCTCTCAGTCACCCATCCATCCACCCCTATCTCTAGCCTTCCATGCATGCTCTCATCCACAGTCCGCCCACCCACCCTTTCCCATGCCAGCTATCACTGGTCACTCACCCAGCCATGCGACTGTTCTTCCGCTGCCTCCCCATCCCCCAGCAACTCACAGCTGCACCCTGGGTGCATCCCTCTGGCAAACAGCCGGTTCCCACAGATTATCCACACCCCCGCTTGTCCACACTGCCTACCAAGAACCCCCTCGCACATCCATTTCTGCATTCAGCCACGTAATCACTGCCTTGCTCATAAACCACTGTTGATTCTCACTGGGTCAGGGCTTAATTCTAGGGATACAGACATGACTTTGACATAACTGCCACTGTCCCCCCTGCCCCACTCCAGTAGAGACACCTGTGGTCAAGGAACTATACAGGGATGGGCTACGGTAGGGGCAGTGTCTATGGCTTGGAACACATGGGAACTCTGCAACCCCCACCCCCCACTCTGCTCCCCATTTCCCTCCCTAGCATCCCCAGTCCCCAGGCCCTCAGCACCACAAGCCAGGCTGGTGCAGGGGTGTGGGGGAGCAGGAGGACCTGAGCCATGCTGCCAGGCCAGCATTCAGGACTGGATGACCCAGGGTGTTTGGGCCTGGGAGGTTGGGGTTTGGTAACAGATCTGGTGGCTGGGGTGCAGGGACACCAGGTGCTCTTAGGGCTCAGGGTTTACAGAGCATGAGCAGACATCATGGGCTTGAGTGTGGAGCCCATGGGTGCAAGTGTGTCTGCACAACTGGGGTGAGGCAGGCAGGTGACCTGCATTGCAGTGGAAGCCTGTAAGTCTTTCTAGGCTGAGCAGGTCACATGGTCAATTGCTGTATGTGGCTGGAAGAGGAGGTGGCCCTACAAGCATGTGACACACACAAGTCATTCCAGCTAAGACACCAGAGCAAGACTCAGCCTGTGACCAGAATCAGGGCCCAGTGTATGACCAAGGTCAAGACTATGTGTGGCTAAGATCTGGGCTCAATGTATGAACTGGGCCAGGGCTCAGCCTGTGACCAGGATCAGGGCTTAGTATGTGACTAGGATCAGGGCTCCACATATGATCAGGATGAGGGCTTAGTATGTGACTAGGATCAGGGCTCAGCCTGTGACCAGGATCAGGGCTCAGTGAGTGAGTAGGATCAGAACTCAGTGTGTGAACAGGGTAAAAACACAGTCTGAGTTTGGGATCTGGGCTCTATCTGTGACTAGTTCAGTTATGAATAACAATTATGGCTCTTAAGAGTTCACTACTTCTCAGCTGATGGTGACTGATGGCTCTCACTCCCCTCCCGCTACAAACCACTGCACTCCTCACACACAGAACCCCTCCCCAGACGCATGAGACTGTTTCTCATCCAAGTGCACACCGACACAGGTTGCACGACCAGCTTGGACCCAGTCCCTTGGTGCCCTGGTGGAAACAGACCTGGGCCCCGGCCCGTGGTCTCCACTTCAGATCAACTGGGAAACTCAGCTCCCTGGAGACAGTTCACAGGGCGAGGAGTGGCCCCTGCAGCAGTCGAGGGAGGTGCCATCCAACTCAGAGCGGAGGGGAGGCGAGGGGCAGAAGGAAGGGGACCTAGGTTAGCTCCAGTCCCTCCCCGCCAGCCACGGCCCGCCCGCTAGGGCTCCAGGCTGCCCAGTTCCAGAGCCGACGGCCTCGATCACTGTGCTGTGCTTTCAGCGGGACTGCAGGAGTCTCGGCCTCAGCTCCTCACAGGCAGCAGGTGTGCAGCGTGGCCTGGCTCCCGGGCAGGGTCAAGGACCCAAGAGGCAACTTGGGCACAATGCTGCCAGGCACTGCATGGGCCACACCGGCACCTGCCTCCTGTCCTCCTGTCCTGAAGTCCTGGACCCAGGCACCAGGACCTTAGCACTCAGCGCATCCAGCCCGTGATGGGGTCGGGGGAGCACCCGGTGTGACTGGCGGGTCCTGGGCCTTCCCCACACCTGTGACTTTTAGGGTCGACGGAGGCCACGCGGACGCCAAACACCCTGAGGACTTGACGGCCGTCCTGCTGTCCCTGCCCCTGCCTAAAGCAGGCAGACGCTGGCCATAGGGTCAGGAAGCCAAGGCTCCCAGGGCACAGGCTCTGCCCAAGGCCATGCGGCATGTCCTCTTCGGCCGCAGTCTGGGTCCCTGGGGCAGTGTCCTTGTCCCGGCTCACTGGACAGGCCCCTCACAGCCTGCTGCCCTGGAGGACAAAGGGGATGCTTTCCTTTCTAAAAAGCAATTTACTCTGCAGGCCCCCCAGGGGCCCACACCCTCCATCTGGTAAGACTGCCTGGGGACTGATCCCCAGGGAGCAATCGGAAGTACGGGTGGAGCTGTCCTGGGAAGGTCGCTGGTCATGCTGGTGTTTATGTTGGCAGAGAGGGAAGGCTCCTGAAGGCCACCAGCAGGGGCTGGTTGAGTGAACCAGGGTGCAGCCCCCTGAGAGTTGCCGCAGCCGGCGAGCAGCCCGGATGGAGGGTTTCTGCACTGTGGGGAGGGGCCTGTGCTGGTGGAAGTGCTAGGGCTGTGGGGGTGAGAGGCCCAGCTGCAGCCCCCGCACTGCCACCCCCTGAAAATGCAAAGCCCAGGGGTGGGCCTGGGTCATTCAAGCAGGGGGGCTTTTTTCTTGCATTTTCTTTTTCCACCCTTATGAGAACTAGAGAGCTGGCTCCCCAGGGCTGCAGGGCACCCAGCTTTCCCCAGCCCGGCTGCCAACCCCAGACCCAGGGCAGGAAACATAGCAGAGTCCACCGTGTTGGGTGCAGAGAAGGCAGGAGCCTGGCATGACCTGCCAATCCCATCTTGAGACCTTTGCCCTGGCTGCTCCTTCCCCTGTGACGCTCATCCCCAGACACTCACGTGCAGAGCTGTGCTTGCCAGGCCTCTGCCGAAACCCCCACTCCCCTCCCCTCGGAGGCATGCGTGACCCCGCTTGCAAAGGGCCTTCCACACCCACATCCAGACCCTGCTAGCTTCCCTTCCCAGCCCATGCACAGCCGGGCATCACCACACTGCTCCGTCTGTCCCTGTTCCCCAGCCCTCCTCACTGGGGAGAGGAGGCTAAAGGCTGGGACCTGCCAGAATAGTGCCCATCAGAGGGCAGTGACTGCCGGAGGAAGGGTGGTGAGCAGTGGGCGATGGGCAGATGGATTAAAGAACAGGCGGACGGAAGAGCGGGTGGATGGGTGGTGGGTAGAGGGTGGTGGCAGTGGATATAGATTAAAGAACAGGTGGACGGAGGAGAGGGTGGATGGTTGGTGGGTGGAGGGTGGTGGCAGTGGGTATAGATTAAAGAACAGGCGGATAGAGGAGAAGGTGGATGGGTAGTGGGTAGGTGGAGAGTATGACACCCAGCCCCCACTAACTGTCCTCACCCTGCCGTGGCCTCCCCTGAGCCCCTGCCTGCCTCTGCCTGCTCCTCCTGGCCGGCTCCCTGCTCCTCATGCCCTCAGCCTCCCTGCCCTTGCTCCAGCTGTCTCCTCCTGAGCCGCCTGCCTCCCTCTCCCTGCCTTGTCCTCCAATGCCTGCCACTCACGGAGCCTTCCCTTGTCACTGAACTACCCACTACGCAAGGGACCATCACATGTGCCACTGGCGCCCAGGTGGCCACGCTGACCACACACACACTCAACCCAGGAAAGGGGTGCAGGGAGGCCTGAGGCTGGTGATGTCAGAGCAGCCAGGAGGGACTGGGGCTGAGGGAGACAGAGGAACATGCTCGGAGGAGGTGGGTGGCAGGGTGTACACACCCAGGTCCCTGACCACACACTGAAGACCCCTCAGGCTGGAGCCGCATGTCGGGACCCGACTGCCATCGCTCTATCCATCTCCCCATGTCCTGGCCTAGCTCAGCCCTGGGCGCTGGCACTTTGGGCCTTTACACAGACTCTTCCTCTGACTGGGTGAGGTTCTCTTCACTGCCCCCGCCTTGCTGCCTGGGAGGATGGCCCCACTCTGGCACACCCACCAGGGCCCCAAGATGGCACCCCACAGCCTGACTGCTCCTCATGGAACACCACATGGGGCATGGAACTTGCTCCAGCTGTGCCACAGCGCCTGGGCCAGCCGGCACCCAACAAGTGCTTGGCCTGCAACTGGCACAGGACATATGGCCACTGAAGACCCCAGGGGACCACGCCCCCATCTGATGAGCCTGAAGTTCCAGTTCCACCCCATGCTGCCCTGGTCTGTCACGGCAGCTTCTGCAGCCCCTCAGCGCCTGGCACCCACCTGGAGACCTGAATGCCAGGATTCCACCTGCTCTGGGCATGGGGCTGGGGGCAGGTGGCAGGCCAGGACACCTGCCCATCACCTAGCCTGGGGTTGAACCTCCATGTCCGCTCCTCCCTGAACTGTGGACATCCCTGGGAGGGGGTGGGAGGCAGCCTGGGGGACTCAAGAGCCAGACAGTGAGTGACAGGTGGTGACAGGGAGGCCCATGCGGGTACACAGACAGCTGGGGGCCAGCGGCCAAGACCTGAAACCTGCACCCCTCCCCGACTGGGCCATCCTCCCACGAACCGCACCCCAAACCCCCAAGGCCATGAAATCCAAGTGAACTTACACATCCGTCTCATCCCACAGGATACAGGTCTGGTTGGTGGTGCCCTGGGAGAGAGGGGAGAAGAGTCACGGCCCCTGGCAGCCAGGACCAGCCCCCACTCTCGGGTCACCATGGGACCCACCTAAAGGTCTGCTGCCAGGCTTGCTGCCTCTGCGGGTCCCTTAACAGACTGCGTTTTGCGAGGAGGAAACTGAGTCCAGGGTGGAGACGGCAGTGGCCCAAGGTCACCTGGGCTTGGCACAAGCCCCCACCACCCATGTGGCATCGAGCAGCTCCTGCCCCCCCCCCCCGCCAGAGCCCAGGTCCAGTGGCCAGGCTGGGCAGCAATGGCTGAAGTCCGTCTCTGGTATGAAGTAGGGTGATGGGAAGACCCATCCCCCGGGGCCTAGAGAGCAGGGGTCACTGGGCACACAGTGGCCTCTGTAAGCACCCTGCACTGCTCTGACGTCCTGCTAGCGTTCCTGGGACACAGCCTTGCCAGGCCTGCCACACACTAGCACTGCCAAGATGGGGCTGTGACAGCAGAGATGGCCAGAGCTCCTGAGGGTGGCTCTCAGGTGTGGCCTGCTCTGAGCAGCTATGAGACTCAGTCCTCACCCAGCCCTATTGTTCCCACTTGATAAGGGAGGGAACCATGGCACAGAGAGGTTGAACAACTCTCCCAAGGTCACACAGCTAGAAAGGACAGGGCTGGGTTCTCCCGTGGCTTCCTACAGCCCTGGCCTGGGCTGGAGGCCTGGCACTGCCCAGTCCTGGTGCGGTAACCCAGGCAATGTGTTCCTTGGGGGCCCTGATTCTCGGCCCATCAGAAGGGCATCTCAGCCCCTACTCCTCTGAGGCCCGAAGAAGGGCTCTGGAGAGCTCCAAGGAGCAGGGTTGGGACCTGGCTGGGCTCACATGGCAGCCGTGGCCTGGAGGCCGGGGCTTCACGCCAGGGAGTCCCGGGAGGATGCTGCTGTGCTGAAATCCCAGGGGCCCTGCAGGCGAGGCCCGGCGTCAGCCCTGGCGGTGCCGGCAGAGGATGTACTTACACCCCCAGCTTCTCGGTGGCCAGGCGTTAGGGGGCCAGAAGTCATGGGATGGGCTCCACTTCTCAGAAGGGGAACAACCAGGCCAATGGGGACTGGAGGGCAGAGCGGTTGGAGCCCAGGTGGGGAGTCAGGCACAGATGGTATTTCAGCACCTCACTTGCTGTGTGACCCTGGGTAAGTCACCGCACCTCTCTGAGCCTGTTTCCCCACCTATAATCCAGGAATAAAAGCAGCTCTCGCAGGTTAGAGCTGTTGTGAGGAGGCCCCAAAGGCTTAGTGGCTGAGGAGTGGGACAGAATTCACGCTCACGCATTTCTGCAGGCATCAGAGTGCGCACGCGGACGGCACTCACATTATACATGTGGGCAAACTCGATCTCCAAGGGCGTGCGCAGGGAGCGAGGCGGGGGTTTTACGGTCACGGAGATCACCTTGGAATTCAGGACCGTCGTGTTCCTGCAAGAGCCAGAGGCACAGGTGTCAGGGGAGCCCTCCCAGCCCAGGCTCCTCCAGGCCCTTCCCCAGATGCCCCCGAGGGCCCCATACCCCTCGCCACCCTCCACCCCCAGCCCATCATCCACACTCCTCCAGGCCCCCTGGCCTCCTCCTTCACATCCTGTGGCTGGGGTCCTGCCCACTCCACCTGCCCTGCGCTGCCTACCTCTGCAGGGCCAGGAAGCTGCCCAGGTTCCTGTAGAGCACGGTGCCCACCACAAACACGGATGCTTCATCGGCCTCTGGAAGAAAGTGCAGTCAACCCCGGCCCGCCATCCCCACAGCCACAGTGGGACGTGGCAGCCTGGCCTGGACCCCGCTGTCACTGGCATCTGCTGCCCATCTTCAAGGTCATGTCCAGGGCCCTGGCGGATGGTGAGGCCCACCCACCCACAGACACAGTGCTGCAGCCAGGGAGCTGGGGCAATAGCCAGGTGGGAAGAGGGAGTCCGGGCCATTCCCTGGGGCATCCTGAGAGCGGTGGGCAGGCAGGACATGGCTCTGTTTCCGGTAACAGGGTCCTTGACACGTGACTCCCTGTCCCTCCCTGAAGCGAGGTGGTTCATCTTGACCCCTCTGCTTGGGCCTCAGGGTTGATCTGCAGGCCCTGGCCCCAGAGAGGGCAAGGAGGGCTTCCTGGAAAAGGGGACCCCCTTGAGAACCGTCCAACTCTGAGGCAGCAGCTAGAATCCACGGGGGTGGCGATCGTCCGCCTCTGGGGCCCACGTCCCCCATGAAGTTCCCCCCGACTCCCTGGGCCCCTCACCTGCCAGCCCCGTGGAGAAGACACTCTTGGACACAGTGACCCTGTCCTCCGGCACCTTGGCCCAGTCACCCGTGGCCCGCCAGCCCTTCATGGGGAAGCTGATGTCAGTGGCTCCGCTGGCTGGGAGCTTATGGATGCTGAGGACTGGGTGCAGGGTTGAAGGCGCGAGAGACAGAGAGGAGGGAAAGTCACAGATGTGGCGGGGCCTCAGCTGTGGGAGTTGAGGTGCAGGCCTGGCAGTGCAGGGTGATGCTGCGGGGTGCCCATGGCGCAGAGGCAGGAGTGTGGGGGCCATCGGCCCCAGCCCCAGCCCCCAGGGTACAGACCCCAACTCCCTGCACCCTGGGCCCTGTGCAGGCTCCACACTCCCTGGGTGGGCCTTGTCCCCAGAACCTCGGTGAGGTCCAGGAGCAGAGACAGCAAGGAGCACCAGGCAGAGGCCGGGCCGGGCCTGGTCCTGCTGAGCTGGAGCCTCGGTGAGGGGCAGGGAGCCTGCCCCTCCCACCCTCCATGGCCCAGAAGGTGGTCAAAGGCAGAATCTGGGGTCTGTCCTGTGGCCATGGAGGGATCCACAGGGACCAGGCACCTCCTCAGCGCCCCCCACTCCCTCCTGGGACAGGAGAGCCCAGCTGCCCTCCAGCTCTGTGAGCTGATCCCACCTCTCCTCCCTCTGTAGAAGGGGATGGGGACTGCCCTGCCTCAGGGCTCAGGCATCAAAGGGCAGCATGGGCCACGGTGAAAGAGGGGATCCAGTGTTCCTCCCATTCTGGGAAGGAAGGCATTGGGGGTGCGGAAGGGCCCTGAGCTCAGGGTGGATGGGCATGGGGATGAGGCAGCAGGTTTAGGGGCAACTGGACGTGGGGACGAGGCAGCAGGTTTGGGGCAACTGGATGGGAAGAGAGTTTGGGGAAGTGCCGCTGGGGTGGAAGCAGGTGCTGACAGGGACCCACCGCTCTGGGGGAACCTGGCCCTGGGGCCGTGGCCTCAGCCCTCACAGGCCCAGTGGAGCCTCAACAATGCAGCCCAAGATGGGGCAGGAGGGTGGGGGAGAGGAGGGAGGGGAGGGAGAGGAGGAGAGGGAGAGGAGGAGAGGGCATGAGCATCAGTAGCGCCAAATGCAGTGGGTGGCATGGATGCCCGAGAAGAGGGTTTTGCACCATGGATGTCACTGGCAGCCCCAATGGAGGGCAGAGGGAATTTGGACTGGGTGGGCACCCAGTGAGGGGAGGGGCAGGAGGGACCAGCAGAGAATCGGGGGTGAGGACAAGAGGAAACATCAAAGGACAGGTGGCCTGCAGGGGCAAGGGGCTGCTGGGAAGCTGCAGTGGGGAATGGGGGCAGATGGACGCTGGAGCAGCACCCTGGAGCAGGCGAAGGGGTGGGAGGCTGGACACAGGGTCATTGAGGGGCGGTGGAGGGCTGGCATGGGCACCAGGGTGGGCTGCGGCAGGTGTGCCCGGGTAAGGGGCAAACTTTGAAATATTTCATTGGAACAAGATGAAAAGTGGCAGAATTATTGAAATAGTAGCAATCAGTCTTGTTGATGTTTCTAGCTGAGGCATTTCACTATGGAAAAATCACAACTTTGTCTTTTTTTGTTCCTTAAAGAGACAGCCTATTGCTCAGGCTGAAGTGCAGTGGTGTGATCACAACTCATTGCAGCCTCGACCTCCTGGGCTCAAGCAATCCCACCTCAGTCTCCCTAGTAGCAGGGACTAAAGGCGCACCATCATGCCTGGCTAATTTTTTTAAAAACATTTGTAGAGACAGGGTCTCACTGTGCTGCCCAGGCTGGTCTCAAACTCCTGAGCTCAAGCGATCCTCCTGCCTTGGCCTCCTAAATTGCTGGAATTACAGGCATGAGCCACTGCACCTAACCTCTGTCTTTAATTTAAAAGGTTAATGCTAGTTAGCCTCCCAAAGACATTATAATAACAATGTCGATCCATCTTGGCCATGTTTTAGTGGGACTTGCTCGAGTACAATAGGCGCGAAGCTATGGTTTCCACCAGACACATCTGAGTGCTGCCTGCAGTACAGGCCTGGTCGCATGGATGTTAGGGTTGCTAACTTAAATGTCCTCGGACTGTGACTGTTTTAGGCCTGGGGATGGGACACCTCGGGAGTGCCAAGCACCTTCTGACGAGATGAATATTGAAATGGACATTCCTATCGGTGAAACCACTGGGTCATCAACCCGGTCATGGAAGGCCTCTGGGTTTAAGGTTGGCTGCAGGGATCAGAGTTCGAGCCTTTGTAGTCTGTCTACATGCAGCTTCTGTGTCACTTTGGCCTACAGCTCTGACGGTCGGGAGGGATTATTTCTTTCATCTGGTTTGCATAAAGAGATGCAATGGGAAGCCGCTTTCGCTGGCGTCCAGTTCTTGGCAGCTGAGTGAGGGAGGGATGTAAGGGTGGGGGCGTGGGCAGAGAAGCAGGGTCCTGGGAGTGAGTGAGGCTGAGCATGGGTGAGTGGAGCATATGGGATGCACGGGGTGTCTGTGGTGTGCTGTAGCTTGAATGTGTCCTGTAAACGTTCACATGTTGGAAATTGAATCCCCAATTTCATCTGCTCATGGTACTTGGGGGTGGGGCCTTTGGGAGGTCATGAGGGTGGCCCCCACGATGGCTTTAGTGGCATTACAGGAAGGGAGACCTCAGCGGGCATACTTGCTCTGTCTCTCATGGGCTGCCTCTGCCATGCTGTGCTGCAGCAGGAGGGTGCTCACTCAGAGCTGGAGCTGTGATCTTGGACTTTCCGGCCTCCAGAACCTCTCATCTTTATAGATTACCCCTTCAGTGACAGCAACAGGAAATGGACTGAGACAGGGTTATGAAGCATGTGGGGTAACCACAGTGCTCAGGGTTTGAAGCGGGTGTAGGCCATTCCAGGGGCCGTGGGCTGTGCCGAGTGCTCTGGGAGTTGGCCACCAGTTATGTCCTGGGCACCAGTGTAGGCACTGGGCAAGGCCCCAGGGTGTGTGTGCTGACAAAGCTCAGCTGATCCTGGTCATATCACTAGAGGTGAAGCATCCCCACAGGGGAGGTGACATTCTCCCTCCTTGGTACTCTGTGGATCACAGCTGGGGCCAGCGCCCACTCCTGGGTCCTCTGCTTTGAGATACTCTCTGATCAAGGCAGGGAAAGTTTGGGAAATGTGGCTTTTGAGAGGTATTTGAGGGCACTGTAGTAACAGTCATTAAATAGAATTGCTGTGAGTGTTTGTAATGACAGCCACCTTTTACCCTGGGGTTCAGGCACTCACTTGTCTCATCAGTCTCTACCTCCCCATGAGGTGGGCACCGTTATCATCTCATTTTAGAAATGAGAAAACTAAGACTCGGCTGACACCACGGAGCTGGGTGGAGTCCAGGCCCCTCTGGCAAGGCACTGCTGGGACTGACAAGCAGGGAAGGTGTGGGTTGCACAGCCCCTGCCTCTAAAGCTCCACAGGGAAGGCACTGCGGGTGACAGGCAGAATGAGCTCTGGCCCCCGGTGGGTACATGCGAAGCGCTAGCTGGGGAATGGAGCTCCCGGGTCCACAACCCCTGGGCTGTGTCTGATCTCCTAGGTCACATCATCAACCCTCAGGAGACTGAAAACAGGACCCATCTGAGAAATCGGCTGGGAGGGCCCACAGAGGCTGTCTGGTCACTGCCCCTTTATACAGATGAGGACGCTGAGGCAGAAGGGCCTGGCCCAGGGCTGCAGAGCAAGGCACGGGGGGTGGCAGCAGGCAGGCAGGCTTACCCAGGTTGTCTGTCACCTGGTATGCATCCCTCAGGTCCTTCATGCGGAAGCCGATGACGTCCACAAAGTCCTCCACCAGCCGGAACAGCTCCTTGGCGTTGGGGCCCGCCTGGAGGGCAGGGGGTGAGCAGCCCAGGGAGGAGGCCCCACTGTCCCTTAGCCCCTGCCTCCTTCCCTTCCCTGTCCCTCCTTTTCTTCTTGGCCATTTCCTAACATTTCGAGGAAGTGGGGCTGGTGACCTCTCAGTACCCCACTTTGGGGATGAGAAAGCAGATGCCCAGAGGGGCTGCTGTGCCCCACCCATGGGAAGCCCAGGATGGGGGAGAGTCTCTGGATACCCACGGCCCCCATGCCGGGTGCCACTCGGGGCTAGGAGTGGCAGCTGGCTGGAGGTCAGCCTGGGGGAGTGAGCACTGCCCACTGCCCCAACGTGAGGAGGGCTCTATGTCCCAGCCGCCTCGGCATCCTCATGTGCTCAGTGTTTTCCGGAACCTTCTCACTGAGCCCCAGGAAATAAATGACTGTCCTTAGACAAATGAGGAAATAGGCTGGGAATGCTGAGCTTCCTCAGTGCCGTCAACACCAGCAAGAGGCCGTCCTGGGATCCAAACCCAGAGCACCCAGTGGGACCCCACCCCAGGCCGACTGGAGACCAGGGAGGCACCAGCTGTGCCTGCACCCCTCCTGAGGCTGCTGACCATAGGGGCCCCAGGCCCTACCAGCTGGGCCTCCTCCCACTTGTCCCGATTCTCCTCTGCCAGCAGGTTGCTAAGGATCTGGACAAAGTTCTAGAAAGAAGAGGAAGAAGGGCCAGTGACAGAGAACAGGGCACAAAATCACCGTTCACTGTGACCAGGGTCAGGATTCAGTGTGTGACCAGGGTCAGGGCTCAATATGTGACCAGGATCAGGGCTCAGTGTGTGATCAGGGTCAGAGCTCACTGTGACCAGGGCCAGGGTTCACTGTGTAACCAGGATCAAGGCTCAGTGTGTGACCAGGGTCAGGGCTCAGCGTGTGACCAGGGTCAGGGCTCAGCATGTGACCAGGGTCAGAGCTCACTGTGACCAGGGCCAGGGTTCAGTGTGTAACCAGGATCAAGGCTCAGTGTGTGACCAGGGTCAGGGCTCAGCGTGTGACCAGGGTCAGGGCTCAGTGTGTGACCAGGGTCAGGGCTCAGTGTGTGACCAGGGTCAAGGCTCAGTGTGACCAGGATCAGGGCTCAGTGTGTGACCAGGGTCAAGGCTCAGTGTGACCAGGATCAGGGCTCAGGGTGTGACCAGGGTCAGGGCTCAGCGTGTGACCAGGATCAGGGCTCAGCGTGTGACCAGGGTCAGGGCTCAGCGTGTGACCAGGGCCAGGGTTCAGCGTGTGACCAGGGTCAGTGCTCAGTGTGTGACCAGGATCAGGGCTCAGTGTGACCAGGGTCAGGGTTCAGCATGTGACCAGGGTCAGGGCTCAGCGTGTGACCAGGGTCAGGACTCAGCATGTGACCAGGGTCAGGGCTCAGCCTGTGACCAGTGTCAGGGCTCAGTGTGTGACCAGGGTCAGGGCTTAGTGTGTGACCAGGATCAGGGCTCAGTGTGACCAGGGACAGGGCTCAGCGAGACCAGGGTCAGGGCTCAGTGTGTGACCAAGATCAGGGCTCAGGGTGTGACCAGGATCAGGGCTCAGTGTGACCAGGGTCAGGGCTCAGTGTGTGACCAAGATCAGGGCTCAGGGTGTGACCAGGATCAGGGCTCAGTGTGTGACCAGGGTCAGTGCTCAGTGTGTGACCAGGATCAGGGCTCAGTGTGACCAGGGTCAGGGTTCAGCATGTGACCAGGGTCAGGGCTCAGCGTGTGACCAGGGTCAGGGCTCAGCCTGTGACCAGTGTCAGGGCTCAGTGTGTGACCAGGGTCAGGGCTTAGTGTGTGACCAGGATCAGGGCTCAGTGTGACCAGGGACAGGGCTCAGCGAGACCAGGGTCAGGGCTCAGTGTGTGACCAGGGTCAGGGCTCAGTGTGTGACCAGGATCAGTGCTCAGTGTGTGACCAGGGCCAGGGTTCAGTGTGTAACCAGGATCGAGACTCAGCGTGTAACCAGCGTCAGGACTCAGCATGTGACCAGGGTCAGGGCTCAGTGTGTGACCAGGGTCAGGGCTCAGTGTGTGACCAAGATCAGGGCTCAGTGTGTGACCAGGGTCAGGGCTCAGTGTGACCAGGGTCAGGGCTCAGCGTGTGACCAGGATCAGGGCTCAGCGTGTGACCAGGATCAGGGCTCAGTGTGTGACCAGGGTCAGGGCTCAGTGTGACCAGGGTCAGGGCTCAGTGTATGACCAGGATCAGGGCTCAGTTTGTGACAAGGGTCAGGACTCAGAGTGTGACCAGGATCAGGACATGGTGTGTGACCAGGGTTGGGGCTCAGTGCATGACCAGGATTAGGGCTCAGCATGTGACCAGGGTCAGGGCTCAGTGTGTGACCAGGGTCAGGGCTCAGCATGTGACCAGGGCTCAGTGTGTGACCAGGATCAGGGCTCAGCTTCTGACCAGAGCTCAGCATGTGACCAGGGTCAGGGCTCAGCCTATGATCAGGGCTCAGTGTGTGACCAGGGTCAGGGCTCAGTGTGTGACCAGGGCTCAGCATGTGACCAGGATCAGGGCTCAGCTTATGACCAGAGATCTGTGTGTGATCAGGGTCAGGGCTCAGCCTATGATCAGGGCTCAGTGTGTGACCAGGGTCAGGGCTCAATGTGTGACCAAGATTAAATGTGTGACAAAGGTCAGAGTTCAACCTATGACATGGGTTAGGGCCTGGGCTGTGGCCAGGGTTGGGGATCCATCTCTAAGGTCGAGGAGGGCTCCCCAGACACCTTCCCGACACCCTCTTCCAAAATCCCCCTTGGGGAGCCCACCTGTACGTCCCCAGGGGTGGGGCTGTAGTACGCTCTCCGGAAAATCTCTGTCATGTTCCTCAGGACATCGATGGTGGACAGCAGGTCCCCGCTGTAGCTGGTCCCGTCCTGAGAGATCTCCCCCCGGGTCTGGATGCCCTCCGAGCCCCCCTCCCCGGGCAGCCCTCGCTGAGCCTTGGCCAGGTGCTCCCGGGTCTGCGGAAGACAGAGAGGGCGGGTGCCTTCACCTCTGTGGAACACATCCAGGCAGCCACCCAGGACCTCCCACGCCTAGGACCCTCTGCAGGGTCCCAACCTGTGTGGCCAGGGTGATTGGGCAGGGGTTGGGGACCCCCGGGAACTGGCCCTCACCATCATCTGGATGTTTCTGTAGTCAATGGAAACACAGCGGATGTAGGTGGGGGGCTCCCAGTAGGCGATGCCTTCCTCGTCCAGCTCACACCGTCGCAGGATGAGTCCTGGGGAGACCACCCCCTTCTCAGGTGGACGCCCACTGCCTGGCCCAGGAATCCCACCCTCGGCCCCTGGCAGCAGACCCTCTGGATGGGACCCTGTGGCCCCCAGAAACAGGGAATCGCCCACGGCCTCACACGAAGAGCAGAGCCCACGCAGGGACCTCGTTCCCTTCATCAACACATTTCCAGCTGCTACCTGCCCCAAGGACTCAGGACCTGGCAGGAGCTAAGCCTTCAGGAACCCCACTGCATGGAGGTGGAGATCTCGGCCGAGCAGGGGCTTCAGCGTTCAGCCATGACCTCTTTTGGAGCCCCTTCTAACCAACCCAGAGCCCTGGAGGGAGCCAGCACCCTGGGCCCCTGCCTGGCTGCATCCACAGGGCTACAGGGGCCTCAGCCTGGCCCGGAGACACGGGGGCAGCCTTGGGGTACCGCTGGGCATTAAGGAGACAACAGCCTTAAACACGGCACACCCTGTGATACAGAGCTCACTCCTAGGACATCATCAGAGAAACAGGGACAGCTGAGTGTTTACAGGGTGGCGGCAGCCACAGAGAACTGTCGCAGCCCTGACACCCAACAAGAGCTGCAGGACTGGATGCAGAACCTGGTTTAGATGGGGCCAAAAATGAGTGGCACTGGGAGATCCCGCCATACATGAGGACCAAAGGCCAGGGGAGGCACGCCACCGTGCGGCATTCATATGCTTCATTTTGCTTCTCAGCATTTGCAATCTGCTACCAAGAACATGCCCTGTTCTGTAATCAGAAGAGTGAGGGAGGAGCAGCAGCCGCAGCTGGCAATACGGGGCCCCCGCCGCCGTCCCCCACACCTCCCCACAGCAGCTCTGAGCAGAGGAATCCCAACTGCCCTCATCCTACAGATGAGAACACTGAGGCTCAGGGAGGTTAAGTCAGTTTCTGAATGTCACACAGCAAACAAGGGCAGAACCAGAGTTTGAACCTGGGCTCCCATCCTCCCTGCCTGCTGCCTGTCAGGGACATAAAGCACCTGCACTCCTTCAAAAAGGAGGGGTGAAGGAGGCCTGCCCCTAGTGCAGCGAGCCCTTCCCCATGGAGCCCTGCTTTCTCCTTGAGGCTGGCATTCAACGGAGACCTCCTCTTCCTGTCCCTGCAAGCCCAGGGCAAGGGCATTCACTTCCCTGTGCCTCAGTTTCCCAGCTGTAAATGGTGGCGGCTTCTTGGGTTGCTTAGACTCCGTGGACATCTTGCGTTAGGGGCCGAGCATGGGTGCCAGCCCCTAGCGAGTGCTCAGAACAGCGGCTGCCACAGAGTTCTCACTCGGTGCCTTGGGCTCGCGGCCCCGCCACCCTGCGCCAGCGCACGCAGGCTGTCTGGGCTCCGTGTCTGGGCCGCCTCCCGGTGCCAACAGCACCTCAGCGTGGGCATCACCGTGAGGACAGGATGGGAGCCCCCATACACCACGTGCTCTCCAGCCCTCACCTGTGGCGTTGCGGGGACACCGGACAGCAGCCACCTCTCCCGCTGGGGTCTCCTTCCAGATCACAGCACCAAAGTTGTCCTCGTCACAGATCTCATGGGGCTCTGCCAAGGGGCCCGGGACAGGGGTTCAGGAAGGGGTACTGAGAGCCGGCATCTGGCTCTGGAAGGTGCAAGGTACCTGGAGCAGGCATCATTATGAGGATGGGACGGGAGCCCCCAACACACCACGTGGGTGACAGCTGAGCCCGAGCCCGCCCGATTGCCATCAGCCCTCCCCAGAGCCCAGCCCAGAGGGGAGGGGCCTCACCGGGACACCGCTGGGTGCCGCACTGCCGGTACTCATCCTGGGGGCCCTGGCAGGCTGCTCCCCGAAGAAGGGCCCGGAGCAGACACGCTCCCGTCGCTGGCTGCCAGCCCCACACGTGACGCTGCAACTGCCCCATGACGCCCAGGCCTGCCACTTGCCATCCACTGCGGGGCGCGGCCAGACACAGGCCACAGGCGACAAGGAGGGCGGGGTCCAGGAGCCACAGTGACATGAGGACACAAAGACAGGGACCCACACAGAGCCATGTGGCAGTGAAACATAGGGACCGAGGGATGTGGGGCAGGAGGTCAGAAGAAGGGAAATTCAGACCAGGAGAGGAGAAACCACTCATCAGCCTGATACAAAATAAAGCAAATACCCCACATGCAGCCCACCCCACCACCCTCCACACCTCACTGTCACCCCACTACCCCACGGCCACCCCTCCACCCTCCACACCTCACTGTCACCCCACTACCCCACGGCCACCGCACCACCCTCCACACCTCACTGTCACCACACTACCCCACGGCCACCCCTCCACCCTCCACACCTCACTGTCACCCCACTACCCCACGGCCACCCCCCCACCCTCCACATCTCACTGTCACCCCACTACCCACGGCCACCTCCCCACACTTCACTGTCACCCCACTACTCCACAGCCACCCCCCACCCTCCACACCTCACTGTCACCCCACTACCCCACGGCCACCACACCACCCTCCACACCTCACTGTCACCCCACTACCCCACAGCCACCCCAACACCCTCCACACCTCACTGTCACCCCACTACCCCACGGCCACCCCACCACCCTCCACACCTCACTGTCTCCCCACTACCCCACGGCCACCCCACCACCCTCCACACCTCACTGTCACCCCACTACCCCACGGCCACCCCACACTCCGCTTCTCCACGACACCCCAAGTCCCACTGTGCACCCACACTCCACTTCCCCGCAGACACCCCAAGTCCCACTGTGCACCCACACTCCACTTCCCCACAGACACCCTAAGTCCCACTGTGCACCCAAACTCCACTTCCCCACAGACACCCCAAGTCCCACTGTGCACTCACACTCCACTTCCCCACAGACACCCCAAGTCCCACTGTACACCCCGCTATCCCACGGCCACCCACACTCCACTTCCCTATGGACACCCCAAGTCCCACTATGCACCCCGCTACTCCACAGTCACTCCACACTCCACTTCCCCATGGCCACCCCACACTCCACTTCCCCACAGACACCCCAAGTCCCACTATGCACCCCGCTACTCCACAGTCACTCCACACTCCACTTCCCCACGGCCACCCCACACTCCATTTCCCCATGGACACCCTAAGTCCCACTGTGTACCCCGCTACCTCTCGGCCACCCCACATTCCACTTCCCCATGGACACCCCAAGTCCCACTGTGCACCCCACTACCCCACGGCCACCCCACACTCCACTTCCCCATGGATACCCCGAGTCCCACTGTGCACTCCACTACTCCACAGTCACCCCACATTCCACTTCTCCACAGACACCCCAAGTCCTACTGTGCACCCCGCTACTCCACAGTCACTCCCCACTCCACTTCTCCACAGTCACCCCACACTCCACTTCCTCATGGATACCCCAAGTCCCACTGTGCACCCAGCTACTCCACAGTCACCCCACACTCCACTTCTCCACAGACACCCCAAGTCCCACTGTGCACCCCGCTACTCCACAGTGACCCCACACTCCACCTCTCCACAGTGACCCCACACTCCACCTCTCCACAGTCATCCCACACTCCACTTGCCCACAGACACCCCAAGTTCCACTGTGCAACTTGCTACCCCATGGCCACACTCAACTTCCCCCAAAGACACACCAAGTCCCACTGTGCACCCCACTACTCCAGGCCACCCCACACTCCACTTTCCCCACAGACACCCCAAGTCCCACTGTGCACCCCGCTACCCCATGGCCACCCACACTACACTTCCCCATGGACACCCCAAGTCCCACTGTGTACCCCACTACCCCATGGACACCCACACTCCACTTCCCCCACAGACACCCCAAGTCCCACTGTGCACCCTGCTACCCCACGGCCACCCCACTCTCCACTTCCCCATGGACACCCCAAGTCCCACTGTGCACCCCACTCCTCTCCCCACGGCCACCCCATGCCCCACTCTCCTCATGGCCACCCCACACCCCACAGTGCACCTCACTCATCCTGCAGCCACCCCATGCCCCGTTTCCCCCACAGCCACCCCAGACCCCACTGTGCACCCCACTCCCTCCTCAGTCACATGCCGGGGCCCATGGTTACCCCCACCCGCTGTGGGGCCTGTCGCCCTCCTAGAGGCTCCTGCTTGTTAGGTGCCCCCGACCCCTGCCCGGCGCACCCCTGACCTGGGCACTGCTGCAGGAAGCAGTCTCGGGTCTCCACCCAGTGGCCCTGGCACTCAG
Source organism: Nomascus leucogenys (assembly GCF_006542625.1). Taxonomy (NCBI): domain Eukaryota; kingdom Metazoa; phylum Chordata; class Mammalia; order Primates; family Hylobatidae; genus Nomascus; species Nomascus leucogenys. Next base: position 94,521,817 of record NC_044396.1, on the reverse strand, counting down.
CGCCCCCGTAGGAAGGCCCGTTGCATTCACGCGTGCGCTGCTGTCGGCCCTGGGAGCAGCTGGCGGAGCAGGCGCTCCAGCTCGACCACTCATTCCAGTTTCCATCCACTGCCCGGCCCGGGGGAGGAAGGGGACGCAAAGTGGGCGTGAACACCCGGCACCCCAATGCCTGGCTTGGAATGTGGGTGTGAGCACCCTGGGTGCTACCACCCCACACCCAGCCTGGGACATAGGTGAGGACACCCTGGGGGCCACCACCCCACACCCAGCCTGTGACATAGCGTGAACATCCAGCTTGGGACATGGGTGAGAAAACCCTGGGGGTCACCACCCCACACCCAGCCTGGGACATGGGTGTGAACACCCTGATGGCCACCAGCCGGCACCCAGCCTGGGACATGGGTGGGAAATGCCCCAAGGTCACACCTCAGTCTGCTTCCTGAACCCAGTCTGAGATTCCAACCTCTGAGCACCCTGAGGTGGGTCTGGAGTGGGCAAAGCTGTGCTCCTGGGCCTGGCCAGTGGCCCACTGTGACCTCCCCTTTCTTCCCTTCCTCCCTGCCCCTACGCCCCCCCTCTCACCTACCAGGGCACAGGGCAATGTTGCAGAACTTGGTTTGCTTCTCAGGGCCCTCACAGGGGTTGCCCCCAAACTGGGGGGGCCTGCAGGTGCGCGTGCGATCCCGAAAGCCACGGCCACAGGTGCTGGAGCAGAGGCTCCAGGGCGACCACTCGTCCCAGGCACCATGCACTGCAGAGGAATGGAAGGTGCTGCTGCCCTCTGCGGCCACCATCCCCGCTGCCCTGGCCCCCCCTGCCCCAGCCCCCCGCTGCCCTGGCCGTCTGCTGCCCCAGCCCCACGTCCCACCTACCTGGGCCCACCGCAGAGTTGTTGCACAGCCGCTGCTCCCGCAGGGGTCCGCTGCACTGCGTGCTGTAGGAGGAGGACACGCAGAAGCGCGTGCGGGTCTGCCAGCCCTCGCCGCAGGTGCTGGAGCACACGCTCCACGGGGACCACTCCTCGGCTGCTGGGTCACCTGCAGGCCCCACTACAGCGTCACAGGCCTGCCGCCCACGGGGCTGCAGTCAGACCGGGGCCAGACCCCACAGCAGGAGGGCTGCCCTCCTGGGGAGCAGGCAGCAGGGCTGGGGCAGAGCCCCCGGGCCTTCGAACCAGGCTGATCTCAAGAACTGGCCATTTCCCCTGCAAGACTGGGAGCCCTGAGGGCTGGCTTGTGCCATCCCTGGGCCTCTGGGGTCTGGCCAGGGACAGGTCTCTTCACCTCACACCAGTTCCCCTAATGCCAGTCAGTCAGGAGACAAGAGCCCTGCACCTAAGGGTTTAGTCTAGTTATGGCACGTTATTCAAGTTACTACCCACAACTAGCCGCGATTGATAACTTACAGTATTTTCCCAAACCCTAGTCCCACCCACCCCCCTCCCGCCAGCTCACCGGTCTGGGGGGCTGGGAACCCAAACTGCTGCAGCTCGTCCCCCAGCTCCTCGCGCCGCCGGGCATCTGTGGACCGCAGGGACTGGCTCCGGGAGCTGGTACGCCCAGCGGCTGCAGGACGGGCTCAGGTCAGCACAGGAGCGGTGCTTTGCCCCCGTCCTCTCTCTCTGTGGCCACAGTGCTCTGAGTTCACCAGCACTGGGCCACCTGGCTCCACTGGGCAGCTGGGAAGCCAGGGACCAGAGTGCCCAGCCTGGCACCAGCCCTCATCTGGTCACCAGGGGACCCTTCCTGTGGGTCCTGTCTCCCATACCCCGCGCCACCTCTCTCGCTGCCTCCATCGCCCACAGGCCAGCGTTCACCTGCAGGACGGCTGCTCTCCCCTGCCTGGCACCCCAACAGCCCCCTGCCTCCCTCCCGCAGCCCAGCCGATGCCCCGGGGCCCTCCCCAGGCTGCTGAGAGGAGCTCTTCTCCCCAGGAAAGTTCACCAAGGAAAAAACAGCCCAAACAATGACAGTCTCATTACAACGTGATTTAACTTCATGGAAGCAGCTAAAAAATGCATGGGGTCATTAGAGAGCCTTATTACAGAAATACATTCTGGAGGCAGTATCCGGCTGGGGCAGGCGGGCTGGCTTGGCCAGAGCTCCCACAGCCAGCCTTCCGCAGACCCTCCAAAAACCCCAATCCACAAACGAGAAGAAAGCCCCAACTAGTCCCACTCAGCCCCAAGCACCACCCTCTTCGGGGCCCTCACCTCTGCTCTCCCGGCTAGGCCCCCCTCCCCCGGGCCAGCCCCGAGGTTAGGTCCTGCTTCTCAGAGCGCAGACCCACCCTATTCACTCTTCCTGCAGGCCCCGCCCAGCGTCTGCCAGGCCCAGGCCCCGCCTCTACCTGGTCCCTCCCCAAGCCCCTCCCTCCATCGGCCCCTTCTGCTCCGGGCCCTACCCCTGCCTGCCCCCACCAGCCCCTTCTGCTCGAGGCCCCGCCCCGCCCCCACGGGCCCCTTCTCTCCAGGGCCCCACCCCCCTCTCCTCCCTCGCAGGCCCCGCCTCTCCAGGGCTCCGGCTCCGCCCCGCCCCGCCCGCACTCACGGCCGCAGGCCTCGCGGTTGCACTGGCGACCCTCCTCCAGCACCCCCTCGCAGCCGCCGCCCTCCACGCCTGGCGCGGGCAGGCAGGTGCGCGTCCGCGTCTGGAGGCCTCCCCCGCAGTCCCGCGTGCATTCGCCCCACAGGGCCCACAGCTTCCAGCCGCCTGGGGGGAAACCAGAGGGCGGGGATCAGTGCAGGGCAGGGGCTCGTGGCCTGGACGGGGTAAGTCATGGGGGTGCTAAGCCCGCCGAGGCCGGCCCGGGTGGGGAGGGGCCGCAGGGCCGGGGAAGGCCTGGCCTGGGAGGACCTGGGGGTCCAGTGTCTACCCAGCTCCCGGGCCCCCTCTGGAGAGCTCAGGTCACATCTGAGCCTGAAGGGTCCCCGTGTGCCAGCCGCCGCTGGGCAGGTTTGCTGCCAGGATGATGAAGGGATGACGACCTCCGCCCACCCGCGGGCTGCCTCACAGCACAGCGTCCTGATGGTGAGCAGAGGGTAGAGGGGCCTGGCCGCCAAGGCTCTGGTTCCTGGCACGCCGGGAAGCCCTCTCCAGGCTCCATCCAGTTTCTAGCCAGGCCCTGTTCATCAGAGCCTCAGTTTCCTCATGGGCTCAGCGGAGGGTCACCATCCTCATCATCAGGGCTCCACATCTCACACCCCAGCTGTGACCTGAAGCCGCTTTCTCACCCCACGCAGGGACACCAGTGGTGACGAAGGCCTCACACCTGGTGTCCAACCAGGGCCTCGAACCCAGGGCACAGCCTGACTGAGCCTGCCCTGGACCTGGCCAGCTGGCCACCGGAGGAGGAAGCCTGGGACAAATGCCTGCAGGCCCCTCGCCACCATTCCCCTGCCCTGACCCCAGCCACTCTGTTCAGCTTCTCTAGTGAGTCTTCCTCCATCCCTGCCCCACAGTCCCCGCGGCCTTCACGGACCTGTGTTCCAGCAAACCAGACCTCACGCCCCAGGAGTCTCCGCTCCCCGGGGGTCCTCGTGCTGCCAAAAACACTTTGGGCCGCTTGGAGTGCCCATGGTCCTGGAGCACTGGGTAGCCATGGAGGAGCACAAAGCAGGAGAGGGCCACTGCCATCTGTGGGCCAGAGAGGGGCAGCGGCACCAGGGGGCCGGGAAGGGGCTGCTGCGTCCAGGCCTCTTGCTCGGGCCTCCTGCCCAGCACTCTGGGCTCAGGCACACCCGGTGCAGCAGGGTCGGGGTGACTTGGAAAGGGCATGCAGCCCTTGCCAAGTGCCTGCTCCTGGCTACGGTGGCAAGGAGGCAGCCAGCGGCCACCATGAGGGGACCCACCACGGAGCTGGGGCCACTGCCCCATGCTGCCACTGGGGAACACTGGGGATCCGGCCGCTCGATCCCAGGTACAGCAGGGGAGGCCCCAGGGGCAGCAATCAGGCCAAGCACAGGCCACCCCGACCCACCAGAAGGGCCCCAGGGCCTCTCGGAGCCTCAGAGTAGGGGCCCTGCCTCCCTCAATGGGAGTGTGGACTGCAGGAGACCCCAGGGGAGCTCCAGCCACCAGGTTCCCCCAGTGGCCCCACCACCCACTGGCCTCACTCTCATCATTTACAACATGAGGATAATGGCTGACCTCCCAGGACTGACCAGTGGGAAGTCAAAAAGCAAAAAAGGATGTGGAGAGGACGGCGTGTGGCATTGTCACTTGGGTCAGAGTTGACTCCTGGGGCCCCACATTGATTTTCGGCAAACTCAGTGTCCAGCCAGAGCGCACCCTACCTGCCCCACTTCCCCGCACCTATGCCAGGAATGGCCAGCAGGGGGTGCCAGGGGCACGGGGATGAGACCCAGGAGAGGGACTGACCCACCACAGCTGTGGGAGGCCTCATTCTCCCTGGTGGGGTCCATAGGGTAGGGGGAGTCTTCCAGGCCCCCACACCTGCTGCAGAACCCTCTCCCTTCACTCACAGAGCCACACTCCCCAGGTCCCAGAGAGGAGAGCATCTGGCTGAGGGTGCACAGCAGTTGAGCTGCCTCCTCCACAGCGTGCTTGGCCCATGCCATGCCAGGGGAGGTGGGGGACCCAGCACAGCCTCCAGGACACAAGGGCGGGACAGGGTGGCACCTGTCCACAGCACAGGAACAGGTGACGGGCCTTTCGTGGCTGTCCTGTTACATGCCCTAACTCAGGACAAGGAGAGGAACCTGGACTTGAACTGGTGGTCAGATTCCAAATGCCCCCATCCCCCAGACTAAGGCCTCCTGCTAGGACTGTCTGGGGCCCCGGGGCTCCGGGCCTCAGTGGTCTCACCTGCTGAAGGCATCCCACCCCCCCCGATTCTGAGGCAAAGGCACAGACGGGGTCCTGAGAGGCAGGCCTGGCAATGGGTCAGGGTGGCACGTCCTGCGGCACTCCCCTCGCCGTCCCAGCCCAGCCCCCATGCGGAAGCCTGAGTGACGTGGAAACTGGCAGTGGGCGGGAGAGAGAGGGTGTCCAAGCCAGGCTCATCGAAGGATGCCACTCGGTTCCCATGGCAACTGCTACAGCGCGCAGCCTTTCAGGATAGACCCAGGTGAGGCCTCAGCTGCCAAAACACCCACTCATTTCAGGGCTGGTTACCTTGGTGACCCAGGTGGTGAGGATGTGGTAGGGGGAGAAAGGGTGGGGGCACATCAGGAGAGGCTGCGGAGGGGCGGGACACTGGCCCAGAGGATGGGTCACCCTGCCCCCACAAACCAAGCCCAACCCTGGTCACATACTGAACCCTGACTTTGGACCTGTGCTGAGCCCTGATGCAGGTCACAAGCTGACCCTGGACGCATACTGAGTCTCTATTCTAGTCACACACTGATTCCTGACCCTGGTCACATATTGAGCCTTGATCCTTATCACAGACTGACCTCTGATCCTGGGCACAGAATTCCTGATCCTGTCACATACTGAGCCCTGATCCCAGCCACAGACTGATCCCCCATCTTGGTCACACTCCTGCTGCTAATGAACGCTGAGAAAATGGTAGCTGTTATTTTTATTCTTGTTTTGTTTTTGATGTGTGTCCCCTCACAGAGCTGACACTCAGTAAACGTTTGTCCGGTGAATTCGTCAATGCCGGGCTGAGCCCCTGGGAGCCGCAGTGCAGGGTGCAGAGGTGTTCAAGCCACCCTTTGCTGGGTGGCCACAGTGTGTCTGAGCTGGGTGGGCAGTGAGGGGCAGCAGAGGAGCAGCAAGCAGGCTGGGGGGTGGGCTGCCCCTCCAGGCCCGGAAAGAAGCCGCCTTTCTTCCCCCACTCAATGCCAGCTCTGTCTGGAAGCCTCATTTCCATCTCATTAAGGGGATGAATAGAGCCAATTAACGGCCCCAGGCAGCCTGGCCACCCAGGGGAGAGGGTGCTTGGTGAGAGGCCTCCCGGTGTCCTTCCCACCCTGGCGCCCCAGACTGGAGGCTGTGAGCTCCCCACAGCCCGCGCCCCGAGTTGGCTGGGATGGGGGTGCAGGGGGGCGCAGGGGGCATCCCTCCCTCCAGCTGGGCCTCCTCAGCTTCCGGGCTGTTCTCTGGAGGAGAGCTGTGCATTTCTGTCTGTTGCCAGCAGAGGTCTCCCGAGTCCAGCAGGTCCGGCAGCACCGGGGCTGGAGGGTCAGTTCTGCCATTCCCGCCCTGCTCTACCACCAGGTCCCAGGCACCCACAGCGTGCCCCAGGGATGACCCCACCTCCAGCCCAGCCTCCGAGTTAGGGTCTGTCCTGGGGCACCCAGACTCCTCTGAGATCTGGACCAGGGCCCCCTGCACGGATGTGAAGGGAGGGCCCCGGAGGGTGGATGGGGCTCCCTGTGGCCTGATTCAGCCCACCTGCTGCCAGCAGCTCCTACTGGCGGGGCCCAAGTGGCTGGCCCCCCTTCCTCCCGCCACAGAGGCAGGCACCAGCAGATCTCAGGATAGGGCTGAGAAGCCAAGCCCACCATCTGGCAGGCCACTTCCCAGGTGAGCTGAGAAGAGCGAGGAGCCTCGTGCAGCAGTGGGGCTCCCCTAAACCTGTCAAGGCTCCCTCTCCTTAAACCCTCATGCAGGCCCTGCAAGCAGGTACTGTCCCGTCTCCAACTCTCAGGAGGGAAACTGAGGCTCCCTGAGCTGGCCGAGTCTTCGTGCTTCCTTTTCTTGAGCAGGCAGGTGCTCCTTGGCCTGAGAATGGTGCCCTGTTTACAAGCCTGAAAGCCCAGGGCCCATCCCGGAGAACTTGGACAAGTCTCTGCCCACCGCCCAGGCCCTGACCCTGGCTGTCTGCTGCCAGCTCCACATCCTTTCTCCCCATCTTTCTGGGGAGTGGAACCAAACCACAGTGCCCTGACTCTCAGCCTCTCTCGCAGCCGGGCAGGCGTGCGGTGCGTTCTGGCTCTGAGCAGAGGAGCTGAAGGGCTGACGGCATGGTGGGCCCAGCATATCATTCCCATGGGGCCCCACCCTGCCATCCCCATCTGAAATGGGTGTTGTCTGTGATGGGGACTGAAGCCTTCTTGTTTTCTAGATTTTTCTAAATTGGCCCTTGTGCAAAAAGAGTGGCTCCCCTGTCCAAGCCAGAAACCCCTGACAGTGGAGACCTTGGCACCTTCCCAAGCCCCTCGGCGCTCCCTGTCACCGTGAGACTACCTGGAGCCCCAAACTCCACTCCAGTCCTGACTCCCCTCCAAATCCCAGCCAAGGCTTTGCCGCTCCCTCTGCCCCTGCACACCCCAGGGAGGCCTCCAGATGCCTCTTCCCAGGACTTCCCAGGCTCCTGGGGTTGGGGCTGAGCCTGACTGTGTCTCCAGCAGCCTCGAGAGTGAGCGTGGGGTCACTGGGCAGGTGGGCCTGGGCTGACTCTCCCTGGAGGCAGGGCAGGGACGGGGAGGTCACCCCATCTCCGTGGCCGGTCACAGCCCCTCGGCCAGCAGTAAGCCTCCCACACCCCTGCGGGATCCAGGAGCCCAACGGAATGTGTGGGTTCACCCTCCACACCCAGTTCCAGCCCAGCCTCCCATACCCACTCTGTGTGGGCACACGGAGGACACACACAAGGACATACACACGAGGACACACAGGCACACACACCACACATAGGGACGCAGGGACACACACACACAGGGACACACATCACAGAGGGACACACACACTAAATTGGCCCTTGTGCAAAAAGAGTGGCTCCCCTGTCCCTCCTTGTGCAAAAAGCGGCTCCACACACACCACACAGGGACACATAGGGACACACACACACACGAGGACATACAGGGACACACACACTTGCTCCCAGGCCCCAGGACGCTGCTTTTTCATGATCTTCCATGTCGCTTGTGCAATAAAATTCTTTAATTAAAACATGAATATTTAAAACAACCCTTGAGAGAAAGGGCCCCATCTCACCCTAGGCGGAAAAATGCAAAGGGAGGCAGTGGCGAGGCAGCGATGAGGGCCAGACAGAGCCGGCGGGAGAGGGGCCTGACAGCCTGGGGGGCGGTGGGGCGTGGGGCAGCGCGAGGTGGAGGGGAACAGTTGCTTGGCCTGAGGAGTGTTTGCAGAGTCTGACGCGTGACGTGGCCATGTGGCACTTGGACAGGCCGTGCGGGGGGCAGGGCTGAAAATGGGCCACGAGCTGGCCTGGGCTGCCTGCTTGCTCCCGCACTTGGCTGTGTGTTGCCTGCTAGGGACAGCGATGGATGGACAAGCCCGTCCCAGTGTCCCCGGGCCCACGGCGAGGGCACAATGCTCCCTGGGCACAGGTCTCAGCTGGCAGGATCTGGGGGTCAACTCTGCCTCCACTCAGCTGTGTGTCTTCTGAATGGTCACCTGCCTCTGTGGTCCTCATGCCACCCCATCCCCCCCACACACGCACGTGCATGCACAGACATGTACACACTCACATACATTCACACACAGGCACGTGCACAGTCACACACATGCACGTGCACACACACGCACTCACGTTCACACGCACATGCGTATACACACATTCACACACATGCACACACACTCATTCACACGCATGCGTACATTCACACATGCACGTGCACACACATGCACTCGCATTCACACACGCACATGCATATACACATTCACACACATGCACACACACTCATTCACACACATGCACGTGCACATACACACATTCACACACATACACATTCACACACATGCATGTGCACATTCACACACACGTGCACATACACACACATTTACACACATGCATGTGTGCACACAGTCACACATGCATGCACACATTTACACACATGCACGTGCACATACACATTACCACATTCACACATTACCACATTCACACATATGCACACACATGCACGTGCATATTCACACACATGCCCGTGCACACACACACTCACACATTCACACACATGCACATGCACACACACACATTCCACACATGCACATGTGCACACACATTCACACACATGCAGGCACGCACGCACACACACATTCACATTCACACACATACACGCATGCACACATTCACACGTGCACACACACATTCACACACATGCACATGTGCACACACGCACTCACACACATGCATGCACGCACATACGCACACATGCACAGCTCTGAGCAGAGCTCACCGCAGATGCCCTAGTGTTACCACCTGATGGCAGTGTCAAGGGGCTCTGCCATCAGCCTGCCACTTACAAGCTGTGTGGCCCTGGCTGCTGCCTTAACATGTCTATGCCTGGTTTTCTCCAACTTGGACTGAGTGCCTGCTGCTCCCAGGTACTGTTCTACACGCTGGGGGGCACGTCAGGGAACTGGCAATGCCTGCTTTGTGCTGCTTACATCCTGGTCTGGACAATCAGAAGTGGACATAGCAAATAAGGGAAATTATGCAGTGTGTTGAGAGGTGACACATGCGTGCAGAGACAGAGGCAGGATAAAGGGTCAGAGAGTGGGGCCAGAGCTGCTGCCATTTTAAACAGGACGGTCAGGGTAGCCTGCAATGAAAGGTCACATCTGCGTGAGGACTGGAAGGCGGGAGCCCCGCGGGTCTCTAGGGAAGACTGTTCCTGGCAGAGGGAACAGCTGTGCGAAGGCCCTGAGGCAGAGCGTGCCTCCACAGGAGCCTATCTCCCGTGAGGGTGCCTCTGGCACAAAGTAAACACTCAATAAATGACTATTACTACTGAGATCACTTTTGCTCCTGTGGTCCTGGAAGCATCAGGGCCTTCTGGGCACAGAGCATGGGCACTAGAGTCTGAACTGTTTCTGGGCCCGGATGCCCACATTCCCCCCCATCCTGCACAAGATGACGAGCTCCCTGCTTCATGCTGCCAGCAGCCGAGTCAATATGTCCTCTGGCTGTCTTTCCACAAGATCAGCGGCCCCTGCCCCACAGCCTTTACCTGTGTTCTGTCAAAATTGCTGCATAGAGCCCAGCCTTGATACATACATTCACACCATGCATGCATGTGGCACACACAAGCACGTGCATAATGTACTGCACACATGCACACACACACACACACACACATACATGCACCCACACTTACATGGGGGCACACACACATATAAGCATGAGCACATATGCACACACGTATGCCATGCATGCGAACGCGCACATGCCACACTTGCACACACACATGCATGAACACACATGCACACACAACATACTTGCATGAATGCATGTGTGAACACATATCCTCCCACCTCCTTCTGAGCACCACTTCCAAACATTCCCTTTCTCAGAATCTCCGTGCACACCTCAAGCTGCTCGAATATCCCTGCCTCCAGTCTGTCTCTGCTCCCTGAGCCCTCTAGAGTCTCCCTGCCTAAGAATACGCGAGGATATTGATATTTCATCGTCAACATCGCTTCTGCTTAGAACGCTTCACCCCAGTTCTCATTCATCAGGGCAATCTAGGAAACAAGATATTTTTACTCTTCCTGTTTTAAAGATGAGGGGCCTGAGGGGTTGAGAGAGCTGATGGAATTGGCCCAGGGACACACGGCAAGCCGGGTCAGGCTGGGATTTGAACCCAGGCCCTGGGGCTTTGCAAAAGTGGCTCAGAAGCTATTTTCAAGCATCCATTGCCCCATCCTGGCCCTGTCCTGGTGCTCCAGGTGTCAGAGCTGCCTGTTCACATGACACTGCCAGCTGGCTGCCTCACAGGCAGCTCACACTCAAGTCCCACTCTGACCTCCAGATCTTCTTCTCCCCTGCAACCCCCAGCCCCACTTCCTCAACTCAGCTGACATCCTCATTTCTGGTGGGACACCTGGGAGGGGTTCCCTGCCCATGTCCACATCCTTTCATCAGTAAGTCGATCATCAGCTGTACCCCAAGGCCCTCTTCTTCCCTCCCGCTGCTGCTGCTGCTGTGTCCTGACCAAGCCAGTGGCAGTCCCCTCCTGAATGCCACCACCGGCTGCCAGCCCGTCCCAGGCTTCCCCTCGGGGCTGACATCTCTTCTGCACTCACAGCCCAACCACTAGCTCTTCTGCCCAAAGCCCTGCTAAGGCCCTTGGGTTCCCAAGATAACGTGGGATCTCCCACGGGAGGTCCGACCACCTTACACCATAGGGTGGCTGCACTCAGTAGGTGCCCAGTGAGGAGTGAAGCTCGGCGCTTCCTCCGACACCCACGTCACACGGTGCCCCAGCCTCTCCACGCGTCACACGCGTCTGTCCCGCCAGCTCTTTCCAACAAGCTCCACGCTGCTCCGAGCACTGTTAGAAATGGCAGAGCTGCTGCCCCCTGATGCTGCTAACGACCAGCTCTTCAGTAGTGGGTGTAATCTTGGGCCGGGCCCCTGAGACCCATCAGTTGGAGGAAAACACTCGGCAGAGGAGTTGGTATTCTGCCAAGGAAGGAACCAAGGCTCCGAGGGGTGAAGTGACCAGGAGTGGCAGACCAAGAAGCACGGCCAGGTGTGCCTGTGAACGCTGGGCCCAGTCCTCCTGCAGCCTCCCACCTCCCAAACCGTCCACCGCCCCATCTCTACTCCCTGAAAGAGCCGTCCATACTCTACTTCGTTCTCTCCCCAGTCCCCCTCAGATGCTCATCCCTGCCACACCACAGAAGCCGCCCTCGCCAAGGCCACAGTGACCTCCACTCTGCCTGGTGGGGCTTGGTCCTCAGTCCCTCCCACCCAGCCGCTGGTGGCACCTGACGCAGCTGATGTGCCCACCTGTCCTGACACAGCATGACCACTTGGCTTCCTGGCCCCCCACTGCCCAGGGGCGCTGCCTCCCTCCTCCTCGGGCCACTGGAGGGGTGGGCCGAGCCTCACGCCTGTCCCTCCTTCCCCTGGCCCCTCTCTAGCCCCACTCATGGCCTCACAGAGGCTTCTCATCTGGGATCCGTGGCCCGCGTTGTGGGTAGAACCATGCTCCAGCATAACTGGCTTCCTTTGTAGCCCTGTGCAGCCTATTTTGTGACTTCAAACACAAAATTCGGAGGAAGAGTCCACAGGCCTCACTGGCCCCAGAGAAGTCAAGGATGCTGGATACCCCTAAAGGTCCCATTGCCCCAAGATGGCCTCCAGCCTCGAGCACACAGCCCGGCCTCACCCCCAGACACCTGATGTATGCAGTCAGCCCCTGCCTGGCATTGCAAACTCAAACCCCTCCAATCCCCCAATCTTCCCAGATGCTAACACCAAAACCCTGGGCTTCCTTTTCTTTCTTGCATGTCACCCGTCAGCAAGGGGTCTCCATGCCCTAGGTGTGTATGGGACCCATCTCCTGCACTGAGGCCCACTGGGCCCCACAGGGCTCTACCCCGAGGACCCTGCTCCTATGCATGCTCCTGTCTCATTAGCAGGAAAAGCCAGTGTCCCAGAGGCTGGCAGCCCCACAGGACTGGCCCCTGCCCCTCTGTGCTCTCCGGGCACAAAGCCGCCCAGGCCTCTGCACTTGCCGTTCTCTGTTCCTGGCATGAGGTTCCCCCACCTCTCCCAGAGCTTTGAACAAGGTCCCCGGTACTCGCAGCCTCCCTGACCTCCAGGTACAATGGCAACCCTGCCATGAGGGGCTAGCCCTGCCCGGTTCTTGTGCAAGGCTCTCATCGCTGCCCAAGGCCCGGCTGCTCGTGTCTTCTTGCTTAGGGCCTTCCTCTCTCCCTTACGAAGCTGCCTGAGAGCAGGGCTCTGGAGGATCTTCACTGCTGCAGCCCCGGCCCCAGCACCTAGAGCGCGTGGCAGATGTGATTCATCCACCCAGAGCATACTCAACCCGAAACCTCATCTCCTGACCACGTCTCACAGAGCCCACCTGCCGACCTTTCCACGCAGCCCGAGTCCCCAGGACCATCATCCAGCCCCAGGGGCTCCTGCAGCCCCAGCCCTCGGCCGTTGCAGCCTCTGGCCCATCAAAGTTGTCCTGCCGGAGAGAAAGGGCGGGCCCTCTCCCAGCCGGGAGGATGACCCTTTCCCATCCTGGAGGGAATTAGGCCTTCAACGCTTAACAAGCACCCGCCGTGTGCCCGGGCTGGCCCTGCACACCTCCAGTGACCTTCACTCTTACTCCGTGCACAGGTGGATGGAGCAGGCGCCTGGGAGGGTGCCAGGGTGCACACTTCCCAGACAGCGGTGCCAGCAGGGCAGCCCTGCGGAAGAAGACCCTGGCCCACCGCCCCTGCCCACCCACCTCCGCCTGTCCGCCCACCTCCTCTCTCCGCCCACTTCCCCACATCCGCCCGCCTCTCCTGTCTGCCCACCTCCCGCTATCTGCCCACCTCCCCTGTCCGAAGGTTTCCCCGCCAGTCACTCACCTGTGACGCCGTGCCCGCCCCGGTCCTGGGTCAGGCTGGTGAGGCAGTTTTCAGGGCCACCAGCCACCGCATCTCTCAAGCAGACATCCCCGCGGGGGGCCAGGGGTCCCGTGGCAGGGCCGCCCGTCTCACCGCCCAGGCAGGCGCAGGGGGTCTGCATGATCCCGCAGGGGTGCGAGCTGCGGCTACCGGCCAGACACGCGTCCAGCCAGCGGCACAGCATCTGGCAGGCGGCACGGCTGGGGTTGCGGTTCCCCACCACGAGGTACTCCACGGAGAAGTCGTCGCTGGGGCCTGGCTGCCCGGCCCGGGGCCGCAGTTCGTCGTCCTGGGGCGGCTGCTGGCGCCGCATCTGCAGGAACTGCTTGCTGGCCTGCAGGAAGGCCAGGGGTGCGGAGGGGTCGCAGAGCCGCAGCACCTCGTCGAAGCTCTCCACGCCCAGGTAGGTGCGCGTGGACTCGAGGAAGGAGTCGAACTGGTAGGTGCGGACGCGGCCGGGGCCGCTGCAGGGCACTGGCGCCTTGGCCACCTTCATGTAGAGAGTGTAGCGCCGCGGGTCCGGGTTGCGCAGCGTCCAGGAGCAGCGCGAGGCGTTGGCCGGGAACACGGCGGCCGCCGAGAAGTAGCCGAAGAACTTTCCCTGCACCAGCGTGGCGCACGGCTCGGGCCCGGGCCCTGCGTCTGCTCCGGCGGCCGCCCGCGCGCGGCGTCCCAGCAGCAGCAGTAGCAGCAGCAGCGGGGCGAGGATCCAGACGGGGCCCGGGGCGGCGGCCTGGCCCCTCATCCTAGCTCGCGGGGCCGCCGGGGTTCCGCGGGCTGGGCAGGCAGGCGCGGACCAGACCTTGACATGCCAGGGTCCGGCGGCGGGCAGGGCCGGCCCGGTGGGGGCAGGGAGGCGGGGCAAGGGTGGGATGGGAGAGGGCCCGCTTCAGGTGACAGAGAGGGCAGCAACGGCTTCTAAAGTCCAGGGCCCTGGTGCCAGCCTGTGGCCACCAGCAGCAGCTGGAAGAGAAAGAGCAGAGGGTCAGAGTGAGCCCCTGGGGAGACGTGGGCTCTGGGCATGGGGGTGGGCTCTCTCAGAGGAGGCAGCTCAGCCTGCTACCAACGAGGGCAGGAGGACTTTGGGCCGCAGACACAGGCCCTGGCACCCTCCCAGGCACCTGCTCCGTCCACCTGTCTGTCTGCCACTCACCAGCGTGACCACCTGCAGGGGCAGTGGCCCAGCTTGGGGAACAAAGTACCTCCGTCTCCACCCAAGCCTGAGCAGGGAGGGGCTGGCAGTCCACCTGGGGCTTTTGGCGGTACCCCTTTGCCCAGGCAGCTTGGCGTGGCTCCTGGGGGCCCTGGCCTGCCTGCCTGCCCACTCGCTCACCACGCTGTGCGTGGCTGCCCCTCTGTGAGTGGAGGGTGTAGCTCTCTCAGGCTCTCTCTTTCTTGCTGACCTTGGTCCCGCCTCTCTAACCTTCCTCCTTCCCAGGAAGATTCTGCAAACCCCATGGGAAGGGAAGTGGGCCCGGAGCATAGGAGAAAGGTTACTCGGGCCATTCCCCAGCCCCCCATCTGGCCCCCGAGCCCTTTCTAAAGGCGTGGGGAGCAGGAAGGCGGTGCAGAGCCTCAACAGCAATGACTGAATCTTTGGGGTGGGGGGGGGTTCAGATTTGGTGCCCCCCAAGACTGCCCTCTGCAGCCTCCAGCAGCCTGTGCCCAGCTGGTGCTCCTGCCAGGAAGCTCTTTCGACCCTCCCACGTGTGCCCTTGTGCCCTAAAGCTACAGGCACAGGGCCTAGGGAGGGATGGAGGGGGGATGGAGCCACCAGGAGCCACCTCACCTCTGCCCTTCCTCTGCAAGGCTAGCATTACTTCCTATCATTCATGCTGGGAAAACTGAGACACAGAGAGAATCCATAATCTACCCCTGTCACAGTGAGTGGGTGGGAGAACACATACGTGAGCCCCAGGGTGACCCCAAATTTGTGCCACCAGGAGACACCTCCCAGCTCCAGGAGAGGGCCCAGGTTGAGTGACTGCCCACTCACAGCGGCACGGGCGAGCAGAGGCACAGCGAAAGCCCTGGATCGGGGGCTGCCCTAGGCCCAGCGGGCATCCACCTCGCTGTGAACCTTGGCGAGCTCCTTCTGCCTACAGACCTCAGTCTCCTCACCACCCCCAAGGCCTCTGGCCAGGCCGTCCATCCCACCCAGCAGTTGCGCCGGTGCGGGAGGGAGGGGGGCTGTAGCCAGTCTCCCGCCCCCAGGCCACCCGGCCTCCTGGTGGGGATGCCTCCGCTCTGCTGACCGCACAAATGCCGGTCGCCCGCCCACGGGACTTGCCGCTTCCTGCTGCCCGGGCCCAGCTGGCTGGCAACACAAGGTCGGTCACTGCTCTGCAGTCCCCTCCTGGCGTCCTTCCTGCACAGCCTTGTAGGCAGAGCAGGGAGCTGGGCCCAGGCAGCCTCGAGGCCTGGCCCCAGCCTGAGCAGAGGCTTTGAGCCCCTGGGAGCCAGGAGGCCGGAGGCTGGACTCAGGCCGTGTTCCTGACTGTGGAGTGGCCTCAGACAAGTTTCTCACCACAAAGCCTCAGTTTCCCCATCTGTAAAGTGGGACGGGCACCCCACCGCCCTCAACAAGAGGTTAAGAGCTGGGTGGGGGAATTTTAGCCAGGGGGGTGCAGGAAGTGCTTCCAGCAGGGGGAGGAAGCTGGCTGGGGCTTCTGGATCTGGGGACAGACATGGCCCAACCTGGCCCTCTGTGGTCTCATTCCTGGCAAACATTCTGGGCTCCCAAGAGAAAATTTTTTTAAAAAGGGGCAAACCTACAAAACAATCTTCCCATCCTGGTGCCTTCGTGGCAGACCTGGGAAGACGCCGCCATGTCCCTTGCCTCCTGCAAGCCCTCCTCCAGCCCTGCCCCCAGACACGCTTGGCTGCATGGGCTTGGACAAGGCGTGGAAAAGCCGGGCTGTCCTGGACGCCCCCTCACCATCTCATGGAAAGGGAGCGGCTGTGGGCAGGTCCCACAGCCAGAAGGCCTCCCCAGCCTCACCTCGAGCTACAGTCCCGGGGTGAGCCCAGTCCTGGGTGAGTGTCGGCAGAGCCTGGCAGAGAGCCAGTCCCACCTGGTGCTGACCCCACGTGGCCTTGACTCCTCCACAAACCAGCCAGCCTCACTGCCCCATATGCCCCTCCAAGTGCCAAGGAGGCCCCAGGCAATCCTGTTAGCCCTGACACTGAGTTGGTGTCACCCCCAGATGCACCGCCTTCCCCCAGAGGGACGCGCATAGCTCAAGATGCCAGGGCCCACCTCTCCCCTCCTCATCCCAGGCCCTGGCAGCTCCACCCCATAGCCTTCCCAGGGCGGAGCAGGTGCTGGGGGCCTGCGGTGCCAGGAGTGGGCACAGGAGCTGGGGTGTACAAGGACCAGCTGCTGGGGGCCTGCGGCTGGGCACAGAGTCTTTAGGGCCTCAGTCATCCCATCTGGAAACTCGTACAGCCTGGCAGCCCGGAAGGGGAGCGCAGCCTCATAAGCCCAGCTGGCCACGATGCGGCTGGTGTCTGCAACGCCGTGTGGACTGTGCAGGCCTGGGAGGGGTGTCCCAGGACAGGCTCCAGCTTGGTGAGAAAACATGGAAGAGTCCATCCCAGGTTCACAGGGAGATAGGATGTGTGCCAGGCACTCTGTCACTGAGGCGCCCTGTTACAGATCCATTTTACAGACGGGCATGCTGAGGGCTGCAGAGGGGCCATGCCTTGGTGGAGGCTCACAGCCGGTACCAGGCGCCTGAGCCTGGAATCCAGCTCAAGCCTGCGGGTCACCGCCCATGCTCTCTGCACAGCATGGCCCAGCATGGCCCCAGAGCAGGTAGACGAGGGCCTACTCCTGCCCTTGAGAGCTGAGCCGAGTGGAGGCCTCCTGGCATCCCCTAGGGCCCTGGTATCACTGGTCGCCCCTCATTGTCACCAGCTCACTCCATGCCTTGAACCCTCTTAGGGTATGAGGCCCACCCTGTAGGCAAGAGGTGGCAGAGGGGATCAGAAGCAGCCAGTGCCCCTATCAGAACCGCCCCTTAGAAGGCCCACTCTGGCAGTGCTGGGGTCACCCTGGGGGTGATGGTGAGGGAGTGGCATGAGGGCCAGGAGTGGCCATGGGGAAGGAGAGTCCTCAGGAGGTGGAAGGGGGAGGCCCCAGCAACAGCCAGGCATGGAAGCTGCGCACGGCCCACTTCTGGCCTGGAGAGGGAGGAGGTAGGAGGCACCTGCAGGGAGGAGGGGCTAAGGGCCAGGCAGCGCAACTGCCCAGTGCCCTGGCAGGGACCTGGGGCCTCGGCAGATTGTCTCGGGGCCAGGAGATGGCCCAGAAGTGCCCATCCCTGGGATTCTTAAACCTTGAAGCCCTGGGGTTCCACAGGAGGGACCACAGGGGCCATCAGCAAGTCACGGGGGTGTGGGGAGGGAGGGCTCAGGTTACTTCCCGGCTCCCCAGCATCCCCTAGAACATCTCAGACTGAGCTGCTCCCCTCCCAGGCCTTGGGAGAGGCTGTATTGGCCAGAAGGCCTGTCCAGCTGACATGAATTTGAGACCCACAGAACTGGCCCAACCCTGCCTTTTCCGGCTGTGCCACTGGGCAGCGCTGGGCAGGAGCCCAGGCCATTGTCTTGGCTGATGGCCCTGAGCCTGCCAGTGGGCACGGGCCTCCCCACCTGCCACACTCACCCCCTGCCCTGCCCCCAGCAGACCCACCCATCTCTGAGCCAGCCGAGGTCTCCTGCACCTCTCCTGCCCGCCACCCTCCAACGGGGCCACCCCAGAGCCTTCTCACACCAAGGCAGGCCCAGGCGGGCAGAGAGCTGGCCAAGGCTGGGGGCAACCAGGGACCATCTCCTCAGGCTCCTGTCCCCCCATGCCAGGCCCGAGCCGGGCACTGCAGCCCAGGTCACAAGGCTGCAGTGTTGGCCGACAGTCTAGCTGAGACGGGGTGGGGTGTGCAGGGGAGACTACTGATCCTTCCTGGCACCCAGGGTGGCATCCTGGAGGGGTCAGCGCCTGAGTGGGGCTCTGAGGGTGAGTGAGTCCCTCTGCCTGCTGGGGGCGGGGGCAGGGGCAGGTCTGTGTAGTGTCTGGGCCAGGAGGAAGGTCAATGCAGACAGGGTCACAGGAGATTTCCAGAGGGCAAATGGTGGAGGGGCTGGTGGCCCCTGCTGAGATTTGGAGGGGGAGAAGCAGATGTGTGTGTCTCAACGTGTGCACGAGTGCACGGGCATGTGTGCACATGTGTGCCCAAGTGCATATGTGTGTGCACGTGTTCCTGTGTGCATGTGAGTGTGCATATGTGAGCATGAACACACACATGCAGCACATTTATACAAGGCCACGTGGCAGTGGGACAGCCTGGGCTTAGTGCTGTACTTGCTGGGATGTGAGGGCAGCGGGGACAGAGATGGGGCTGGGAGAGGAGGGTGTGCCCCAGAGGGTGCGTTTAGCCAGAACCACAGTCACAGCCTTGGAGAAAGGGGTCCAGGCCTGAGGCCAACAATAGCTCCACCCTGGGGCAGCTGCTGTGGTATCTGCACAGCTGTACCTCTGGCCTCGGCTCCCCTGGGCTGGCTCACCCTCCTCCCCTTGGCCACACCAGTTCCCAGGTCCTCTCGGTTGGGAGGATCCCCTGGGGGCCCCAGGGGTTGGACCTGGCCCTGGTCCCTCAAAATCCATGCTCTGTGCTTCTCCGTCAGGTGCCTTGATTTCCCCAGCAGGCTTTTCCAGCCTCATCCTCCAAAGGCGTGCTCCGTGCAGCAGTCAGGTACCCTGAAGATTGAGGCCGGGCTGACCCCTGAGCCCACCCCATGCCAGGCCTCCACTATGAGGACAGAAAGCTCTGGGCATCCAGGCCACAGGTGACAGGGTGGGAGAGGCTCATGGGCTGCCCCCATTGCTGGGGAACCAGTGTGGGCGTTGGCCACTCCTATCTTTAAGTGTTACGATTTAATGGCAAAACTGTCATCAACTCTCTTGCAGAGAAGTGGGCGATTGTCTTGGTCCCTGAACCACAGGCCACTTCTCTGGTCATTGGTTTCCATATCTCGGCCTGGGTAACAGCAGCTCCCATTACCCACTGCCCCTCAGCTTCCCAAGGCCAGTGACCAATTACCAGCAAAGCCCTCACAGGTTCCTGCCTTTCTCATCCCCTCCCCCAGGGTGAAACTGCCCTTGTTGTCAGGACGTTCTTTTTGGTGTCTAGCCCCCATCCCTCCTGCTGCAGAGGAGGCTGGCCAGCTTCTGCGAGGTGGCCTCAGGGAGGGGGGAGGTGCTGCCAGTCTCTGGGCAGAGGTGACAGGGTGAGGGCCTGGGCTGGCAGACAGGGGACCCAGAGATGTGGGGCAGCAGGAGCCACGCTGGGCCGGGGAGCAGGGTTGGGAGCCACAGCGAGGGAAGAGGGCACCAACGTTCACTACGCACTGACCGCAGGCCAGCACCGGGCCTGAGGTTATACACGAACCTTCAATCTCACAGCTTCTGCATGAGGTGGGCGAGGCAGTGACCCCCATCACAGACACCCTCAGACGAAAGGCACCGCACCCACCTCCCGCCACCATCCTGCGCTTGTGCAAACTGCACACACACACCCCACCCTGCCACCAGGCCTGGGTTCCAATCACACCCTGCACCTTGGTTTCCCCACCATCCAACCCGGGGCGGTGGATGCTGTTCAAGGCCCTTCTCTCAGGGGCACTGGGGCTCCCTCCATGAGGCTCGGCACCCCATGCCCGCTCTGGGTCCAGTCCACACCGGACAGACCCGACCCTGGGCCCAGGCCTCCTGCGTCTCCTCCCCGCCCACCCCAGGCCACCAATGGCATCCCCAGACACCAGCCACAAAAGGCACTCTGTTGTCCTGCCGGCCCTCTGAACAGTGCCCGCCTGTGTGTCCTGAGAAAAGGCTGCACGGGGGGAGGGGCGGGGTGGGCGCCCTCGGCACCGACTGCCCAGGGGGCTGGGAGGCAGACGGCTGGCCTTCCCCCCTCAGGGTGCCCACGGCCCCCATTCAAGCGGCCTGGTACCGGAAGCAGAGGCAGCACCGTCCCCCGCCTGTGAGGTCCTGGCAGGGCCCCTGACATGGGCCCAGGACAACTTATTTGCGTGTCTCGGGTTCAGAGCCATGAGAAGTGGGCCAGAGAGTCGGGGACTAGCCAAGTGGAGGAGGGTGTGCCGAGATAGCCTCCCCCGACAGGGTGACCCCCAGATGCCACCTGCCCTACCCCAGCTTGTGCCAACCACACCCCCACTGGCCAACCTTCGGGGTAGCTAGGCCTGTAGAGAGCCCAGGTCACGTGCCACCCACAGCAGAGGCAGGCCGGGGAAGCCTCTCTTAAGGGTGGGCAGGGCTGCCAGCAGGGTCGGACCCCCGGAGGTGGGCCCCAAGGGCATGGGAGCCCACCATGTTCACAGGGCCTGCCAGGCCCAGCCCCACCCAGCTGCCTGGGCACAGGGGTGCCCAAAGAATCTGGCCAGAGCCGCTGGCGGGGAGAGAAAGGCCTTTCTTACAGAGACCACTGTGGGGCTGAGGCAGAAAGGGCCCTGTCCTGTGCCAAGCTCCACTCTGACCAGCCCCGTGATCTGCCCTGGCACACAGACCTTCATCTGACCCCCCACCCGCAGAAGGCAAGGTGATCGCGCCTGCAGTTCCCCAGACATGGATACAGGCCCAGAGGGACCGACCAGCCCCCAGTGACTCCAGGGGAAGATAGGAGCTGTGTTACCCGTCATCCCACCCAGCTGTCCCAGACCACCTTGGCCCGGCGTCAGAGGCCAGCTTTCCAATGGCCCTCAGACTCTGGGCCTCACTGCACCTCTTATAGCTTAGGGCTCATCACCCCAAGCCACCTGCAGGCCCTAAAGATGCACCCTGTGCTGAAGCTCCTCTGTCCCTGCCCTGCTGCTCTGAGGTCCCAGGCACACCCTGGGGCCAGTCCGAGGCCAGAGTGAGGAGGGCTGCCTTGCCTAGGAGTTGTCCTCGAGGGCAGGGCTGCCCGGCCAGGCTGGTGAGCCCCTAGCAGCAGTATGGGGACCTGAGGAGGAGGCAGCACTCAGCCTGGACTCCAAAGTGGCTGGTCTCCTGGCTCGAGGACCCCTGGGAGGAGGCTGTACCCCAGGAGCAGGCCTCCACCCCACCACAGCAGGCAGGCAGTTATGTGGCAATGGGGAGGAACAGCTGCAGCCAGGGCCCAGCATCGGGAGGAGCGAGACCGAGGGAGAGAGTAGGTGTGTCCATCAGGTGAGCAGCCTCGGCGCAAGGAGGGGCTAGAGGATGCATGTGTGGCTGTGTGCGCTGCACATATGTGTGCATGTGTGTATGTGGTGATGAGTGCAAGTGAAAGCTGTGCAGGTGTGAGCAGTGTGTGTGTGAGCGAGTGTGGGGAACAGAATGTGCGTGTTCCAGCTGAGTTGCATACGTGAGTGTGCACATGTGGCATGTGTGCTTTGGGGGGAGTGAGGAAGTGTGTGCACATGCAGGGGGTGTGCATGCTCCTTTTGTGAGTTATTACAAGTGTGTGTGCACACTGTGCAAGGGCTGGGTGTGCATGCATGTGTGCAGGTGTATGTGAGCAAGTGTGTGCACACAGAGTGAGGTGCCAGCATGTGGGTCTGCACACGTCTTTCAGGTGTGCGAGGGGCGAGGCGGGTCTGTGTGTGCATCTGGCTGCGCTGTGGTGAGAGAAAGGCTTTCTGGAGGAGCTGCCCGTGAGATCTGGAATGGGCACAGGGACAGGCTCTCTGGGGCTGGGGAACAGGGAGGGGGTGCAGAGTGCAGAGGCCCTTCTCCTCCTCCCTGAATCCCATTCCTTTTCCCCGGGGCTCTGAAATCCCACTGAAATGCGTTCCTCTGGGGTGGCCATTACCCCCGAGCTGGAACTGGGGCCTCGCCAAGACTTGCCTGGACAGCCCTACCTCTCCCTGGCACTTCACAGGCGCTACCCTGGACGCTCTGACACTCTCCAGGACAGGCAGGTAGGGCCACCCACCCTCCTGTCACAGAGATGCCAACTTTGCCTCAGAGAGGTGCTGGCCCAGAGACCCACCACGTGCCCCCAGGGCCCAGGAGGATGGGCTGGGATTCATGGTGGTCGGGGGTGGGGTGTGGGCTTGCAAGCCTCCTTCCCCGCCTCGCACCCAGGCCAGTGCCCAGCCAGTGCCATCTTCTCAGCCTCCTGGCCGCTCCTCTGCATTTCTTACTTCAAGGACCCCTCAACCACATGTCTCAGTCAAGAGTCAGCACCCCCAAAACTGGCCCACAGCTGAGTGAGGAGTGGGGGACAGGCACCAGGACACAGGTTCTGTCTCATCTCAAGGTCCACCCCAGTCTCTGAGCTCCCTGGGTCCTCCTGACCTCAGCCGCGCTGGGCCGGGACAGCTCAGTTGCCTGGTGGGCTGCAGGGGACCAGCCTGCCGCATGCTCCTCTCCCAGGAAGGCAAGTGGCTGGGGGCCTGACAGCGAAGCTGCAGAGAGGACTTCTGCTGTGCCCTTCCCCTGACCAAGCCCCAGAGAGGGATGCCGAAGAGAACAGAACACCACAAGCAGGAGGACCACCATGGGGCCAGTGAAGGGGACAGGAGCCCAAGGTGGGGGCCGAGGTGTTGAGGGAAGTGGCTGTGAGGTGTGTCCAGGTGCTGCCAAAGCGAGTGGGAGTGATGGGGGGAAGGTGTTTGCTGGCTTTGGTGTTGGGGATGGAGGTGGGGTCAGATAGGAACGATGGTGCAGTGTGGTGCTGGCGGCAGGGTGCGGCTGAGGTGGCCTCGGGGGCAATGGTGGTGGGGGTGATGGGGTGGGGTGAGATGGTAGGGGGGCAGTGAGGGTGCTGGTGTCAAAAACACGGGTGCTGCTGCTGGTGATGAGGACAAGGGACAGAAGGGTTGAGTGTGTGCATGTTTGTGTTTGTGAAACCCATGCAGGGAAGGGGGGAGGAGGGGCAGAGGTCTCCACCGCTCCATCCAGGCAGGGTAGCCCCGAACAACAGAGCCTGCAACAGGGGTGGCAGGAGGCAAGGGGACCAGGGCTTTGTGGAGGAAGGAGGCTAGTCCTTTGGTACTGATCCTCAATTAACAGAAATGAGTTAGTATGAAAAAAGAAGAGAGCGGGAGGGTGGAGCAGGAGTGGAGACGTCCGGAGCCCCCTCCTCAGCGGCATGTGCTTTGCGGGGAAGGGGGATCCTCACCTTAACGCCAAGGAGTGGAGCACAGATGAGGAAAGGAGGCGCCGGGGCCTGTGATGAAGGTCACAGAGCAGAATGCAGGGCCAGCACCCCCTGGGTCCCACTGCCAGTCCCTGCCTGCGGGGGCCTCCCTGCCCCCTCCCTGGACATGAACATCCAGGCTGTGTCTTCTGGATCGTGCGGTCTGTAGGTCTGAACCTCTCCTCCTTCCCCTCTGTGTGTGTAGACAGGAACACATCGTGGGGCGGGGGTGCCGTGTGCACCCGTGTGCACCTCACGGTGTGCTTGTGCTGACCCGTGTCCTCGTGAGCCTACAACGAGACACAGGTTTTCGGGCGGTGGCACCCTGGAGTTCCGTGTTTCTTGCCTTTGTGGGGACACGCGTGCCTGCTCTGGGTGTCTGCCTGCGCCTCACACCGGGGTGTGTGTTGGTCTTGGGTGGCGTCAGGGCTGGCTGCCGCCCACTGTGATGAATGCGGCGTGCGTCTTGTGCAGTGCAGCTGTGGGCGTGGCAGCGGCACTCAACAGGCTGTGCACTCAGCCTCCTGCTGGGCCCTATGACCTGCGGCCCATGGGGCGCCCCATCTCTTTGGCATCCCCATCAGGCCAAGCCACCAACCCCGTTGAAGACCCTCCTGTGGCTCCTGACAGCAGCTCCCAGCACATGGGCCAAGACCTTCAGGGCTCAGGTCTGGCCCCGACCCCTCTGCAGCCCCATCCTGCCTCCCACCTTCCTCTCTAGCTCTGGTTTATTTCTCACACCCGCACTATGCGCTGCCCCAGGGCCTTTGCACTGCCGGCTCTTCCTTCTGCCCCGACCTCTGACCCCTTCATCACCCACCCACCTGCCCTTCCGTGGGACACCTCCTGGGTGAGCCCCACTTCTAGGCTTCTGTAGGCTGCCTTCTTGCACTCCGCAGAGCCTCCTTGGCAGAGCTGGTCAGGGGCTCTTTCCTGCATATTCACGCAGCCTTAGTGCTTGGGGGAGGGGGGGATTGCACAGGACCACGCCCTCCCCCTTGCCCCCTGCCCTGCTCCCAGTGCGAGGCTGTTCACATGGGCACCCACGCGTCTAGTGAGTGCCACTTCCTCTGTGTGCACGCCGGCTGTCTACAGGGGGATCCCAGGCCTGTGCGTGTTTACCCAGAAGTCACAGCTCTGCTGATGGCGCAGCTGCAGCCAGGGAGGCCGGAGGCTTCCAGAGGACAAAGGGAGGGCGTGGGCTCGCGGACCCGGAGGGGTTAACAATACCCTCCAGGTTCGGGGTCTTTGCTGGGGGGTCGGGTGTTCGAGCTTTCCTCCCAGGGGTCCATCCGGTGCACACAGAGCAGACCCGGGGGCAGCCCAGAGCCACAGCCGACGGTAAAACGGGGTTTGACTAAATCCTGCCATCCGGGGCCACACCGGCGCGAGACCCGCCCCCGTCACGCACACACATGTGCAAGTCTGCATGCCTGCACACACGTGCCCCCAGCCTCCCGGACGGGCACGCACGTGCATGCGCGCCACACATGGACACCAGCACGGGAACGCGCGCTCACGCCAGCGCACCGCACACGGGGACCGGGCCGGGCCGGCGAGGGGGGCTCTGGCCGAGACGCGAGGCGCGTCACGGGACCCGGCGGCGGGAGCGGACGGCGCGCGGGCGGGCGGGAGGGAGGGGGCGGCCGGGGCTGCCCAAGATGGGGCCGGAGCCGCGGGCCAGGCGCGGAGGAGACGGAAGGGGCGGGCAGGGCCGCGCGGGCGCGGTGCGGGCGCCCTCTCCCGGCAGTCAGCGGCAGCGCGCCGGCCCTCCGCCCTCCGCCACTGCGGCCCCGCGCCGGCCGCCTGGGCCTGGAGCCCCGCGTCGTCCCCGGAGGACGGGCACTGCGCCCCACGACCCACTCCCGGAGGCGGGGTCGGGCCGACCAGGGGCTGAGGGCGCCGCAGGAGGCTGCTGGGACCCCGGGCGCTTGCTTAGCCCTCCCTGGGGCCCTTCATGCCCGGCCCCGCGGCTGTGTCCGCAAGCGCAGATGGTCTCGGGACCCGGGCCGCCCTGACGCCGCAGACCCAGCACGCTGCGGACCCGGCACGTTGGATCTCGGGACTAGCGCGGAGGGTCGGGGGCTGGAAGGGATCCGAGAGCAGAGCCCGCGCCCCCATTTCACGGACGCGGCCACAGAGGTCCGAGAGGGGCCGGAGCCTGCGGGAGAGGAAGGGCCTCCGAGGGCTCCACAACTTGGCTGCGCCCCCTCCCTAGCCCGGGATCCGGAGGAGTGCTGCCTGAGGCCGAGGCGACGAATCGCCCCCTATCCGCCCCCGGGCGGGACCCCGGCAGGAACAAGCGCCCTTCCCCGGAGGCGGCAAACTCCCGGTTCGAGCCCTCAGCGCAGCGCCCACCCGCGGAGCCGCGCGCCTCTCAGGCGCATCCCTGGGCTTCGCGGCTCGGCCCTCAGCCGCCGGGGCTCCCGGGCCAGCCTTCTGCCCCCAGATCGAGGCGCAACAAGTCTGAAAGCAGCGCCAAGGAGCAGCTAGCGAGCCGAAGGGAGGGCGTGGGGCGCCGGGCGCTCCGGGATCCCCGAACGAGCGCAACGTCCGCCTCCGGGGACCGGGCGCGGGCGGCGGGCGCGCAGGACTGACTCGGCGGGCTGCCCACACCCCCTTCCAAGGCCCCGACTGTGCGCGGACGGGGGCGCGCCCAGGAACCCCCGCCCCCTCCTTCGCCTGCTTGACCTTGCTGGGTACTCAAAGCCGGACTCGGCGGCACCCCGGCGTGCGGGCGCAGAGTTTCGCTGCCGCCCACGGGAGGGAGCGGCTCGACCTCCCTCGTTGCCTCTTCGGCAGCCGGGGTCGCAGAGGAGTGGAAGGCATGAGGGTTCTAGGAGACGTGACAGTCGCCTCCCCAGACCCCACACACCGTATGCCACCTCCCTCTCAGATAGAAAAGGGACCCAGCTCCCCTTTCCCCCGCCTCCGCCCGCGCGGCCTCTGCTGTTCCCCGCGGCGGCTCTCGCTCCGAGGGGGCGTGTGTTTGTGTCTGTGGGGAGAGCACCGAGGGTCTCCGTGGCTTCCCAGGGTGGAGCGGGAGAGCAGACCTCCCAGCCCCCTCCCCAACACAAACGCCAAGCGGCTCCTCTGGGGCGGGAGTGCAAGCCCCCTACCCGCCCACACGCCTTCCTGCCTTTCAACTACTCCGGAGTTGCAGCCCAGGAATCTGTGCCCCAGACCCGGAGGAAGAACGGGGAGGTCGCAGCGGGGACGGGTGCTGAAGGAAGGCTGGCTTAGGGCTCTTCGGGTCCCAGCCTGGGCGCCTGCGCTCCAAGAAACTTAGAAGCCCAAAATAAAAGTGGAAAGGGGTAAGGTGCCCAGCGGCCTGGGGCTGGGGTGCCAGATTAGGCGTTCTCTTCAGGCTGCCGGGGAGTGGCCAAGCAGGAGCCGCCGCGGCCAGGAGGAGGGACCCGGGCTCGGAGCCGCAGCCTCCGTCAAGCCCTCCCGGTCGCATCGCTTCGCGGTGATTCTCAGCTCCGCCGCCCCCTCCCGAGGCCGGAGGCGCTCTGTACGTCGCCCAGGGGGCCGCGGGGACCTAGGGAGAGGGCTCCTGGCCGGGTCCAGAGCCCCCCGCCTCCCCAGGAGGGGGCGGGGGCCGTGCTCGTTCCTCGAGGCAGCTCCGCGCGGCTTCTAGCTAGCGCGGCGACGGTGGAGGGCCGGCGGCCTCTGCTCACCGGGGACGCGGACTCGGGAGTGCTCGGCGCCCGGGAGTGCTCGGCGCTTGGAGCGGAGATGGCACAGGGCCGGCCCAAAGTTGAGAGCGGCTTATCCGCGCGGCCTGTCCGACCCAGTGGAAAGGTAGACAAGGAGGGAAGAGCGAGGGCGTTCGCGTGGGGGTGGGGGGCGCAAAAATAGCCCTCCGCCCGAAGTGGGGGAGAGTACCTCCAGGGAGTCTCCACCGCCAATGCCAGGTCTACAGGCGAGGGCTTCTACGGGCGAGGGCTTCGAGAAGGAGTCTGAGGTTTTCTCCTGCCTGCCCCGGGCTCTGTGCGTGGGGGGAGGACGTCTCGGGCCCCTACAATTTCTGTAGGGGGCCCTGGACGTGATTAGCAAGAGGGGGACACGCTCGGGGGCTCTCCGGAGCCTGCTGCGTCTATGTGTGGCTGTTGCGGGCCATGGGGGGCTCCCTTAGACCCCCGCCAGCGTCTGTGTGTGCTGGGGGTACAGCGGGAACGCCCTCCCTAGCCTGCCCTGTGCATGTGATGAGGAGGGGTGCCAGGCTGTGGTGTGTGGATGGGGAGGAGGCGAGCAGCGCCGAGGAGCCTCTCCTGCGTCCAGGGTCGCCCCCTCCTCAGCCTGCCCAATGCGGGCTCGCGGGGACCTGCCACATTCCATCGCCACCGCTGGAGGAGGCAGGGGGCTGAGGGGGTAGGGGGTGGGGGTCCAAACTCCTGAGCTCTGAGCGCAAAACCTCCGAGCTGCGAAGCCCCAAACGGCGAAGTTAGGAAGTCTGGGCGCCCGCCCCTCCCCCGACCCCCTCCCGCCCTCGCTGCGCCCCCACCCGCCGCGCCCCCAGCCCCCCGCCGGAGCCTTCCTTACCTTCCCCAGCAGCAGCGGCCCCGCCGGCGAGGACTCGATCCGGCGAGTTGCAAATCCCTGCGAGCGCCTAGCGTCGCCGGCGGCCGAGCCGGGCGCCCGACCGGAGGTGGGGGGGCTCCTCCAGCCGCCGCCGCCCCCGGCCCGCTCTGGGCCTCGCCGGGACGCCCCCTGGCGCGCACCCGCCGGCGCACGCCGGCCCCCTCCCCTTCCCCCGCGCCTGCGGGAGCCCCTCGGGCGCCCGGAGGGTCCGGATGCCCGCGCTGCGGACGATGCTGGGCGCGCGGGCCCGGGCCGGGCCAGGACGCGACGCGGCCGCCTGTGCTCCCGGCTCGCCGGCTCCGCGCTCGCTCCGCCGGGGCCGCCGCCAACGCCGCGCCCGCCGCCGCCGCCTGCGCCCGCCGCTCCCTCTCCGGCCGCCGCCGCCGCTCCGCTCCTCTCGCCTGCCCGGCTCTTCTCGCCTTTTTTCCCCTTCCTGGTGGGGGGGGGGCGAGCCGAGCCGAGCCGGGGGCGGGGCGGCGCGGGGAGGAGGAGGAGGAGGCCGAGGACGAGGAGAAGGAGGAGGAGAGAGGCGAGAGCTGCTTCCCCCCACCCGGCTGCCGGCGCTCCCCAATCTCTCGCTCTCTGAAACTGGATCCCGAATCGGGAGCCAGAGACTGCATTACGGATTACATCAGGCTTTATAGAGCTTCCAGATCACACATTAGAGGGGGAGCGCGAGCGGGGGGCGGGGGCGTGGGGGGAGGGGAGCGAGATAAGGGGGGGCGGATAAAATGCACACACGCGCGCACACCTAGGAGAGCCCGGTGCCTGCCCCGCGCAGCAGAGAAGCCAAGAGTTGGGTCCCTGCTCTCGGCCTTCTCCCAGGAGCAGGGGAGTGGCCCCACTGGCTGGCTGGATGATGGATGGTGGACGGCAGGACGGACACACAGATGAATGGAGGGAAGGAATTGAGGGGTTGTGCCTAGGCAATGCAGGTGCGTGGGTGGATGGACGGTGGACGGATGGATGAGGTGGTGGGTGTAGATGGAAGTGGGGAGGACGGATGGATGGACAGATGACTGGAGAGCTGGCAGGAGGACGATGGGGATTGAGGGAAGAGATGGGTGAGGATGGATTGAGGGAAGAGATGGGTGAGGATGGACAGGATAGGTGGGTAAGTGGGTGGGCGGCACCCAGTGGAGGTCTGCTTGGCTGAAGGCTATGCAGGTGCAAGGTCCAGACGTGGATGGGAGTGAGAACGGGCTGAGTGGGGGATGGGCAGGAGAGAGAGTGGAGCCATAGACTCCTGACCCCATCCAAGAAGGTCAGAGAGTGGGGGCTGGGCGGGGACTGGGTAGGGCCAGTTGAACTGCTCAGGGCGGGGGTTTGTCCAGTTCTTTCTCATGGACCCTGTGCTGAGAGACGCTGAGGGGAGTGGCTGGGGAAAGAGCCAGGAGATGGATTTGAAGGTGAGGTCAAACCCACCACTGACCCTGGGTGGATGTCCCCAGGCACTTCCTGCCATTGTCACCATCCATCCTCCTTTGACTTGGTGACATGGGGGACCTCCCAGCCCCATATTCAGGTTTTGTTCTTCATCAGCTGATGGAGATGGCCCCTTCGGCTGCCTTGGATCATCCACGGCCCCTCTTCTGCTTCCAGGACCGCTGGACAGGTACCCAGAGGGAGCCTTCCCAGAAGGAAGGATCTTGGAGAAGTGACTGCGGGATCCTTCTCCACCAAGATGCTTCTGCCTCAACCCCTTTCTCCTAGCTCTCAACGTGTGGTCCACTCTGAGCGCAAGTCCCCCTGTGTGGACGTCCAGCAATCTGCACACTGAACCATCTCAGCAGGTCACGCTGCTGCTGCTACCCAGGCCCACCGTCGGCCTGGCTGCTTCTGTCAGCCCATCAGCCAGTCTCCACTGGGTACCACCACTGCCACCACCAACACGAATTGACAAGGACCGCCACCACCCCTACCCGAATGTCAGCACCCACCCCACCCTGGCCTCCCATGGCCCTCAACGGCAGTCACCACCGTCACAACAAAGGTCACCAGGAGAGGAGGGAACTCAAGCCCACCGAGCCCCTGGGCATGGCGCACAGCTCGCCAGACACAGTCGTGTCCATATCAGTCCCCTCCTCAAGGCTGATCTGTGGCCAGGGCTCCTAGGGGTGTCCAGAGGGACTGGCCAGGAGGGGCCCAGAGACACAGGCCACAGGGCAGCCAGGAAAGGGCGGGGGCGGTCTGCTTCCCGGTCCAACCTCTTGGGCAGTGTCACGCCTCCTTCCTCCTGGGGAAAAGGCCTTCTTCTCCAAGGCTTTGACAGGATTGTTGACAAAAGGGCAGGGTGCCCGGGCTGCCTCTGAGGATCCCCTGCCGAGCGGCACCCCCTCCTCCCAGTCCTGGCGGCGATGCCCTGCCTCGTCTCCTCGCTGCACCAGCAGTCATGGCCACCAGGGGGCGGCTGATATCAGGCCAGGAGGCCAGCAGCTCTGCGTCAGGACTCAGCCTTCCTCCTTGGAGCCCGGAGGGTGGCAGCGATCCCGGTGCCTCCGCTGGGGAATCCAGCCCCAGGTTCTCAGGGCTGGGGCCCTCTCCAGTGCGGCCATCCAGGGTGAGGCGGTCTCCCATCTGGGCCCAGCTTCTCGGCAGGGCCTTCCCTCTCCCTACACGGGGCCTTCCCTGCTTCCCTCCCCGACTCGTCCCTTTTAGAAAATTGCCCTCTCAGCCCAGCTCCTGATCCAGGACTCAGAGGGTTCCACCTCCCACCCCCTGGCCCAGCCTTCAGCCCTTCCCAGGAGAAGGTCAGGTGTAAGGAGTTTTGCCCACCAAGACCAGCTCCCAGCAGGGCGCCCTGAAGCAGTCCCACTTCAGCCCTGTCTCCCTATTGGCACGTGTGTGTCTGAATGGCTTTGAAGGTATCTTCCAGCCCAGACACTCCGGGATTCTAGAACCTAAACCGGCGACTGGCTTTCAGGAGGCTTGCCTCAGTGTGCACCCTGGACTCCCTTCCCCTCACCTGCTCACCGCCCCCCACCCCCGCCTGCCACTGCACCATCTCACGCCCAGATCAGCTTCCTTTCAGGTCCTGTCCCCAGCCTGAAGAATCCAGGGTGGGTCCAGCACCAGGAGGCTGGAATTGATGGTCCCTGCTGGGGAGCACACCCAGCTGGACGCTGGGCCCTAGAACCTCCTTGCGCAGCCCAGAGGGAGTGTAACCCGTGGCATCTTCTCAGTGTTCTCCATAGCCACACAGTGATCCCTGGCCACAGCCATTCAGCTGTGACCCTGCCCCCAACATTGGAATCAATGACCACTGACCTCCATCACACACTGAACGCTGATCCTGGTCACACGCTGAGCTCTGGCCACACACTGAACCCTGATCCTGGTCACACACTGAGCTTGGTCACACGCTGAACCCTGATCCTGGTCACACACTGAGTTCTGGCCACACACGAGCTTCCATCCTGGTACAGACTGAGCCCTGATCCCATGGCCGCTTTACGCATCCAGAGCTTTGGTACCAAGGCTAAGTGTAGACTCTAAGGCGTCCCTGATTGATGGGAAACAGAAAGGGGGATATGAGGCCTCGGAGTGGGGCAGCAGGAAGTGTGCCTCCAAGTCCTGTATTTCCAGCCATTTTCACGTAGGACTGTCCCATACTCAGGAAGGGGGGTGTTTGAGGCCACAGGGGAGCCAGGGCAGTCTACAACTCAGCTCCCTGACTCCTGTTTCATGGTCCCCCAGAGCTGTCTGCAGGGACCCCCCAGGGCAGAATGAGGCTCTTTGTATCAGCCAGTGCTTCCTAGGGCTGAGGTCGCACGGGGGCACAGGAGGAAGGGGACCCCTGGTCCTCTCGAGGTACTCAATGAACTTTGCCAGCCAGAGGCTGAAGGGCCTCTGTGTGGGGGTGACCAGAATGGCGACTACTTTAGTGGATTCACATGCAGAGGAGTTAACTGTGGGTGCAGCAAGTCTAGGTTAGTTAGCCTCCCAGTCAGGACCCTTGGAGCCCCTGCCTATCGCCATACAGGACCCTGAGCCTTGCCTCTCCCAGCCTGTCCTGGTGCCTCCTGGCCCCCCTCCCAACCCCAGCTCAGCCTCAAGGTTCCCCAAACTGTGCAGATATTGAGGAAGGATGGGAAAAGGAGAGAGGCTGTCGGAGAGCAAGTGATAGTGAGGGCAGAGGCTCCTGTTAACAAGGTTCTAACAGTGTGGTGCACCCGTCCTCCTCTTCCAGGAAGCCTCCCCTGGTCTTCTGGTTGGCAGGCATGGCCCCTTCCTGTGTCCCAGGCACATTGCAGGTCCTCTGTCTCAGCACACCCATCAGTCAGCAAAGGCAAACATGGCCAGGACCCTCCCTGGTTCCTCTGCCCAGAGGCCCCATCTCCTGCCTGGATTCAGAGGAGGAAAGCAGCCAGTCTCTCCAGCCAGGGCTCTGCATCCCAAGATGGGGGACAGAGACAAAGCACAAGCTGGCTCCTGGGCAGATGCACAGCCAGCTTCAATTCTGTGGCGTTCTGGAGTCCCTCTGTGGCTCTCAGCCTGCACCCAGGCCAGGCAGGGTGGGGACCCACGGAGGTGACCCGGGCGTGCTCTGCTCTCCAGCCATCCCAGTTCAGGGCCTGAGTCATGGGGAGGAGTTGCGAGGAGGTGGCCTCCCGGCTGCCACCAGCCCAGGTTCCAGGAAGACAGAGAGGACCCAGGGAGGCTGCCTTTCCCTTCCCCCATCCCTCATCCCTTCCTCTCTTCCTCCCTGGCCTCCCCTCTCCTCTGTCCCGGACAGCCCACCCCTGGACTGGGGCCAGCAAAGGTCAGAGAAGGCCCAACCCTTAGGCCCAGGCATCCGAGTCCAGAGCCAATCTCTGGATGCCTCTCTCCATGGAACTGCCTGTGATGGTGGCAGCGTTCTGTGTCTGTGCCATCCAGCATGGCCACCACTGGCCTTAGTGGCTACCAAGGGCATGAAATGTGGCTTGTGGCCTGGGGAACTGAATTTTTAATTTGACTGACTGTAATCCATTCCAGTTAGATAGCTACAAGTGGATGGTGGCTACTGTATCGGAGAGTGGTCATCCCAGCCGGGGTCCAGCCTCCACCCAGGTCCCGAGGCTTCCTCCAAGGTGGGGTTCCCAGGCAGGGGGTGCCTGACACTGCGTCACTGCCCTGCACTCCAGCAAGTGCACCTCTTGTGGCTCCAGGTCGTGCCACCCAGCGCCCCTCCCCACACCAGGGACCCTGGGCACCTTGGAGGAAATGGTTGGGTGCTGGCCCCTCCCTGCTCAAATGTGAAACTTCAGACCAGTGGCTCACTCCGCCTGCACCTTCCCTGTTTTGCTTGTAAAGAGGAGGCAGCGACAGGACTACCTAGGCATCTTTCTCATGATAAATGAGCATCCGTGGTCCGGTCTGGACCGTGGCCTCGCTCTGCAGCCGGGGCCACCTGCCCTCCGTGTGCACTTCCCCACCCAGGCCCACTCCCAGCCCTGGCTCTCCTGCCTGCACTCACTCAGCCGGGCCCTGCTTCCCTCCCTCTGGGTTGGCAGGCATGCTAGGCACAGGTGGAGGCCTTGACCTCATGCACCTGGTCCCCCTTCTGCTCCGCGCTCGAGCTCCCTACCCCCACCTGCCTCCAGCGCCGCAGAGCTGCGATTTTCCCAGGGACCCACTGTGCACCTCCTCATCCTAACCCCCTACAGCCCTATGGGCCCACCTGGTACAACCCACCCCAAGGGAAGCCTGTGCTAGCTGGCTGAGGGATGCCCCAGGTCTTGCTCCCCTGGAAGGGCAGGGGATCCAGCCTCCCCACTAGACGCCAGCCTGTTCCAGCCCTCACCCCAGCATTCTTCCCTGCGCCTGCCCTTGGCCCTCCTGCTCCAGCCTCAGCCCAGGCACGTTTGGAAAAGTCTTCTCCAGGGCCTTACTCAGAAGAGGTGGGAACTGATGGGACATTGTCGCCCCAAATCTCGGGACAGCTGCCTCCTCTCACAGATTAAGGAAGCCATTCAGGAGATGCAGGCCTGGAAAGGCTGAGGTCCCTGCAGCCCACGCAGGGTGTGCGCTTCCCGTGGGGGCCCTGGGGGGATGGGTGCCAGGGCCGGGCTTGCCTCTTGAGGGTTCCTGCAGGCTGGGACAGGGGCAGAGGCAAGGCGGGGGCTGGTTGGGTTTAGTGGGAACTGGCGTCCAGGCCTGCTTTGTACTCTGCCAAGCCCCGCCTGGGTTGGTGGCTGCCCCACTGACGCTGGATAGGGCCATTTCCCTGTGCTCTCTGGGAAAGGCGCAGAGAGGTGCAGGCACTGGCCAAGGCCACGCGGCAGGCAGGTCTTGGTCTTGGGCGCCCGGACACGGCACAGGCAGCTGGGGAGGGAGGGAAGGAAAGGCATCTCCACAGCACGTGGTGGGGGCACTCAAGGCCAAGCATGCTGGGGACTTCCCCTGCCCTGTCCTCTCAGCCCCTGGAAAGTCTGCAAGGCCCAGGCCCACTCTGGGCAAGGACCCTTGGCTGTGGGACAAGGTGATGCCCAAGTTCCTCCTGGCCCTGGCGCTGACGCTGATCCCTCAGCCTTCTCCGGAGGCCAATGCTGAGCTTATGTAACCCAAGGGGCCCGGCCCACTCCGCAGGTGCCCTTCTCTGCCTGCCCTGCCCTCTCTGGGAGAGGAGGAGGCAGGGTCGGGGGTATTTTCGGGCTATTTTCAACCACTCATTTTCACAGCTCTCCTTGTGAGAACCAGGCGTGATTGGCGGGTTTTCCTAACACCCTTGTGGGGACTGTGCAGAGATGCAGGTCAGGGAGAGGCGAGGTGGCACCAGCCGGGCAGCTGCTAGGGCTACAGGGCTCCTGAGGCAGGGTTCCCTTGGGGTCTTCAAGACCCTGCAAATGGCAAACCTGGGTGTGCATTCTCCTGACATTTCCCCAGCAGCTGTGCTGACCAAACTCTTTGCTCCCTGTCCCCATCTGCCCTCATGGCCATCACCAGAGGTGGCCAGGCATGGTCCCATTCCATGGAAGAACTGTGGCTCAGAGGGGTCACGTGTCTTGCTCAAGGTCATGCATGACCAGGGACCAGGATTGACATCAACGTTTGCACTCTGACCATAGCAGGGCCCGAGTCGTGGACTTGTCTTGGAGGAGAGCTTCAAGATTGACCAGGCAGAAAGGGAAGAAGAGGGGGAGTGTTGCCTGGGGAATGTAACCTCCTGGGCCAGGAACAGCACAAAACACTTCAGAGCACTGTTTCCAGTCCCCACAACATCCTGGCTGAGGCCTGACCCTGTTCCTAGAAACCTCTGATCTCTATCCCCATCTGAGCCCCGGCCCTGGGCACATATTGATCCTGATCCCTGATCACTGACTGAGCCCTGACTCTGGGCACATACTGGTCCTGATCCCTGATCCCTGATCCCAGACTGAGCCCTGATCCCTAATCACTGACTGAGCCCTGACTGGGCACATACTGGTCCTGATCCCTGATCCCAGACTGAACCCTGATCCCTAATCACTGACTGAGCCCTGACTCTGGGCACATACTGGTCCTGATCCCTGATCACAGACTGAGCCCTGATTCTGGGCACATACTGGTCCTGATCCCTGATCCCTGATCCCAGACTGAGCCCTGATCCTTGATCACAGACTGAGCCCTGACTCTGGGCACTTACTGGTCCTGATCCCTGATCCCTGATCCCAGACTGAGCCCTGATCCCTAATCACTGACTGAGCCCTGACTCTGGGCACATACTGGTCCTGATCCCTGATCACAGAATGAGCCCTGAGCCTCTGGATATGCTGGTCAAACCCTGAGGATTGGCATCAACTGCCACCATTCATCCAGTATTTATCATACCCCTCTTTTAGGCTTGGCACCCTGCCCACACCAGCCAATCCTTCACCCCATCCCCACAGCCCTTGCTCCAAAGCAGAGGCTGTGTGGACTTCAGGGCCTGTGCAGGCCACTGCCCCAGCTTCCCCTCCAGGCTCTCATCTGGGCTTAGTGAGCCGTAGGAATAGGGGATGCCAAGCCAGCTCTGGGAGCTCTCGGTGGAGGCAGATAAAGCATTTAATAAACACTGCAGTGAAAATCAATGCAATCAGAGAGATCGAGGCGCCAACAGGAGTGGGGGCTGGAGGTGGGGCTCACCAGCTCTGCACTCTCACCTGCTCACACTCAGTGTGTTTCAGGCACCAAGTGGTATGGACAGCAAGTCAGGGGAGGCTATGTTGTCACCCAACCCGAGCTGTCTCAGGCCCACCACTCAACAGCGTGCACTCCCCCACAAAACGTCCTGTGCCACGCTCAGCCCAGAGACCCTGGGCATCCAAAGGAGGCCTTCGGCCCCTCTCGGGTGTCCACGCCCCAGGCCCTGATGTCCAAGCCCCACCAGGGCTTCAGCGGTCACTGGGAGGGTTGGCTGGTCTGGGTACCCCAGGACAGAGCCCAGCCTGGGAGCTGGGTAGACAGAGGGCAGGAGGCACACAACCCCATGCGAGAGCATTTCAGATGAAGGCCTCAGACCCACTGGGGGGCATGGAATGACATTCTGGGGGACCTCATAGCCATGAAGCCTGACAGTGACTCAGGGAGGATGGGGCTGGGCCTGGGTCACATGACCAAAACTCCCTCCCCTAATGCCCTGAGCCTCCGAGGCAGTCCCCGACCCTGCTGGGCTGTAGCCCTCTCTTCCCATCCACTGTGACAGCAGGGCCTCAGCGGAGGTGGTCCCGTGTCCTCACTGGGTCCCCTCACTCTGTCAACAGTGGTGACA
Organism: Nomascus leucogenys; assembly: GCF_006542625.1. Lineage (NCBI taxonomy): Eukaryota > Metazoa > Chordata > Mammalia > Primates > Hylobatidae > Nomascus > Nomascus leucogenys. The sequence goes on along the minus strand of NC_044396.1, from coordinate 94,485,050 downwards.
CTGTTGTGCCCCGTGTGTGTTGACAGCACCAACACCGGAGCTGTCATCTGTCCCTCTTACAGAAAGGAGAGCCGAGGCTGGCCCTCCCCAGCTGTAAGTGCTGGAGCAAGATCTTGAACTCTGCACCCACCCCCACCTGACCCCTGCCTCCCCACCTGCCACAGAGGGGCTCGCTGGCTCCATGCATATGTTCACTCGGGTGGCAGTGTCTGATGAACTGCCCGTGGTGTAAGACCCACAGCTAACCAATGTGCTTTGCAGAACCCTGGAAGCCTGGAGGTAGAGACGAGGCCCCCATCATGGAGGAAGCTGAGGCTCTGGGCAGTGAGGTGACCTCCCTGAAGGTACATAGCCATGAGTGGAGAATCCTAGACATGAGCCCAAGTCTCCAAGACCCTGTGAGCCCTGGGCATCCCTGCACCCTCCTCGGAAGGTCAGGGAGGAAAGGCTTCACCTCAGAGGCCTGGGGTGCTTTTTTCCCTTCCCAAGAAACGCAGAGGGAGGCAGTCTCAGGAGGAGCTCGGCTCCTCTACATCACGGGGCCCCTGAGGCTCCCATCTGTCCTTCCCCTTTCCTCAGGTGGGTGCCACTGTGGGGGCAAAATGGCTGCCAAGCTCCAGGCATCACATCTTCCCACGGCCACCTCTAGAACAGGGAGGGAAGAAAGGAGGCAAAGATCTTCCCATGGCCACCTCTAGAACAGGGAGGGAAGAAAGGAGGCAAAGATCTTCCCACGACCACCTCTAGATGAGGAAGGGAAGAAAGGAGGCAAAGATCTTCCCACGGCCACCTCTAGAACAGGGAGGGAAGAAAGGAGGCAAAGATCTTCCCACGGCCACCTCTAGAACAGGGAGGGAAGAAAGGAGGCAAAGAGGCTTCTGCTTGCCCGTCTCTCACTTCTCGGGGTGGCTGGGAGGAGCATCGGGCCAGCTACGAGGCAGGTGT